>NC_092873.1:525147960-525447960 GCF_028372415.1 Notamacropus eugenii
TTTAAATTGTATCTCTTGGATCTGTTTTCCAGGTCAATTGTTTTTCCAGTGAGATGTTTCACATTATCTTCTATTTTTTCAATCTTTTGGTTTCATTTCATAACTTCTTGGTGTATAGTATAGTTATTAGCTTCCCTGAACTCCACTCTCATTGTTAAAGAACTATTTTGTTCAGTGAGCTTTGGAACCTCCTTTTCCATTTGGCTAATTCTGCTTTTTAAACCCTTCTTCTCTTCATTGGTTTTTTGGACCTCTTTTTCCAATTGAGTTAGCCTATTTTTAAAGGTGTTTTTTCCTAAGCATTTTTTTGGTTCTCCTTTAGCAAGATGTTGACTCAGTTTTCAAGTTCTTCTATGGACTGAGTCCATTTCATATTCATTTTGGAGGTACTGGAGGCAGAAGCCTTGACCTCCTCTGACAGTATGCCTTGTTCTTCCTCATCTGAAAGGATGGAAGGAAATACCTGTTCACCAAGAAAGTAACCTTCTGTGGTCTTATTTTTTTTTCCTTTTTCAGGCATTTTCCCAGTCCGTTACTTGACTTCTGAATCCTTTGTCAAGAGGAGGGTCCTAGTGCTCCTCCTCCCCCCAGGACCCTGTTCAGGGCTGAGATTCAGATCAGCTGCTCAATTCCCCCAAGAGCT
This sequence comes from Notamacropus eugenii, assembly GCF_028372415.1. Taxonomy (NCBI): domain Eukaryota; kingdom Metazoa; phylum Chordata; class Mammalia; order Diprotodontia; family Macropodidae; genus Notamacropus; species Notamacropus eugenii. The sequence continues at coordinate 525,148,604 of NC_092873.1, forward strand.
TTAGATGAGGGTGGGCTGCCACTGAGGGCTGAGGTTCAGATCCCCTGCTCAATTCCCCCAAAGGCTTTAAGCTGAGCCACTCAGACAATGGACCCAGGCTGCTTCCACTGCCATCATAGCCACTTGCCACCTGGTGCTGCTGCTGCCACCACCTGGGGTCAGGGGACCTCTCCCCTCTCACCGAGCTGGGAAAGCTCTCCCACGCTGACGTTTGAAGCTTTCTTTGTCGCTTGTGGGTTGAGGGAATCTGGGACCTTCCCTGTTGTGAATTCTGCCCCAGAAGTGTGTTCAGATCCTGTTTCTCCCCATGCCATGCAGCCAGATCTAGGCTCTGCTCCACTCAGCATCCCATGGGATAGACCTTTCCTGTTGGCCTTCCAGGTTACTTTTGGTTGGAAATCTCTTTCACTCTGTCGTTCTGTGGCTTCTGCTGCTCTAGAAATTGTTGAGTCATTTTTTACAGGTATTTTGTGGGCTGTGGGGGAAGCGCTAGAGTACATGTGTCTTTTTACTGTGCCATCTTGGCTCCACCTTAATAAATGATTCTTGAGAGCTATGGCCAAAAGCTCATCTCCCTGCTGCCATCTTGGTGACCTTAGCTGTTCTAGCCTTCAGAGTTCAGGTCCTCAAAAAACTGTAGAATCTGAGTTAGAAGGAACCTAAAGGCCATCCAGTCCAACACATACCCCCTCCCCCCAAAAAACAAATCCATGTTCCAACATGTATAGCAGGTGGTCATCTTGGTTCCTCTTAAAGAGCTTCAGTGGAGCACTCACTAACTCTCAAGGTGGCCCATTTTACTTCTAAATAGGAGCAAGGGTGTTGTTTGTTGTTAGTGTTGGGGCTAGTTTCCTCTTTCCAGACACAGAGAGGCAATGTAATATAGTGGATAAAGAAATGGCCTCAGACTCAAAAGATGTAGGTTTCCGTCTCTCTTCTGACACATACTGACCTTGTGGCCTTCAGTGCCCCAGGCAGCTCTTTAAGACTCTCAGTTATAAAGAACATGCCAACTTGCATTGGCGTAGACTTTCCCCTACCCACTGGTGTGCTGGTAGCTGTTTAACAACAACCTGATCTTTGGAGAAACAAAAGGTACTCATGGAACACTTCCAAGTTTAATCTGCAAGATTACATTTTCCCCATCACTTTCTTCAGTCTGGACAATCAGCAGAATACTAGTGAGCCCATATCTGTAGTGTCTTCCCCTTTCCTGTGTAAATGCTCACACTGAACATTGAGCAAGCAGGGCTGGTTGACTCCAGCCCATCCCTGCCTTCACCAAGGCCTTTATCCCTGAATCTTTCTGATATGAAGCCTAAACCCACCTCTATGTAACTCTGTAACCTTCAGAGTAGAAAATCTAGACCTTCTTCCAGAGACTAGCCGTTAAAGGTATTTGAAATTGAATGTTTCTCCTGAGCCTTCTCTCATCCAGGCAAAGCTTTCCCCGTTCCTTCAGCTGATCCTCATAGGGTAGTATCTCAAGGCCCTTTGCCCTCCTGATTGCCCTTCTCTAATTTTTCTCCAAATTATCTGAATCCTTATGGAACAGAGCCTAGTCCTCCAGATGTGGTCTGATGGAGGGAGAGCATAGGGGAACTTCTTATCCCCAGATACTGTGACCATCTTCATGCAACCCACAGTTGGATCTACTTTCCTTGCTACCATAGCACACATTTATGACATATGGAGCTTGCAGTCCACTAAAACCCCAGGCTCTTTTTCAAAACAAGGGATTACCTAACCCTGCCTCCCCCAACTTGGCACCGTTTTGAACTCAAATGTAAAATTTTATATTCATTCTTGACATTTCATCCATTGCCCTAGCTGGTCAAGATCATTTTGGATTCTGAGTTTGTCATCCGATGTGAGAGCCTTTTCTCCCAGAATTATGTCATTGGCAAATTGGATAGGCATTCCATTTATACCTGTATTCTCGTCACTGATGAAAAGTTTATCAGCACAGGACCAAGCACAGATGCCTGGGGCAATTCCCTGGAGCCTTCTACTAAATGGAGATTGAACCATGGAACTTGGCCATCACACAATTTGGAATCAATCTAAATGTATTTTCAGTTAGCCCAAATTTCTCTATTTCTCCATAAGAATACCATGAGAGACTTTACCAAACTTTTTGCTAACATCCAAGTGAATTAGATAAGTTGCCTCCTGTGTTTTGCATGACAATGAGATAGGGGCTTAAAGAATTAAAAAGGAAAATCTCCAAGAGAGTAATGACAAGGTGCATGGTGGGTGTGAGTGGGCTGTCAACCCTCATCAGTGAGGAGCCTAGAAGAAGAACTGCTGCAAAGGGAGGCACCATGGACTGAATTCAATGCTAGGAGAAGAAAATGAGCCAGTCATGTGTTGGAGTGAGGAATTCCAAATGGACAGCCATGGCTCCCTTGTAGTGTCTAGAGGAAGCAAGCAAGGCCTCCGGCATGTCGAGCCAACTCTCTGAGATGAACTTGTGGGGAACATGTGGATGAGTTACCCAGGATGAGCTGAGATCTGCATCAGTGGAATCAGTGAAATCATGGTGCTGCTGGCATATTTGGGTGAAATAAAGGAAATGTCTTCACTTATTCTTTGTAAAGGCCTCCTGATTTGGGGAGTGACTTGTGGATGGATGGACAGGCCATTGCTGGGCCCAGGCTTGAAGTCTTTTAAGCTTAGTTTAGGGACCTACAGAAGCTGCCACTACTTTGATGTAGCATTACCATAGCATAGTGAGACATCAAAGCAGGATTTTAGAGCAGTGCAGCATTTTACTGGCTAAGAAATGTCCTGAATTCAGTCCATCTTTGCCAGTCAGTGCAGTAAGAGTTCAGTGACTCAGGCCAATTCGAAAAAAAGCCAATCAGAATGACTTCAGAGACAAAGTTTCAGACTATTTCAAGTCTGTTTTCTAGGATATTGAAGCCTCTATAAATAAACGTTCTAGGAACCAAGCTACTTTTTCTATGAGGTCAGCCTAGACATGAAAGAGGTTGGGTTAAATTCCAGGTCCCCTATTTTGTTGGTGGCAGCATCTGAAGAGGAAGAGGAGGAGGAGAAGGAGGAGGCAGGAACAGCAGAAATTTCTCAGGGTGAGTCAGTTCCTTGGCCTGATTAAAGTAATGTCTCCCTCCCACAGTCACCCAGGAGTTGAGGAGTCACCAATAGATTTGGACAGCAGTGTGGCTCAATAGAATGGGTGCTGCTTTGAGACCCAGATTGAGTGAGTTTGAATTTGAGCTATGACACTCTCTATGGGCTCTGGGCAGGTCACAGAGTCCCCCAAGCCTCAGTTTCCTCATCTATAAAATGAGGGGATTGGACTTGGTCTCTGAGGCCCCTTCAGGCTCCAAATTGATGAGCCTATGCAAGCTCCATGTTGCTGGACAAGAACATCTCTCGCTTGACCTAGGACTTCTAAGGACTGTTGCCCAACTGGCCTTGAGGAGAGAAAGGTAGAAAGTAAAGAAATCCCCATTTCCTTTGTGTCTCCCTTTGCTAACAAATTCATTTTATTTTGCCTTTCTGAAAGCTTGTATATTGGTGTATCCTCTTAGTAATAGAGGAATTATTCTACTAATATTTTCAGTCCATGTTTCTCCCCAAGGAAGGCAGTATCTTTGCAGAGAGAACATGGGTTGTAGAATCAGGACCTGGGTTCCCATTGTACTTTTGATGATGGTCACTTTTGTGAGCTGAGACACTTGAATTTACTGTCTCAGACTCATCTTGTGACCTCCCTGGGGGCTCATTCTCCTCATCTATAAAATGGGCTACATGGCAAACCTCTAGATTCCCTGCCAGTTCCAACTCTCAAACCTGAGCACAAAGGAATACAGATGCAGAGTGTTTCTTCCTAATATTCCTGTTCTCTGCTTCCTTGAGTAAATAAAGATTTGTAATTGGGATGTCAAAGCAAAGGAAAATTGGTGCTTCTGCATGTTAGATGAGTGGGTTTTCTACTAATTAGCTAGCTGTATTCTTGATAATCTAGTTAATACCTTAATCTACTGAACATGCTTTAGTGCATTCTAAGTAAATGTTGGTTGAATGAATGAGTGAATAATTAAGTGGATGAATGAGGGGGTGAATGAATAACTAGTTTGAAGCACAGTTTCAGCCCAGACTGGCATCTAAAATGTGACTTCATGGAAGTCTGGGTTAATGAGATTTTCAGGTAGCTCACTGATCCAGGTAAATTATCAACACTTCTAGGGAAAGTGTTTGTTTTACTGTCTGTGGGTTGTTTGAGAGAACCCAGGTTCTGATTCTTGTTAACTTGTGAGAAGAAGAAATTGTAGGCAGATCTGAAAAGTTGTTTCTAAAGATGTGGCTGGAGCAGACCCCATGCCCCTTTCCTCAAGTTAGGCTCAGCATAGTTGATAGTTAAGGTTGACTTTAGAGACTGGCCTCACCCTAAGGTTCCCACATGGTTGCTTCTTGGCACCCTTAGGATCTCAGCCCTTTTCTCAGAGCCAAAAGAATAGAAATAGTTCTATTTATTAAGTAATTAGGTACAAACAACTTGATATGTCTTTATGTCCTAAAAACTTAGTAGCTGTTGAAAAAAAATAACACAGAAGTGAAAAGCAAAAATATTTCTATTTCATTTTTAAGTGATCACAGTTAGTTATTAATGGATTATATGTGCCTGTTGGACACTAGCCAACTTCTCAGCCCTGGGAATCAGATGGGATTGAATACCTGTTCCATATGACTCTTCACAAGATACTTGCTTTTATTGATAACAACCCTGAAAAACCCAAAGTAGGATGTCGCAAACAAGAAAGTAGGAGGACTTACTGGTATAGATAAAGGTACAAGGAAACAAAAAACACATCTCAGACATTTGAGAAGTTCATGGAAAGGAGCGTAACCTTGGTGAGCTAATACCAACAGCCATAAACTAGTAGCTTGCCAACGTTGAAGAAGGAGTATTGCTGTGTTTCCTTCAAAAATATAAAACATCCTTCAGTAGAAGGTGTGCAGGTTGGTGCTTTGTCTCCAATTAATAGTCTTAGAGCATTGTCTAGCCCACTGATTGGCCAAGTGACTTGCCCAGGTCATATAGCTGGTATGTTACAGGGGTGGGATTTGGCCCCATGTCTTCTAGTCTGCTGAAGCTGGGTTCTATCCACTGCACTTCCCAGTCTAGAACATAATAGGCACTTAATATATAACTATTGAATTCTTTGAATCCTGTGCCTACAGCTTGAAGGGTCCCCCAAATCCCAAGCTCCCTGGCTTTCTCCACGTATATTACAGAATGAACTGAATTGAATTGCCTAGCCTAAACACCAAGGGAGCTTGCTTGAAGAGTCTTAACACTTTCCTGGTGTGAGGGTTGGAATTCTCTCCACCCTAATAAACACAGAGGGCCGAGACTTCAATTAAATTAATCAGAGGTGTAAACTAAGTGTTGAATTAGCCACAAAACCTCTATGAAATCAAGCAGACACACACTAGATGAGAACAATATTTTACCCAATTTCTACCATTTTTGAGCCTTTGCCCAATCTTGTGTTTTGAATCTATTTTGGATGTTCTTTGTACATCCTCAGACAAGTCACTTCATCTCTCTGGGCCTCAGTTTTCACATCTGTAAAATGACCTCAGATCAACCTCCAGCTCTAGATCTATGATCCTAGGCCACATATTTATGTATGTTGTTTTCTCCTGCTGTACTATAAGCTCCATGAGGCCAGGGACTGGATTTCCTTTTGACTTTACTTCCCCAAAACTCAGTTCTATGGCTGAAACATCCTGTTATCTTTACTTAATAAATTCTGAGCGAGTGTTGAATAATTTATGCAAATAAGTAACCCATGGCCAAAATAATTTTAAGAGGAAGTGAGTGCTAACAGCCAGAGGAGTCTGGGAAAATTTCATGGGGGGAGAGGGGAGGAAAAATAATACAGAATTTTCCCCAGGGGGATTCAAATCCTCCTTCTGCCTCTTTCTCTGTCTGTAACCTTGGTCATTTCTTTTCAGTGGCTTTCAGTTCCTCCTCTGACCTTTGAGGTCCCTTCATCCTTTGTGAGACTGTGAGCTCCATTCCCCTGGAGTAAATACCTCCTATAGCTGCCCGAGCCAGATATACTTGGACCCACCAGAGGGGGAGGGGTATGCTCATGGGTCTCTGAATTTAAACTGACCCCAGTGCTACCCAAGGTGATTAGCACATCATAAAAGGCTCTGCAAACTCTGGCCTTCAGGAGCAATGTGCATATTTTGTACATGTGCTTTTCGGTGCACTCCATACAACTTTGGTCTGTTATTTTTGGCAGGTGGAAAGCTGGTGTCTGTGGATGTTTTGCAAAGTGTTGTTGGGCCTGGCACCAAGAAGGCTTGATCTTAAAGAAGGAGGAGGGAACAGAGCTTCCATGATGGGGTCTTTGATTCGGGGGGGCGGTGGGAGCATACCTCTACTAGATAGTTTGGTCACGTTGTCATGACATTCCCAGCACCCCGTGGTTTGCAATGGAGCCTCTAGGGGCTGGGCTGGAGGTTTGCAGAGGCAGGAGTAGAAAAGTCTGCTGGGGGAAGTTGTCACCAGTGTGGGGATGCCTGGGATGCTGGTGATAATATGAGGGCAGGCCAAATTCTAATGGATGAATTGGAGGTGAGACTTTTGGGACAGAGGCGAGGTGAGGGCCAGGAAGCCTGGGGCCTGCATGGAGGATCATCCGCTGAGTTTTATGGGAGTCTTTAGGAATCCAGAGATTTGAGAAGATGGAAAAGAAGGAAGGAGTCTGAGAGAGAAGGGGCTTATTTTCTCAGCTGTTTCTCTGATGGGGAATTGTGTGTTGTGACCAAACAAAAGTGAAAGGGTGGACAGCCCTGGGAATGGGAGGGGAGGGGCTCTAAAAGGAACAAAAGAGCAGACAGACAGATGGTCTTGTCAGCACCTCAGGGATCCAGTTCCAAATGAAAACTGTCACTTCTGTGTTCTTCTATGAGTTTCTTGCAGGGGTTTTCAACCGTTATTTACAGCTGAGAAGAGATAATGGGACATTTATACTGACTAGCTGTGCGATCCTGGGTCCATCCCTCTGCCTTAGTTTCCTCAGCTATAAAATGGGGATAATAATAGCACCTACCTCAGGTTTGTTCTGAGTCTCAAATGAGATCATATGGGTGAAGCACTGGGCACTGTGTGTGGCATATGGTTAGTGGTAAAGCTATTATTATCACTAATTATTATCATCAGTGCTCATCTGCCCCTGGATGTCCCCCAGCTACCTCAAACTCAACATTCAATTTCAATTCAATTCAACCAGCATTTATTAAGCTCTCACCATGTGCCAAGCACTGCACTAGGTGCTGGGTATGCAAAGACAAAAACAAGACAGGTCCTGACCTCAGGGAGCTCCCATTCTACTAGAGAGAAATCAAAAACATGAGTAAATTTAAAAATTATATAAAATTTCCTGAGGTAAAGAACATTAACAACTGGGGAGAAGGAACCTGACCTAACCTTTGAAGGAAGCTGGGAATTCATGAGGCAGAGAGGAGTAGGGATAAGCTTTCAGATATGGCAGACCCCTTGGGCAAAGTTAGGAAGGCTGTAGAATTTCTTCAAGGGCCTATTTAGGTTGCCATTGTCATTTCAGTTGTGACCCCATTTGGGGTTTTCTTGGCAAAGATACTGGAGTGGTTTTATCATTCCTTCTCCAGCTCATTTTACAGATGAGGAAACTGAGGGAAAAAGAGTTAAGTGACTTTCCCAGGATCACACAGCTAGAACGTGTCTGAGGCTAGATTTGAACTCAGTAAAATGAGTTTTCCTGACTCCAGGAGCAGAACTGTGCACTATGGCACCCCGTGGCTGCTCTCTATTTAGATAGTAACACTCAAATTGTGGAGAGTATTCATAGTCTGATTGTATGGACATCCTTTATCAAATGCTATGGGAATTAGATGGAGTGAAGATGGAGAAAAATTAGGAAGCCAGCACCATCTTCGTGCCCAAACAGCTCATTGTCTTTCCTCCTAAACCCCACCCCACTCCACCTCCCTAACTTCCCTGTTTTCTGTCAAGGTGATCACCATCTTTTGATTTTTTCAGCTCCCCTGCTCAGTCAGGGTCTCCTCTCTTCTCTCCCTAAATCTTGCCAGTGATGTCTCCACATTGCCCACAGCTACTCACCTGCCGAGGAATGCCAGATCCAGTGACCTTTTCTCAATCCTCCTTTTCCATGACCTCTCTGCAGCTCCTGACACTATCGATCACCCTTTTCTCTCAGATGCCCCTCTCTCCTCGCTCTTCCTCCGTTATCTGACCCATCCTTCTTGGTCTCCTTTGCTGGATGTTTTTCCAGATTATGCCTCTACCTGTAAGTGTGTCCCCCTGGGCCCTGTCCTGGGACCTTTTCTCTTCACCCTATACTGCTTCATTTGGTGATCTTATCAACTCCCCTGAATTTAGTTATTATGTCTGTGCTGACAATATCCTGCCCTAACATCTCTGTAACATTCTCAAATGCCTTTCAAACATCATGAATTGGCTCTCCAAACTCAATGCATTCTCTTTTATCTAAACCTTCCAGCAATCCTGCCTTCCCTGTTACTGTTAAGGGAAACAGCCTCCGGCCAGTCCCCTAGGACTCACCCTGGACTCCTCACTGTTTCCCACCCCCCATCCAATCTGTTGTCAAAGCCTGTTGATTTCATCTTTGCGGCATCTCTCACCCTCTTCTGTAATTGTCCCCATTCTCCCCCCTCCCTCCAGTCTATCCTTCATTCAGCCACCAAAATAATTCTCCTAAAGCAAAGGACCAAACATGTCATCCCTGACTCCCTAAGCTCCCTATGGCCTCCAGGATCAAATACAAAATCGTGTTTGACATGAATGCCCTTCATAACCTCCCCTCCTCCCACCTCTCCCACCTCTTTCACTTCATCCCTCGTTCTTCAATCCAGTGATGCTGGTCTCCTGGCCTTTCTGTGAACAAGATCCTCCCTCTCTCAGCTCTGGATTCTCTGCAGCTGGCCCCCACACCTGAAATGCTCATCCTCCTCTGTTCCAGTTACTGACCTCCCTGGCTTCCTTCAAGCCCCAACTAAAATCTCACCTTCTGGTGGACGCTTTTCCTAGTGCCTTCCTTCTGTTGATTATTGCCTAGTTATCCTGCACATTGTATGTACATATTTTTTTTTGCTTGCTTTCTCCCCCATTAGACTGTGAGTCCTTTGAGGGCGGGGACTGTCCTTTGCCTCTTTTTATATCCTCTGTGCTTATTACAGATCTGGCGAATAGCAGATATTTAATAAATGCATATTGACTGATTGGCACACCCACCACCCTACTTTAAGCCCTTTATAATCTCTGAAATGAACTAATGTAATTAACAGTCTTCTAATTGACTTTCATACCTCCTTTCTCTCTTCTCCAGTCCATTCTTTGCCATCCACAAAACTGCCATAATGATATTCCTAAAGCAAAACTGGATCACTTAGCTCCGCCTCTAAAGAAGATTCAGGGGCTCCCTGTGGCTGGCATCTTGGCTTCTATTGCCCTTCTCAGTCTAGCTCTAAACCACCTTTCCAGACTCTAAGGAAGAGAAGAGATGATTGAAAGCCATCGTCATATCAAGAAATTCCAGAGTTCTTGATCAAAGAATCCCCTCTACAACTTTTCCAGAAAGAGGAGTTCTAAATTTTGCTTTAAAAAACTGTAGGAAGAGGAAACTTTTGACTTCTCTGGATGGTCCAATGAACTTTTGAATAGTAATAAATGTCGGCAAGTATGCCCTTCCTTAGCCCCCTTACCCCCCCCCCCACACAAATTCATCAGTATATTTCCCAATATCTCACTGTGTCTGCCCTTCCTATAGAGCCATCTTGCATAACAAAGAATATAAAAGAGGAAAAACCAATTCAACAAAACGAACTACACATCAAAAAAATCAAACATCCTATGCAATGTTCCAACCCTTAGGCCCCCACCTCTGCAAAAAGGGGCTGTTCCTTCTCCTCTCCTTTTATTCACCAACGTTGGTCATTACATTTTCCCATTTGGTCTCGTCCTATTGTAATTGTGGTTCTTTCCATTTACACAACTGTAGTCACTTCATGTGTTCTGTTCCCCTGGTTCTGTTTAAGAAGCATAGCACTCTTACAGCTACCTAAGGTGACCTTCGCATTTGGAGGCTTTAGCCAGGACACACGTTACCAGCAGAATGCCTTTCTTGAAAGCATTCCACCCCTCTTAGGCCAGCTTCTTCCACAGAATTTAGGTCTTGGGATTCTACACAGCCCTTCTCTTAATCTGTGGATATGCTATCTTACATGGTGGCAAGAAGGTATGGGGCTGATTTTTAATTACCAGCATACTACCTGGCATATAGTAGGTATTCAGAAAATCTCTGCGGAGTGAACGAACAAATGAATAAATGAATGAAAAAGCATTTCTGTGCTTACTGAGTAACCCTCCCTCTGCTAAGAATGAATGAATGTCTGGATCTGATTATTCTGAAACTCCCTCTGGTCAGACCTTCCCTAACACACATGCTCTAAATAAAGCCTTGCTCCTCCCCCCTGCCCCCCTCCAATGCAGTTTGGAGATACTCCAGAAGACCTGGGGCTCAGTCCTGGCTGGGTGAGCCTGGGCCAGGGTCCCTCAGTCCCCTCAGGTCATTTTTAAGACCATACACTACAGAGAAGTTGCGGGTCTGCACTGGTACAAGGAGTTTCCTCTGACTGTGAAATCCTAGCTGTGTTATCACCTTTCACCCTCCACACCAAAAGCTTTACAGTTCCCTTTCTCAGAATTTCCAATAATCAGCAGGCTGGGTCTGGCCTCCCTTTCCCTTATTGTGGAATCCTGAAGATTCCTATCACCCTTCCTTCAGTATCTCACTCCTCACGTGTGGTTAATGCTCATTATGTCCTCTCAAGTTTCCTTTGTCAATTTCCTTCCTTTATGGCGAACAGAAAGACCATCGTCCATTTTCCTGAGGAGCATGGAGCTTCTTTCCACTCAGACGTGAACAACACCCATTATTTCATTTCTAATGGGATCATAGATTTAGAACTCAAAGGCATCTCCAAGACAATCAGATCCAACCCTCTCATTTTCCAAAGGAGGAAACTGAGGCTCAGAGTTACTGAAGGTCACACAAGAGGATGTATCAGTCCCAGGATTGGAACTTGGGGTCTCTGACTCCAAATCTAGGACTCTCCTCTGTACCATGATGCCTTTCAAAGAGAAAACCTTCCAATTCAGGGATTCTTGACTTGGACTCCAGGAGTTTGTTTTTAAAAATGTTTTCACAACTATATTTCAGTAGAATAGGTTTCTTTTGTCATTCCATGTGTTTTATTTTATGCGTTTAAAATCAGGATTCCAAGAAGGGGTCCGTAGGTTTCACCAGATGCCTCTCAAGGGGTACAGGACACAGAAAACAATAAGGCTCCCCTGACCTAATGGGGTGTGTATGTCTTACCCACCTCCAGGAGGGAGGCCTCAGGCCAGAGTTTTCAGGTATTCATGAGGTGCCAAAACTAAACTCTCCAACTGGGGTATTTATTTTGAATGTCAACGCCTCGGAGCTTTTGTTTGTTATCTTGACCGGGAGCCCCCTTAGCCCGGCTGGCTGGTTGTGCTGGGTTCTTTCCAATCCAGCCAGGTCTGGGATGTGGATGGTCTGTGGTCTAAGTTGGGGTCACACAGCTGCTCTCCTGACATTTTCACAGAGTTCAACAACTGCTTGTTTTTGTATCAAGCATGTAAGTGCCTGCTTAGACCTTAAGCCTTGTGTTAGCCATTCAAATGTGATTGAAATGCCACCTCTTTAAGGCAGAGTCACCTTCATTCCAATTATAAGTTAAACATATACCAGTGGTGCTACTCTGCATTTCTGCCAAGAGGGGACTATTGAGGTGACCTCAGAGCCTCTGTCTGTGCTGGGGTCATTGTTATGAAGCATTTCTTCAGCACCCACATGCACATGCTTGACTGGACACCATCCTCAGTGCTGCCTGGAATAGGGTCTCCCTCATCAATTACTTGAAATCCAAGATTCCACTTGGTAGATTTGACTGAGAAGCAGACAGAGCCTGGAGTCAGGAAGACCTGAGTTCAAATCTGGTCTCAGATACTTACTAGCTGTGTGACCCTGGGCAAGTCACTTAACTTTTGTCAGACTCAGCGTCTTGGTCTATAAAACAGACATAATAAGAGCATAGGCTTATTGTAAGAAACAGATGTGAAAGGTATGCAAAGTGCATTTCCAAGAGGCATCAGACAAGAGAGAAGCTGGATTTTTAAGGCTGACACTCCTAAAGGAAAGTAATATAGTCTATCCCATGACTTTGCAAACACTGAGCATTTATAATGTGGGAATTTTCAAGGAACAGAATGCATGCTCTTTGAGGACAGGGCCAGTATGCCTTGCATGCCCCCTGGGGTTCCATAAACACTTGCTGGTTGATGGATTGATTGATTCTCATTCCAGGGTTGTCTTTGTAAGAGTGTGGCCAGACATCTCATTTTCCCATTTCCTTTAGTTCTTGCAGACAATTTGAAGTCCAACCCTGGGATTAAGTGGCAGTACTTCAGCTCTGAAGAAGGAATTTTTACCGTTTTCCCAGCACACAAATTCCGGTGCAAGGGCAGCTATGAGCATCGGAGCAGGTACAAAGTTTTCTGCTATTTGGTGTTATTCCTTCATTTATTCAATCATTCATTCACTGTATCATTTACCCCCTCACTCATTCATTCACCCATTCATTCATTCACTGCATCATTTACCCCCTCATTCATTCAGTTCATTCAGAAGGGGCTGGATATGGAGATCTGGGACTCAGTGACATAGACAAAAATAGATGTCCCTATAAATTAAACACAGGATGATTAGGCATTGCAGAAAATCTTTCTGAAAAGTGATCAGATTCCTGTGCAAAATACACATTCATGAGTATATTTTCTCTTCTCATTTTCAGCTAAGGCAAAAAAAAAATGAATCTTGCCTACTGCTTCAGAAATGAAGGGTATATAGATGACCAGATTTCATGGGGGGAAAAGTTTACTTTCTTGGGGTTAATGTGTTCATTTTAAGACCTTTTAGAACACTGTCACTAAACCCCTTTAAAGTTGGATTCAGCTTTGAAAGCTGTATGCATAAGGGAGACCACCTCCTGTTACTTGTTCCGTGGAACAGGGCCAGTGCAGAGCCAGAATTGGCCCAAAGCCCAGAGCTTCTCTGCTCATCATCAAATTGGGTTTTCTTTGGGGCAGCACCTTACTTAAAGTGTTCCAGGCCACTAAGTCCAAATAGATTTTTCCCTTTTGGGGGGCCAGGAGCAGTGGGGGAAGGGCTTATTCTCTGTCAGGCAGTGTGGTGTAGTGGATAGAGAGCTGGCCTCAAAGCCAAGCAGACCTGAATCCTACTTTAGACATATACTGGCTGTGTGACCCTGGCCAAGTCACTAAGCTTAATGCTCTAAGCAACCCTCTAAGAGTAGAAGGTGCAGATCTGCTCTCCTGGAAGGAGTTTACTCACCCAGGAATTCCCCAGACCAATGAAAGCACAGACCCTCGATCCCTGTCCCTTCTCAGCTCTGAGAAGTCAGCTCCACCAGCCTCCAGCTTAACAGCGTCTCTCATCCAGAGCATCATTTATTCAATAAATGGTTTTTGAGGGCATCTCTCTGTGTCTAGTGCCCTGAGGGACACAGGAGACACTGAACAACATGGACTCTGCCTTCTAGTTGTATGGCTTAATGGGAAAGATGCACTTTTTTTCTTTTCCCAAACTAAAAGCCCACACACTTGTAGCTCTTATTATTTAATTCTTCTCCTAATAGAAGCAGAGAATGTAGGAAGTGGCCTGGGGAGAAACAGTGTTTCTCAAATGCTGTTCATGCTAAGGCCATTCTGATCACAGGATTGTAGGTTCAGAGCTGGAAGGGACCTTGGCAGTCATCGATTCAACTTCCTCATTTTGCAGATGAGGAAAATGAAACCCAGGAAGGTTGTGACATTCCCAGCTTCATACAGCTAAGATTTCAGAGGTCCTATTTGAACCCAGGGCTTTCCAACCCCACTGCATCCCTCTAGCCGTTAGACCATATTGCTTTCAGTGATGCGTAGAGAAGATGTAGGAGCCATCAAGGCCACCTGCCATGGCTCAGATGAACCCATCAAGATGAATGGGATGGGTGACCCTTCTTTTAAAGGCCCACACGGAATAGCTATTGCAGGAATTTCTAAATTCACACCAGAAAGAAAAGCAGAGCCATTTGTTGAATTATCCGAACCAGTTCTCTCCAAGCACCACGTAGAAGCTCCTTCCAAGCCTGTATCTGAGAACAGAGCTCTTACTTTTAACCCTTCACATCCCAGGTAATTATTCATTCCATCTTCAGGTACTAAATGATCCCAGTTTACAGCTTGTCCTTCCTAGGTTGGCATTTTCCAATCCTTTCATTGTGCTTCCCTAAAACCTCCCAGTACAAGTTCTCTTGGCCCCTTTGAAGTAGGAGAAAAGCGCCTAGCCTCCTAGCTGGTTCCAAGTATGCCCAGTGTCATGGGACTGCTTCATGGTCCCTACCTGTGACCTCCCCACTTCTATATGAAGTCCAAAGCATCTTTTATAGCACTGAGGAGGGCTGTAGAAATCATCCAGCCTATTCTTTCATAGATGTGGACACTGAAGCTCAGAGTCATGGCCCACAAGGTATCTTGGGGCGGCTCGGGCAGAGCAGGAGCCCTGGCTCTGGAACCTGCAGACCTAGCCTCTGGTCCCCCCTCGGGCCCTTCCTGGGTCACTTGAGTCAAGTCATTTCATTTCCTTGAGCTTTGGGTTTCTCAGCTATTAAATGATGGCATTCGTACCAGATGCCTCCCATGTCCCTTTTTGCTCTAGACTAAACATCTCATGGTCTGGGTGCAAATTTCTCCGTGTCTCAGGTTCCTCATCTTCGCCATGAGGATCCTGGACTCTTGGGTCCCTTCTAGTTCTAAATCTAGGATGAAATCCAAATGTTTTGATTCTCGGGTCAGATTTGTACATCCCACAACTACAATAAAAAAAAATAATATGATGTTGCTGACTCATGATCAGCTAGCTGTTTCTCACAAGTCACATTCCTAAAAATGGCCTCCTCACAGCAGCCCTAGAAGGTGAGTTGTGTGAACATTTTGAGCCCCATTTTTACATGTGAGGAGATGGAGGCTCAAAAATGTTATAGGATTGGATATTTGGAAATGGAAGGCACTTTAGAGGCCATTGATTCCCCCCCTGCCCCAATTTTACAGATGAAGAAACTGAGGCACAAAGAATGTAAGTGACTCACCCCAGGTCTTACTGCCAGTAAACTTTAGACAGGATTTACTCTCAATCTCCCAATTCCAAATCAAGCCCTCTTTCTAAAAGAGGGGTATCCTTACTACCTCTTTCTATCCAATAACCTGCAAGACCTGATCCAGTTTGGGACAGCTTAGTTAAGTGGAAATGTTGAATTTGTAGTTGAGAGAATTGCTTCAAAGCCCAGGTCTATCAACTATATGGATCTCTGGTGAGTCCCTTAACTTCACTGGACCTCAGTGTCCCCGTTTGTAAAATGAAGGGGTTGGATTCAGTGACCCAGGAGTTCCCTTCCAGCTCTAAGTTTGTGGTTCTAGGTGGTATTTTTAAAAAAATTCTCTTCCTGGCTTCTCCTCACCTTAGGAATCCTAATTAGAGGTTAAGCCTCATGAGTCCTGGTTTGGAAAAATCTCTTTGTACTAGCATCTCCCCCACCTCCAGCCCCACTTTCTCTTGCCCATTCCCACAAGAGGGGAAGACATCTGCATTTGTTCCTTTGGAGCTGCCACCTCTGCTAGTTCAGCTTTCCCCTGATTCCCCACTGGTTCCAATCAGTGTCACACAGAATCGCTGAGTGGGGCTAATGGCCTCTCCAGTCCCAGCACAAGTTGGCTTGATCCTGCCAAGCCCTGATTTGGGGTATCTTGCCTGCAGTCCTTCCTGTCTCCCAGTTCTCATCCATGTTCATAAATGAGGGAGGGACACTGAGCTCTGCAGGCATGCCACGTCTCCAAATCAGGCCTGGTATTGGGAGGGGGGGGAATCCATGAGGGAGAAAAGAGAGAGTGCTCCTAAGGCCGGTTTGCTTTCCCAAGATCCCTCTAATTTGTTCCAGCTTTAAAACTGTGAATAGAAAACTCATTAAAGCTCTTTCTCACAAACCCTCCCTCCACCCCCAAGCAATGGGCATGAGCTGAATGCGACTTCACTAGAGAAGTGGGCTTTTTTGTTGGTCTGTTTTTGATGTTGGCAAACAAAGACCCCAAAATGTGGAAGGCTCGAGGACTGATTCTGACATATTTTGGCAACATGTTTGAAAATGCCCAGATAAGAGGCCTTGTGGTGCCTGACCTGGGTGAATTCTCCGCTGGTGCTCAGAGAGGAAAGGCTCCTCTGCAGGGGCCTTTGTCCTTGGATGACAAACCCAGCCAACCTCTGGGGGCTCAGGCCAATACAGGGACCACTCCAGTGTCTTTCTAGCATGGGTTGTATGCAGGAAAAAAGAATGCATTTATAAATGGATGCTCTCTCTCTCCCTCTCTCTTCTCCCTTCTGTCTGTCTGTCTGTCTGTCTCTCTCTCTCTGTCTCTTTCTCTCTCTCTGTCTCCGTCTCTCTCCCTCTCTCTCTCTGTCTCTCTCTCTCTCTTTCTCTCTCTGTCTCTCTGTCTCTCTCCCTCTCTCCTCCCTCCTCTCTCTCTCTCTCTCTCTCTCTCTGTCTCTCTCCCTCTCTCCTCCCTTCTCTCTCTCTCTCTCTCTCTCCCTCTCTCTTCCCTCCTCTCTCTCTCCCTCTCCTCTCTCTCTCCTCTCTCCACTCTTTCTTTCTCCCTTTCCATCTCCTCTCTCCTTCTCCCTGTCTTTCTTTCTCCATCTCTTGCTTTCTGTGTTTTTATTTCTATAAATCTATTTCTCCTTCTCTTTTCTTCCCTCCCTCCCTCTTTATTTCTTTTTCTTTGCTGATTCATCCTTCCTTCTCCCTCTTTTTCCATTCCTTTCTCTCTCTCTCCCCCTTTGTCCATCTCTGTCTCTTAAACACATACATATATTGGATGGATGGATAGATGACAGACAGAAAGATCGTTCCAATCAGATAGCTCTGAATCTGTCTTCCAAAAGGAGGCAGTGTGGAGCAATGGAAAGAGCACTGGTTCTCAAGTCAGAAGACCTGGGTTCAAATCACATCTCTGATCCTTACTACCTGTGTGACATTGGGCAGTTCCCTTCATGGGCCTCAGTTTCCTCATCTGTAAATGAAAGGATTAAGTTGGATTTGAAATTCTTAACCAGGAGTCTGTGAACTTTAAAGGCCACACCCAGATAATTATGTTTTCCTAGAATCTGTTTTAATCACATCCATTTGATTGATGCCTTTATGTTAAGGAAGGCCCCTGGGCTTTACCAGACTGCCAATGAGGTCTGTGACAGAGAAGGGCTAACTCCAGCCTGTGGCTGCATGATCCGTAGCCGCCATCAGGCATGGCGATCTCAGGATCACAGATTGCAGCTTGGATGAATGTCTGCTAGAGAGGCCACTCCTGCACCTGAGCCCAAAGCCCCTCTTCGACACCCCAGGCAGGACTTAATTCATAGACTGTAGGATTTAGAGAGGGAAGGGGGCCTCCTGGGGGTCATCTAGTCTGACCCTGACATTTTTTCAGAGGAAGAAAATTGGGCTTTGGGAGGGAATAGGGCTTGAGCAGTATCACCCAGGGTGCCTGAGGCAGGATTTGAACATGAGTCCTTTGACTCCAAGACTTTCTACAACAGCTCCTGCTCTGTTTGTTTTCATCCATGAAAACCTCTTGAGTAACTGGGTCCTGTTATGCTAACCTCAAAGCAAATTCCGGCTTTAAAAAAAAAGCACAGATTGACCCCAGATGTTCATCATTGCAAACACATCAGCAGATGACTGAATTCCTATGAAATGGCTCCAGGAACAAGGTTGTGCACCAGCCATCAGTGTTCCCAGGCCTTGGAGTTTTGACTATAGAGTAGAGAGGTAGAGATAGTGTTGGGCTTAGAGGCCAAAGGCCTGGGTTCAAGTGCAAATCACTCCTATATCTGTGCCCCAGGCTCCTTCTTTCTTCCAGCCCCGACAGCCCCTCATTCTGACCCAAGCTGACCAATAGGCAGGCCAGTGAGTAAAGAGAGGGCAGTGCTTAAATCAGGAAGCTCTAGGTTTGAGTCCTGTCCTGGGACAGTGATCCTGGGCAGATTACTTTACCTCTGGGTATCCCAGATCACTCCCCAAGAGAGATTACAAAGTTAAACATCAATAATAGCGGTAACAACAGCTAGTATTTATACTGTACCTCAAGGCTGGCAGAGCACTTTACACGTGTTAGTTTATGGGATCTTCACAACTACCCTGGGAGGTAGGTGCTACTATTGTGCCCATTTTACATATGAGCAAACTGTGGCATGGAGAGATTACCTAACTTTCCCAGGGTCCCATAGCTAGAGTCTAAGGTAGGTTTTGAGCTCAAGTCTCCACTGCTCTGTGCACTCTGGCGCCACCTAGTGACTGATCAGCACATGCTGACTAAGTTCCTTCTCCACATCAGACACTGTACTAGGCACATACAGGTGCCATGAATGGGGGTGAGGGATGTTACAGGTGCATGGAAGGAAGGTGACTGGGATGAAACATGGTCAAGAGTTGTAGTGGGCATGTAGTGGGCACCCAGTAGGACAGCATGTCCCCAGGGGTAGGACTTCCAAAGTGGCTTTCATTAGTCTGGCTTGGAGATAAACCATGGCTTTTTTTTTTTTTTTTTAACGGATATAACTGGTTGGTTTAGGGAACTCCCAACTCTGCCTCGTAGAGAATACACAGAAGTTTTGCACTTGCCCACAATCTCACATTCAGTCCAGCACTTGAACCCAAGGTTTCCTGAATCTGAGGGCATCCCCTCCATCCTCTATGCCCCTTGGCACATAGTGAAGGCTTAAATGCTTGTTGTTTGATTGAGTTTATAGTCAACCAAGTCAAGATATTTGCTCAACTTCCTCTGGCAGTGAGGGTAGCTCAGAGGTCAGAAAAGAAGCAGTGGGTACTTTGGGGAAGGGTCAGGGACCCAGGTCTGAGGATCAGTAGACCAGGAACCACAGAAAGACAGTTGAATGTCCAATCTGTGAGGGCATGGATGGTTTTGTTTTTACTTTGAGTCTCACTTGCCTGGTCCAGAGCAAGACACACAGAAATACTCGTCAATTGATTGAGGGAGATTGGAGATTCAGCCAGAAAGAATTGGACACCAATGTTCTCCTTGTATGTTTCACAGGCCTATCTATGTCTCTACGGTCCGGCCCCAGTCAAAGCACATCGTCGTCATCATGGACCATGGTGCCTCAGTCACAGAAAGCCAGCTTCAGATTGCCAAGGATGCAGCTCAGGTCATCCTCAATTCCATCGATGAACATGATAAGGTGATAATCCTCTCCATTCATGTCTTCCAGGTCCTGTGGGGGCCATCCAAAGTACATTCTGACCCTTGGAAGTGTTCAGATGGGTATTGAATTATCTTCATCCTTCTTTGGAAGCAGCCAATGGAAAAAGATATTTTACAACCCTTTGAGGATTGGATCTGAAACCTTGGCAGGATCTGGTTTGTGGGTCCAGCCTTGTGTTTAATACCCTGCCCTTCTCTTGTGGTTGCTCTCTTACATGAAATACTGACTGTCATTTTGTTAGTTGTGTATGTCATTATTAGGAGTTAGGGAATGTGTGTGTGTGTGTGTGTGTGTGTGTGTGCGTGAGAGAGAGCGATTCCTTAGGCCACTTGCACCATTGTTTCAAGATGAATGTGATGGGAGGAGCAGAGGTTGAGTTTTTCTCACCTCCACTATAACACAGCTATGCTCACCTAGAGCTTACCATGATCCGCTAAAACCTAATACTGCATCAATCTGGCGTTCCCACTCCAGGGCCGTTTCCTTTTCCAAATAACATCATAACTTCCCAACACACATCTGGTTGATTTTTTCTTTACGTGAAACACACTTGCTGGTTTTCTGTGACATGTGTTGGTTATTTTTTTAAATTGTGTATGAACTGTATACCACTGACTTCCCTGTGGAGCAGAGGCCAAAGCCCCTTCCCTTGCCCCTTACCAACTCTCACAATCCATTTCCAGTCTGAGAGATCAGTGCCTCCAACATTTCTTTATCCCTAGTTGTGAGTTTTTAAGATTTGCAGAAATGTCTCCATAGGCTTTGTCATGCTGTGAGTTCCAGTATGTGCAGAATTTGATATAAATGGCAAGGTAATTCCGTATGTTTGACTTGCTTCTTTTCTCCCAAGATCTCTGTGCTAACTGTGGCAGATACTGTGAGAACCTGCTCCCTTGATCAGTGCTATAAGACGTTCCTGTCTCCGGCCACCAGTGAGACAAAAAGAAAAATGTCTACCTTTGTCAGTAGCATTAAATCATCTGACAGTCCAACCCAGCATGCTGTTGGCTTCCAGAAGGCCTTCCAGCTGATCCGGAGCACCAACAATGGCACTCGTCTCCACACCAGTAAGTTATCGCATAGCTGGACGTGTGCTTGGTTTGTATGGAAGAGATCCCATTTTACAAAATGGGATCCCAGCTCCCTTGGGAGAGAAATCCCAGGTTCGACCTTGATGGTCATCTCCAAGGCATGCATGTCCCAAGGCAGGCAGCCCCTCCCTAGTTTTGCACATTGTTGCTGGATCTGCATCCTGTCACCCTTCTGCCACTTTGACTGGGATGTATTATGATGGGCATGAGATGCAATGGGCCTGCATTACTTCCCAGGGCCTCAGCCAAATCCTCCTAACGCTGATTGTCAGCTTAGACCTCAAATCACGCATGCGCCCAGGGAGATTAGTGAGAACCCCTCCATCTGATCTTTCATTCTCCTCTCCAGCAGTTACAGGCATGAATGTGAGATGATAAATACACAAAGGTGCATGCGTTGAATTTTCACTTATTAGCAACCAGCTGGGATTCAGCTGTGTGGGCTGACTTGGGGAAGGGATATGTAAAACATGGGAGGGCACGCTGACACACCAAAAATACGGACGGCTGTTATTGTTGGAAAACCGATTCGGATGATTTCTTTAACGAAAGGAGGGGGAAATTGAAGGGGATGTTGTGAGAAATACATGATCCTCCTATTGGAACAACCTGGGAGGAAGCCGCCTCTGTTAGCTACTCACCCCTCACTGTGCTGAGAGTGGCAGGGTGGGGCCTGGCTCAGGCTCCATCCGGGATATAGAAAGGGCAGAAGGATTGAGTCAGAGGCCCTGAGTGCAAATCCTGCCTGTACTGCTTGCTTCTACTGAAGTCTTGGGCAAGTCAGCAAACCTCCTTGGGGCCTCAGGTCCCTTATCTAAAAAATAAGGGGATTGGACAAGATGGTCTCTGCTGGCCTGCCTGGCTCTGGATCCAGGATTCTACTATTAGTATTATTATAGTCTCTCTTCCTTGCCTTCTTTTCGTGTCTTTCCTTCCTTCCTCCCTCTCTGCTTCCCTCCTTTCTTTCCTGCATTTTTCCCTCCTTCCTTTCGTTCCCTCCTTTCTTTCCTTCCTTCTTTCTCTGTTTTCCTTTTCTCCCTCCTTTCCTTCTTCCTTCCTTCTACCTTTAAGAATTTATTAAGCATCTACTTTATTCAAGGCGTTGTGCTAAGACATACAAAGACAAATCAATCCAAGCCCTCCAAAAGCTTGTACTACTGGGAGAAGATTATGTTCTGATGAGCCCAGAGAGGCCATGACTTGCCCTGAAGTCACACAGTGGGTTAGTGGCAGAGTGAATATGAGAGTCTGGATCTCTGTTTGTATGTTATTAGAGGGTGCCTTGCTTTTTCCCCTGTGTCTGAGGCCAGATTTGAACTCAGGAAGAGGAAACTTTCTGACTCCAGGCCTGGCACTCTATCCTCTGCCCCACCTTGCTGCCTCATCTAAGCTATGGAGGCACCTCAAAACCGTATCAAAGAAGAGTCAGCTGAAGGAGCTGAGGATGATTGACTTGGGAAATGCTGAGGAAGAATGGGATTCCTATTCTCAAATATCTGAAGAGTTTTCCAAGGATTCAAATGAATACTCTGCTTTGGCCCCAAGGGGAGAATAGGATAAAAATGGGTGGGAGCTATCGGAAGATCAGTCACTAAGCACTTATGAAGTGCCTGGTAGTGTCAGGCATTTAATAAGTAACTACAATGTGCAGGCATTGGGGATACAAAGAAAGGTCTAAGATGGTTCCTGCTCTCAAGGAGCTGATGGGGAGACAACACAGAAGCAGCCATGTACAAACAAGATGACTACAGAATAAAAATGGTAGTCACCCACAAAGGGAAGACCCCAGAACTGAGGAGAAAGAGGAAAGGCTTCCTGTAGAAGGGAGGATTCTAGCTGGGGCTTGAAGGAAGCCAGGAGTTGAAGAAAAGGAGACAGAGCCTTCCTGGTGTGGGAGATAACTAGGAAAATGCCTGTGGTGAGGAGATGACATGGATGCCAGTCTTTGGATGACAGAGTCCAGGAGGAGGGAGAAAGAAAGATGGAAGAGGTAGGTTCTAAAGGCCTTTAAACACCAGAGAATGTTATGTTTGATCCTGGAGGGCATATGGAGCCCCTGGAGTTTATTGATTAAATAAACTGCATCCATGGTCAGACCATGCTGTAGGAAAATCACTCTGAGAGCTGAGTGGAGGGCTGAAGCAGAGAAAGGAGACAAGTTAGGTGTGAAGGCTTCTATCAGAGTGATGGCAGTGTCAGAGGAGAGAAGGAGATGTAGCAGGAATGTGTTACAGAAGTGAAATTGACAGGCTTTGGCGCTATATTGGATATGTGGGGTGAGAGAGAGTGAGGAGTCCAGGATGGCACCTAGGTTGAGAGTCTGAGGAACCAGGAGGATGATGGTGTTCTCAACAGTAATAGGAAAAGCTGGGGTGAAGAGGAGGGGGTTAGAGGCAAAGATAATTAATTTAGCTTTGAACATACTGAATTTAAGATATCTATGAGACATCCAGTTCAAGATGTCCAATGGACTTATTTAAAACCAGAACAGCACCAAAACACAGCAGGCCGCATCTATTGGCAGTGGCTTCCCTTTCACTGGAGTGATTTGGATAGGGAGTACCCCAAGTATCCTGTAGACTGGTCTTATAGGCTCAATAGATAGACTTTGACTAAATGGCACTTTTCTCTCCTGTGTGTACACACTCCCTCTCCACCCCATTTTTCATCCTTTCTCTCTCTCTCTCTCTCTCTCTCTCTGTCTCTCTCTCTCTGTCTCTCCACCCTCCTCTGTGCTGTTGTTGCTGTTCCTCAGTTGTGTTCAACTCTTTGTGACCCATTTAAGATTTTCTTGGCAGAGATACTGGAGTGGTTTGCCTTTTCCTTCTCCAGCTCATTGGACAGAGGAGGAAACTGAGGCAAAGGAGGTTAAGTGACTTGCCCAGAGACACACAGCTAGTAAGTGTCTGAGGCATTTTTAGAGCTTGGGTCTCTGACTCCAGGCCCAGAGCACTGCCCACTGCACCACCCAGATGGCTCATAGTCAATGGTTGCAGAGCATACATGCTCATTACTCTATGTGAATCTGGGAAATACCCTGAAAAAGAATAATAAATGTGCTTGGCTGGTGACCAGATCTCTGGATTTCATTTCAGCTTGGTGTATGAGTCTTGCTATGGAGGGGTGGGAGTGGAAGACAGGGGATGGGGGATGGGGGGAGGGGAGCAGCTCACTTTCTAAACCCAGACCTGCTCCCTGGAGGCTTTTCCCTATCAATGAGAAACCTCTGCTGAGGCCCCAGCTGGTAGGAGGATCCTGTGTCCTTCATCCTGATGTCTGAGGGGATGCCCATCTCCCCCTTGGGCCTTTTCTCCTGCTTTGCTCATCCTGAAGTTCCCATATTGGAACCTTGGCAGGGCTCATTCAATCAAGTTGGCATGTGGCAAAAGCCCTTCCTGTTGGAGGAGATGCCCCTTCCAAAGCCTGTGGTGGTGCTTTTTCCCCATCAGAGCCAGAGATGCTGGGGTCTAACAGCAAGAACATTGGATTGGGAGGCAGAAGTCTTGGATTTGAATCCAGGG
This sequence comes from Notamacropus eugenii, assembly GCF_028372415.1. Classification (NCBI taxonomy): domain Eukaryota; kingdom Metazoa; phylum Chordata; class Mammalia; order Diprotodontia; family Macropodidae; genus Notamacropus; species Notamacropus eugenii. The sequence goes on from NC_092873.1 coordinate 525,172,697, forward strand.
TCAGATTTCTACTACAGCCTACAAGATCTTGGACATGTCACTCCCTTTATCAGAGCCTCAGTTTCCTCATCTCTAAAACAAAGAGTTTGGCCTTTAAGTTTCCTTCAGCCTCTGGAAGGATGAACCTGATAATCACCAAGAGATGGTAGATTCTCTTGCTACAAAAAAGCCTCATGCAGTCTCCCTGGGGTCAAAGTTGGTGTGCATGAGGGGATTCATCACATTTCAGGATTGGTTTTAACTCATCCTCAGCCAGAAAATATCAAGAGAAATGAAAAGGTAGAGAAACCTTTTGTATTCAAGGATACCCTTGCACCAAATTTGGCAAAGTGACCACATGTCTTAATGGATGGAGCATTGAATTCATTTAAAAAGATCTGGGTGTGAATCTCATTTTATCTCCTCAGTAGCCCTGTGACTAGGTAGCCTTCACCTGCCTGACCATTCCTATGAAGGTCAAAGGAGATTGTATATGTCAAGTATATGTCAGGGTTGGTTGTCCTTCATCAAAATATCTTAACAACAATGAAAACCGGTTGAAACCAATAATTGAGTAGACTTAAAAAAATAGGTGAGTTCAAAAAAGTGGAATTTTCAAAAGAGAATCATCCCAGGGTATTCTTGTTGTTAAGGTAAGCTTAGCAGGAGGAAGGAAGGCCTGAATCACTTACTTCAATGACAGGAACAAGAATGCAAGAAAATGAGCTCAGAGGAGGGCAGGAAGCAGACACAATCTTGAAGCTCATTTGGCCGTACTTGGCAGAAAAGCTAGAAAGAAACTGGGACAGAGAAAGGTTTCCTTCTAGGAAGAAACTGAGAAAGAGGGAGGTCAGGCAGCTAAACATGTATTAAGCTCCTACTTCTGTGCTAGGTGCTAGGAATAGAAAAGAAAAAAACAATCCCTTGTGCTCAAGGAGTTTATTATCTAATGGGGAAAGATAACACAGAGAAGTAAGCTGAAAGATGGAGGGAGAGGTCCCCAGCATGGAAGCCAGATGATCAAGTCCAGAGGAATGCAGCCAGGTGGGGAATGAAGACATGGCTGGCCTGAATGCCCTCCTTAAATGGGGGTGGAGGGTTCAAGGAAGAGCTCTCCATCCCCAGCCTCTCCAATCAAAGGGAGGTCCTTAGGGCCAGGAGGGTGCTGATGAGGTATGAGTTCCAGGGCTTAAGGAAGCCATATGGATTTCCATCAAGCAGGAAGCTGAGGCACAGAGTAACTGAGTGACTTTTCCAGAATCACAGAATTAGCAAGTGCTGGAGCTGTGTTTCAAATTCATGTCTTTAGACTTGAAAACCAGAGTTCTCTTAAGTCCACTCTGTTGCCTGTGATAGTGAAGAAATAAAGAGAAGTATTAACAAGAGAGCACATTCTATTAACTCTTAAGCAATCAGAGCACAACAGTCTGACATTGGTCTGGAAGCATTCAATGCAGCCCTTCACTCATCCATGGTCCTGACTGAAATAGAACATTAAGCGTTCGTCATGATGATCACAGAATGCCAAAGCTGAAAGTAACCTCAAAGGCCAATCAGTGTGACCTGGACCTGAACAAAAATCCCAAGGAAGGCATTCCCAACATGTCAGCATCCAACTTTTGCCTGCTTAACTCTAGTGAAAGAAAACTCATTGACTCCCAAGGCATATGTATCATTCCATTTAGGATAGCTCCGAGTATTAGAAAGCTTCTCTTTAGATCAATCTGGCCTCTGTTGGGGTGTTTTTTGCTACTTTTTCATGTAAATGTATCTTCTTTATTTAATCAGTCATTTTAATGACATTGTCATTGAGAAAATTTGAAATTATGTTGAAATCTGTTGAAGAAGGCCAGGAAGCATGGGATGCATTAGAAAGACTTTATTAAAATTAGGCTAAATGTAATGGAGTGGTGTGCCCCCAAAATCAGCTTTAGTTAACTGGAAAATTCTCTTATTTAAAACATTCCCTGAAGATCTGCGATAAATGAGGTATGGCTGTTTGTGAGGACCATTAGAACAAGAAGGAAGATGGAGTCAATAGATAATAGTCTGTCTAATAATAGATAAGTCGATAGAGAGGAATGGGGAATATTTATTCTGGAAAGAGAAGACTGAAGGAGGGAGGAAGTGAAGACTTTTTACATATTTAAAGAGCTGCCCAATGGAAACAGGGTTAGAATTTTTGGTTTGGCTTCTAGAGGGAAGATCCAAGGGTAATGGGTGGAATTTAGGCTTAGTCTCAGAGAAAGCTTCCAAACAATTGGAGCTGTCCAACAGTAAAGGGCCTACCTTATCAAGTGGTGGTTTCCTTGGAGGTCTTCAAGTAGAAGCTGGGTGACTATTCATCAGAGATGTAGGAGGGGCTATTCTTTTAAGTCTGAACTAGATGGCTAACAAGGTCCCCTCCAACTCTCAGATACCATAATTGTCTAAGAATGGAAACAATAGATGATAGGATAATAGCTTATGATACTGTCAATCTTGAGCTGGAAAAGAGTTCATAGACCATTGAATACAACCCCCTCATTTTGCAGATGAGGCAACTGAGGCCTGTAGAGATAAGGTGACTTATTCAGGGTCCCACAGAGAATATGTGGCAGAGCTGAGATTTGAATCCAGGTTATCTGACCCCAAATCCACTGTGTTTTTTCCCACTTTGAGGAAACTGAAGCACAGAGGGGATTATGTGATTTGCCACAAAAAAGTGTCTGATTGATTTGAATCTAACCCTTCCTGACTCCAAATCTAGTTCTCTATCAGAGGGAGGTTTGAGTGACAGGCTCCAAAATGAATGGGAATGTAAGATCTGATTTGTGTGTCTTTGTTTAGATACGGACATGGTCATCATTTACCTGTCGGCAGGAATTACATCAAAGGAGTCCTCAGAAGAAGATAAAAAGGCAACACTGTGTGTCATCAATGAGGAAAACAGCTTTCTTAACAACTCAGTCATGATCCTCACCTATGCCCTCATGAACGGTACGTGATGTCTTCCAGAGTTTTCCCTCTTTAGATGAAAGTTCTGACCCACTTTTTAGAGCTGAGCCAGAATTGTGCTCATCTGGCAACTTCTAAAACAGAAGAAAACCAAGTGAGTTCTTTACCAAGAAAATCCCCTTCCATTTTATAATTTTCCATGATGTTACCACCCCACGTGTTCTTCAAATATATGTCCTTAGAACCTAGCACAGTGCCTGACACTTAGTAGGTACTTAATAAAGCACCTACTAATGGTGGATTCACTGATCTTGATGATTGATTGGATGCCACTACCAGAATTCTCCTTCTTGTCCACTATATATTCACTCTTGTATTTGGGGGCAGGGGGTAAGGCTGATTTGGAATTAGAAGACCAGGAATTGAATTGTGTCATTGCATTTTATTGCCTGTGTGACTTTTGACATCTGACTGACACTCTCTAAGAATTGTTTTCTCATACGTAAAATGAGGGAATTGACTGAATATTCTCTGTTGCCCATTCGGACTCTAAATTTGGACATGGACATCATCGTTTGTTTCCTGCAGTACTTCCTGTCAGATCGGTACTCTTCACTGTTGAATGCTTCTGGTCTCTCCCGTCATTTCCTGTCATCCCTTCTACCCTGCTTATTTTTCTTCCAACAACCATCTCAGTGTGCTCTTTTCCTCTATGCTTATGACAAACTCCATCACACTAGAACAACATCATTGTTGATCCTTCCTTCTTGAAGAGGACTGAGGGCTTCACAAGGGTGGTGCCTTGACATATGCATGAATTGGATTTAAGTGAGGCAGAGCTAGAAGGATCCTAGAAGGATGTATGATCAGAAAAAGAACTACGCTAGTCCTGAGAGCAGAAGCAGGGAGGGACTGCCTGCTTTTTCCATTGGCATCCATGCAACATTGAGAGATTACGAAGGCTTCCCTCTGGGCCTTTGGGTGAACTCTGAGTAAGAGTGATGCCTTCTCATGCTAGGCAAGTTGTTCCTTCTCTCAGTTGGAATTCCCATGTTGGTCAGATCACAACTTTACCAAAGTGAGCTACCAGGCAAAATCACGTATAGTTGAAAGAAATAAAAAGGGAGATTGAGGTTCTGTATTGCATCTTGGCATCTTTGCCTGTAAGTACCTCCATAACCTCTTCTAAGGAGGGTATCCCAAAAGTCTAAGTGGAGTCTTAATTTATAATGATACCTGACATGAATAAAGGGCTTTAAGATTTGTTAAGTGCCTTATATTCATTATTATAGTTGATCCCCATAGTAACCCTGTGAGCTAGGTACCACAAGTTATCACTCCCATTTTACAGATGAGGACACTGAGGCTCCACAATGTGAAAGAATTTACTTGAATCCACACAACAAATAAGTGTCAGAGATGAAATTTAAACCCTGGTCTCTCTTGACTCCATGACCAACATTCTTTCCCTTATACTATTCTGTCTCTGTAGAAATTTCTAAACAAAAAATCCAAATAAATCCACTGCAAGTTTCCCTCTTGCCATTGAAATCATTAAGAAGATTAGGCAAAATCTTTACTTAAAATCATTTGTTGACTCTCATTAGTCATTTGAATCTCCAGTCGTTTGAATTTGTTTACAGTGGTACCATATGTGAACTGTTCCTAATGCTTTGACCATCTTCCAACAATAGCAAACTCTAAAAAAAAAAAAAAAAACTTTATTAAATTTTGTCCTATACTATAGATTGCAGATGTTTGTAGAACAATGCAGCTCAGTATACCTAAATCCCTCCCAGAGTTTTAAAAACCCCGTAAACTTAAAAGACACATGCTGAGTAAATCATATTCAGTACTCTCCTCCCCGTGCCAAGGGTGAAAAATCATTTTTCATTGGAATGTCCCAAAAGAAGCAGTTTATGCTCATTCCTCAGGGCGATACTGTATATATTTTCTATTTAGTTACTATAGATTTTTTTTAAAATTAAAGCAACAGGGAAAAGAAATGAAAATAAAAGCTTCAATAATAGTGCTATAGAAGATACAATAGCTTAGTTACCAGTCTGCCTTGGTTGGTTTTCACAACAGGAGCTCCCTCTACCGAGGTGGTCCCAGGTCTGGAGATAATAATAATAATAATAATATAGAATCATAGAGGAAGAGGAGATCTTGGTAGCCCTTTAGTACAACCCATACTTGAAAAAGAATCCTGTCTGCTACATTGCCAACAAGTGGCTATCCATCCTCCAGTGAGGGGGACTCACCAATCATCCCTCTCTCTTCTACTGTTCATCTTTGTTCTTCGGTAAAATAGAAGAAGTTGAACCCCATTTGTGTACCATGGACCTCCAGATACTTGAAGACCTCCTGTTCCCCTCCCCACTCCCCAGCCATCACTTCTCCAGCCTAAAGAGCCCCATTGCCTCTACCTGCTCTTCCTATGGCATGGACCTAGGGGCTTTCCCCATGCTGATTGCCTTCCTCTGGATAGATCCCTAGCTTCTTTCACTGTAGTGTCAGGAAGTGAGCATGATACCAGATGGACCCTGATTGGGGTACAGGACCACTATCAACTTCTAATTCCTGGCAGTTGTATCTCTTTAGGGCAGCCACATTAAGCTTTGCATGCATACTGAGCTAACCGTTCACACACACACACACACACACACACACACACACACACACATGCATACAAATCTACAACACTCTCAGGTAAATTGGTGTCTAACTAAGCCTAACTAAGTCCAACTAACTATCTCGACCTGATGAAATTGTTTACCTTTTTAAGCCATGTATAAGAATACACATACACACACACATATCCCTGTTAAATGTCATCTTATGCAATATCCTAATGGTCAAGCCTGCCCAATTTTTTTTGGAATCTTGATTTTTTCATCCAAGATATTAACTGTCTTCTCATCTTTGCACCATTTGATAGGGAAGCCATTTGCATTCCCACATCCCGTATGCAGGAAGCACTCAACACATATTTGTTGACTGACTGATTGTTCATTCCAACCTTCAGAAATTGACAAAATGTTACACAATAGAACCAAGGGCAGTCTGTGAAACATTCCCTTGGAGACCTCCGTCTATGTGGATATTATACCATCATGACTCCTTATTAGGGCCAACCCTTCAACTAACACCAAATCCATCTAATGGTACTACTGACCAGCTCACATCTCTCCATCTTTTCTGTAAAACTAGTCCAAGAGGCTTTATCAAATTTTTGTTAGAAATCCAAGTATATTATACATAGAGAATTCAGTCAATATCTCAATTGAGAGAGAAGGAGATGGGCAGAAAGGAAAGAAGGAAAGATGGTAGCCATCTCTAAGATGGTGGAGAGGAGAAGAAATTTCTTTTTAATTTTGTTGTGTATGGGAAAGGCATAACAGATTGTATGTAATAGATTTGCAGTTTCATATGCAACCATCCTTTTATTGTACTACATACATTATGGCAATACTTGTCTTATTCCATAAATTAAAAATAAAATTAATTTTTAAAAATTGAAAAGAAGAAAGAAAAAGAAAAGATATAAGAAAAGACAGAGGTTCTGATTCCACGTATGACCCATCCTGGTCGTGGGACACTATCAAGTCACCTAACCTTCCAAGACTTTAGCCAACTCTCCAAGAGGGTAAGTCACAAAGTAGATACTCCTTTGCATTAATAGAGAGAATTTCCCCATGTGGATATTGCCTATACCCATAAAATCACAGGTCCAGTTCCTATCCCTTTCCTATCAAAAAGAACAAGAAATACAGTAAGCCTATCAAATGACCTGTTTTGAAATAAGTGATTATCTTGGCTTTCTGGAATCATAGTTTCTCCTTTAGATATTCACCAAATATCTCTTTAATAATACATCCTAGAATTTTACTAGAAATTGAAATCCAACTTACTGGCCGAAAGTGTACAGATTCTGCTTTCTTCCCTTTTTTTTTTTTTTTTGAACTTTTGGATAAAATGTACTCACTCTAGTCTGACTGTATAGAACTTTTCTCATTTTAGATGCTTCTCTAACTCATGATGGAAAATGCGACACATCCAGAGAAAGAACTATATAGAGAGTTTGAATGCAGATAAAAGCATACTATTTTCACTTTTTTTCTTGTGAGTTTTCCATTTTGTTCTGATTCTTCTTTTACAATGTGACTAATGTGAAAATATGTTTCAAATCATTGTACATGTATAGCCTTTATCAGATTGCTTGCCATCTTATGGAGGGGAGAAAGGAGGGAGGGAGAAAAAATGGAACTCAAAATCTGATAAAAGTCAATATTGAAAATTAATAAATAAATATTAGCTGATTCTCTAGAATATAAAAGAATCTTTCATTCAAACAGTGGTATGGGACTATTCTTTTAATAACTGAGGTTACGGTTCATCTGCATCTGCTGACTTGAGTTCGCCAAGGGCAGTTAACTGGTCTCTGAATCTCTTCTTACTTATCTTGGGTATGTTGGTGCCCATTTCCTTGGCAGACAAAATAGAACTGAAATAAGCTGTGAGCATTTGGTTTCTCTACACCAAGCAGCTCCCTCTCCCTTTTTCAGTCCTCAGTCTCACCTCCCTCTGAGTTTCAGCTCTTCCAACCCTAATCTTAGGGTACAGATCATGATATCAATTGAGGAGAGTTTATTAAACATCTGCTATGCACTAACCATAGTGCTAGGCACTGGAGATGTAGAGGTAGAAGTAAAACAGGAAACTTACGTTATAATGGGGGAGACAACACATATGTCAGCAAGGACTGATGTGCTTCTATGACTTTCACAGAATATATACGTGATGCTACATTCAGAGGGAGGAAGAACACTAGCCACTGGGGGAGGGATCATGATTAGCTTCAAGTAGAAGGTGGTCCTTGAGCCTTAAAGGAAACCAGAGATCCCAAGAGACAGAGGTGAGGATGGAGTACATTTCTGGCATGGCTGACAGCCAGTGCAAAGGCGTGGGGGAGGGAAATAGAGCAGCAAGTAGGCTAGTATGGCTCTATCATAGAACATATAGAGGAAAGTAATGTGAGAAAATCCTTAAAAAGGTAGAAAGGAGCCACGTATGGCTGAGCTTTGAAGGACAAACAGAGAGGTCTATAACTTGATCTTAGAGGTAGTAGGGTTTATTGTTGACAGGGTAGCTACATGGTCAGACCTACACTTTAAGGAATTTACTTTGTTGAGTGGAAAATGGATTGGGGGGAGACTGAGGCAAACAGACAACCCCACCTCCAGCAGCAATCGCAAGAGGCCAGGCATGAGGGGATGAGGATCTGAACTCAGATAGTGGTAACAGGAGTGGCATAAAGGGAATATAAAAGAGGTGTTACTAAGATAGAATGACCAGACATGGCAATTGATTGAGCTATGGGATGAGTGAGACTATGTATTCAACTTATTACCAGTCTTCTCCTGCTTTTTAGATATTTTATGTTATTATTATTCATGTCACATGCTTTAATTTATTCATTTTCAGAACTGAAAAAAATGTCTTAAAAGGTTTAGTGCCATTGGAGTGTATTTTTAGCTATTAAAGCAGGATATTGCACTAAGACCTTTGGGACACCCTATATTTCCTCACTACTAAACAAGCCTTCTAACAACTACCAGAAAGGAAAGGGGAGGGACAGTTCAGTACAACTGTCTGCTCTGTCTGATGGTGCATATACTCCTCTTTCTTTATTGTCTCCCACATCTACAGGGAAGGGAGGGAGAACACATTATCAGAACTCTTCTTCAGTGGCCATGACTTTTGGTTCCTGAGCCTCCTGTGTATTCACATCAGTCTTTTGAGAGAACCTCCCTTTTCTGTCTTTGTTCTTGTTTCCCTTGGTCTTCCAAATTTCATTGGGCTGACTTCTCTGTTCATGGAATTCTACTTCTCTGTCCTCTGAAAACTTTCAAATGCATTTTTCCCCAATCCAGGGAGCAGGTTAGAAATCTGAAAATGACTTTGGCTGTATACATTTGTAACCGTTGTTTGGTTTTTCTTGCTCCTTGAGGGCAGAGTGCTGTCTTTGTTTGTACTGGTATTTCTAGTGCTTAGCACAGGGTCTGGCACATAGTAGGTACTTAGTTTGATAAATGCTTGTTGACTTGACTTTTCTTGCTTTCTTAATGGGGAGTGGGGTGTGAGAGGGAGAGAAGGCAGATTTTCATATAGATAAAATAAAATTTAAAAACCTTAGATGGAGGGCACACTTCTTCCTAAGATTCCCTGAATTTTCAGGTTAGTACCTAGTTCCTCTCTGTTGGTGAGGAATCAGATCCATAATAGAGTGTTTCTTTGTTTATTCCTCCACCTTTTGAAAGATGGCATCATTAGGGCCAGTGTTAAAATGAGTACCACTTCTACTTTTGGTAACGAGAGGGCTCTCATAGGCATTGGATGATTGAAGTCCACCATTACTGCTTGATACTGCCTCTGTGCAGACCAGGCTTATGAACTGAGTCTTGAACTCCCCACCTTTGCTTTAACAGGTGGTCTATAGTATACACTGAAGACAGTATCACTTAGATTCTTCCTCCATTGATCTATATACGTGTGCTCCTTACCTGAGAATACCTTCTTAGTTTATAATATTACTCCTCACTTCCCTTTCTTATCCCATTTCATTTGAAAAATATACACCCTCTAGAACAATATTCTAATTATAGGTGATTTTCATCCCACCAAGTCTAGTGGTGCATACGTAAAGTCAAGATTGCCCCTTACCTTAATGCAAGAGTATTCATCTTGCTTATTTTTATATTTTGTGTATTTGTTACTAACCTTTGAGACTGTAAGTCCTACTACTGAATTCTCTCTTCAATCATGTCTCTTGGGAACATCTGTATAGCTTAACTATTATTCGTCCTACATTACAGCTCCTCTTGTATGGTGTCTCACTTGATAGGTATACATTGGTACTTTCTCTTCCTGTCCTTTTCTTTTCTATCTCTAGTGTTTTTTATTAGATTCAGAAGACACCAGAAGAATATGTTGTTCCCAAAAAGACACAAAACAAATACACAGTGATCAAAGATGCCAGACAAATACACTGTTACCAAAAGATACCAGTTGATACACTGTTACTAAAGATATCAGACAAATACACTGTTACCAAAAGATACCAGATGATACACTGTTACTAAAGACACCAGACAAATATACCATTACCAAAAGATACCAGATGATACACTGTTACCAAATATACCAGACAAATACACTGTTACCAAAAATGACATCAGATAAATACACTGTTACCGAAAATACCACTCAAATGCCTCTTATCGAAGACACTACATAAAATACATTGTTGTTAAAGGATATATCATGCCTGTCCATGATTGGGTCATTCTTATATTAAACAGAAGTTGAACAATCCAAAGCTTGTTCAATGAGATCTTTGCTTCCTGAATCTGTTTTCCAATTTTGTATCCCTTGCCTTTGCAGCAGTGATGCCAATATTTGTACCCCTGTAGTTTCAAATTTCTTTCCAAAGACTTTTTAATCTTTGGTAACACTTTCTAGGTTCCTTCTTGCAGCATCTTATGTGTTCCCATAGATCACCAGGATTGAATAGTCATCTTCCTTTTTGACAAGTCTTGGGGAGCTCTCTCTGTCTCTGTGTGTCAGATACCACAGGAAGAACAGGAAGACACCAGATCTCTCTCTCTGGTTGTAATCAGGTCAACAAAGAGCTGCTTCTGTGCTTCTCAGCAGGGATCCACCAGCCACTACGAGTTTGATCTTCTTCTGACTTGTACTGGATAATATATCACCTGACAACACCTCTGGCTCTACTTTATCATTCCTCAGAGAACAGGAAATTGCTTCCTCCTCAGAGACTCTAGTGTTCTCCTCTTCAGAAAGGATCTCACTTTTGACTTTTTAGCTCAGGGGAATAATATAACAACTCATGTGTGTAATATTTTAATGAAGTGCAAATAATAGTGTTCTCATTATACAGATAAGCAAACTGGCACTCCACTTAGTTTGGAAATGCCTGAGACAGGATTCAATATCAGACCTTGATACCAAGTCCAGCATTTTAAATACTATCTCTAATTAATAGAGACTAAGTAGAGATAGGGACTGGACATTTGGTTGGTACAAATTTCTCTTGCTCCAAATCTTCGCTTGCTCCAAGAATATGAATCTTAGTCTCCTAGGGGCACTGAAAAATACGATTTCCCAGGAACACCTACTAGTTTGAATCAGAGGCAAGACTTGAACCCAGATCTCTCAAGCTGTATCCACTGAAAGACATTGTCTTTTCCTTATAACAAGCATGATCCCATTCTATCATTACTGCTATTAGGATTATTATCATTACCACTAATATTGTCATTAGTATTGCTACTAGCACTACTATGTCTATTTCTACTATAACTGTGATTACCTCTGCTGCTATCACTCTTATCACTACCATTACTACCACTATTGTTACTGCCTCCTACTACTTCTCTTACTGTTATGACTATGTTACTGCTGCTATTACTACCACTATTTTATTGCTACGTTACTACTTCTACTATACCAGCCATTGCATCATTACTAGTATGATTGCTATGACTACTACTATTGCTTTTACTGCTACCATGATATCTTTATTCCTGCCTCTTTTAATATGATTACTACCACTATTTCGATTAATACTACTCTTTCTACACAAAGGGTTTCTTGAGGAGTGGGGTAGCTCAAGATAACAAAGACAGTACCAGCTCTGGAAATGGAATCAGAGAGCCTGGATTTTTTTAGCTCCAATAACTTAAAACTATATTCCAACTTTTAGAGCACCATATCTAATACCTTAAGGTGTCAGGCTGGTTTTCTCACAATGGCACCATAAGGTATGTTTTCTAAGTAGTATCATTCCCCTTTTACAGATGAAGAGGATGAGGTCCAAAGGACTGGTCACTTGCCCAAAGCCCCCAGCCAATAAGCACCAGGACCTTGAGTCTCCTGACTCCATCCCATCACATGTGCCATTCCTTTCAGCTGCTTCTAACTTTCTCTTCTCTTGTAAACATAATATTGTTTTTTAATAAGAACAGAGTTTCAGAGACCTGAGTGAAATTATTTCATGCCTGAATTGGTTAGGAATTTGTGACAAAAGCCAAGTCACAAATTTGAACTTGGAAGAATAATATGGCCTGATCCTTGTGGAAATTCCATCTCGCAAAGCTCCATGTGGTCTCCTTTGTTCCCTTATTTATTTTTTTCATTATTTCCCAGCTGAGAACAGGTTTGGAGCTGAAAGGGCTTCAGAGTCCATGTTGTCCAGGGGCTCTTGATGCTGGGGCCACAGATTACTGAACTTGATTGGGGGAAAAGTTATATTTTTACTTTCACTAATCTCTAACTGAAACTTAGTATTTCCTTCAAATGTTTAAAAATGCGATTCTGAGAAGGGGTCGGAAAGCTTTTACCAGACTGCCTGAAGGGTCCAAGACACCAAAAAGAGTAAAAGCCACTAAACTAGTCCAACTCCTTTATTTTATAGATGAAGAAACTGTTACCCAAGGGGCTTAAACAACTTTTGTTGTTCAGTCACTTTTCAGCTCTGTCCAGCTCTTCACAATCCCGTTTGAGGTTTTCTTGACAAAGAAACTGGAGTGGTTTCCCATTTCCTTCTCCAGCTCATCTTATAGATGAAGAAACTGAGGCAAAGGGGGTTAAGTGACTTGCCTAGGGTCACACAGATAGTAAGGGTCTGAGACCAGATTTGAACTCAGATTTGTCACTCTGTCCACTGTGCCACTGAGATGCCCTTAAGCAACTTGACCAAGATAATCAGAGTCAGAAGTAGGATTTAAACCCAGGTCTTCTGACTGCTGAGGTGCCTCAGTACCGAGCTGCCTCCCAAGAATACGTTTATACATAGGAAGATTATTCTTTTGGCCTCTTGCTTCAGGAGAGAAGCTAACAGTGGGGTTTGGGGACCCTACTGGACATTCAGAAGTCTAAATCTTCTAGGAGTTGGCCACCGTCCAGTTTTCTCTCTGGAGGATTACTCATAAACTACAGGGAATCAAATGCATATGGGAGAGAAGGAGGAATCCTGTTTTTCATTTTTGTCCTTTGAATTTCCCTTTCAGATGGAGTAACTGGGTTGAAAGAGCTGGCCTTCCTGAGAGATCTAGCTGAACAAAACTCCATGAAGTATGGTGTCCCTGATCGGTCAGCCTTGCCCATCATTAAGGGGAGCATGATGGTCCTGAATCAACTGAGTAACCTGGAGACTACTGTTGGCCGCTTCTATACCAATCTCCCCAATCGCATGATCGACGAGGCTGTTTTTAGTCTGCCTTTCTCTGATGAAATGGGGGATGGTGAGTTTAGAGAACACCTGATACTGAACGGGCTAAGGCAAAGGGGTCAGATGCCATCTTTCCTACCAATCCTTCCTTGATGGCTTCCCACATAACATCTTAGATGTTGATGATGATGATGGTGATAATTATAACCATACCACATAATTCCTAAGCTAGATAGATGAGATGGGGATTCATTGATATTGATATAGAGTGCCATGGTTGGGGGAGGGGAGCATGGTCAAAGCTATGCTTTGAGAAAATCACTTGGAAAATTGAGTGGAGAATGGGCTGAGACTAGTGGCCAGAAGACTCATTAGCATTTGGTTTGCAGTAGTCTAGGTGTGAGGCAATGAGGGCTTGTACCAGGAAGTGTTAAAGGTTAGGATGGGGCATGTACAAGAGATGGTTAAAAAAAAAAAAATGTTGATTCAATTGGCCTTGACAAAAAATTGGATATGGGGGCTGACCCTATATCCATATCCAACCAGTGTAGACTAGTGAAGAAAGAAAAGCTCTGAGAGTCACTAGGGGTTAGAACACAGACTAGATAAGAGCTGGTCTTGGGATTGAAAGCTGTCCCACATCCCAGGATTCTGAGGTTTTCTTTGCCTCTGGTCTAGTGAGCCCCCCATCGTATTAGACAGGAAAGGGACTGGGCAAGAGTCTGAACTGCCTAAATCTGCAGTGGAGATGGGGTTGTCTGGAATCATATGGGTAAGCCCTCTTGCCATTGTGTTTATGGAGCAGATTTTTAATAGCTTTATGTGGTGTCTACAGAGAAGGGATTAACTCTCATGGAATCCTTGGATTTTAAGCAGCCTATGAATGATGGCTGATCTAAGCTTTTGTCAGCTAGTGAATCTCAGCCCACTGTCTATTACTGATGCTTTCTCTGTCATGTCCTCCCCCCACCCCTTTTTTCCCCTCAGGTTTGATAATGACAGTGAGCAAACCCTGTTACTTTGGAAACCTCCTTCTGGGGATTGTAGGAGTGGATGTTAACCTGGCTTATATCCTAGAAGATGTGACATATTACCAAGACTCTTTGGCTTCCTATACTTTTCTCATAGATGACAAAGGTACTTAAACACAGTTAATTAAGACAGGCTTAGTGTCCAGAACTAGGAAGGGAAGAGTCCCATTATACTGTCTGTTCCCCATACCTATCCTTCTGTCTGTCTTATACAGGCTCTCCCCATTACCTAGTGCACCCTCCTTCCTCACCACCCGTTGTCCCCATTGCCTCTCACACTCTTCCTTCTCACCACTGATTTTTGGAACTGCTCACTTTCTTCAGAGTTCAACTTAGGTGCCATAACCTTATGCTCCAATTGTTCGTGCTCTTCCCCCAAACACCAAAGCTATTTTCTATTTACTTTGAAATAACTTTGTGTTGACTTCTCTGTCTATAGTGTTGTCCCACCCTGGAAAATGGACATTCTTGAGGCCCCTGACCATCTGGTTCATTTTTGCCTTTGTCCCCAGCACTTAGCACGGGCACATGATGCATATTTGAATTGATTTCAAGTGAATAAAATTTAATTAGTGAATTATGAAGTGCCTACTGTATGTCAAGCACTGTGCTAAGTGCTGGATTGACCTTTCTGCCCTGCCAGACCACATCTGCACTACTGTGCTTAGTACTATTACCCCATTTTAGAGATACTTGGAGTCTTACTCCCAGAAGTTGGGAGGATCACATGAGCTCCTGTCTGAAAAGCCCTCCACCAACCTTGAAGTGCTGTGAATGCCACTGGTGCCGATGTGGTTGTGGTGGTTGTTGCTACTGCTGTTTTCCTCCCCATCCGTGTTACCTCCCTCCATGTACTACAATAAAACAGATTTTTTTTTGCTCCCAGAAGATACCCCAAATCCTCCTGCCTCTGTTGCCTTTTCTCACATTCTCCTCCCTCTGTCCTTCTCTTCACCACTGAATTCTCAACAGCTTGTCCAGGAAGTCTTCCATGAATACACCTCCATGAATACACCACTCCCAATCTCAGAGAGCACCTTTCTAATTCACTCAGGACAAGGTTTCTTAACTTTGGGGGGTGGGGTATGGACCTTTGGTAGTTTGTTGAAATTTATGGACTCCTTTTCAGAATCATGTTTTCAATGCATAAAATAAAATACATAGGATTAGAAAGGAAATCATTTATATAGAAAATATCTTTAAAAAAAAATAAGTTCATAGTGCCCAAGGAAAGAACCCCTGAATCAAAGGATCATATATCAATAACTCTACCTTAGATACCTCTTTTTTGCGTATGAGGAAACTGAGGCCCAGAGGAATCAGGTGCTTTGACCAGAATTGCTCAATTAGTAAGTGCCTGAGATGAGATTTGAAGCAGGTCTTTCTAATTCCAAATATTATGTCCCTCTGCTATTCCATGAGGTCTGTCCTGTATTGTTGTTGTCTTGGAGGGGATGCTATAAGATAATTGGAGTTAAGTGACTTGCTCAGAATCGCACAGCTGATGTCAAGTGTCTGAATCTGAATTTGAACTCAGATCCTCCTGATTCCAGGTCGGGGCTCTATCCACTACACCACCTAGTTTTCCCCTAAATTATTGTATTATACTTCTCAATGGTTCATTCTTACCATTTGACAAGATTTGAAGTTCCATGAATTCAGGGACTGGGTCTTAATGTCTCTTCTAACATATATTACTGTGCTATGCCCACAGGACACATTTAGCAAATGGGTGCTGAATGAAGGAATACTAGCTCCTTGCTTAGAGATCAGTCTCTCTGGAAGGGCACAATTCTCATCTGAAATTTCTTCTGAATTTGAAAACAGGCCACTCCTTAAAGGGCCAAGTGAGGTGGTTCACCAGTAGAGTATCAGAGACAGAAACATACCAAGAACATAAGCTCAGAGATCCAGAGCTGGACAGGACTTTACAGGGCAGCTGGGCCCAGTCCCACATTTTACAGATGGGAAAACAAGCATGAGCAGATGAAATGATTTACCCAGGATCACACAGGAGATACATGTGACAGGCAGGATTTTAATACTGGACCTTTGATTACAAAGCCACTGTACCAGAAAATCCCCTTGCTGGCTTCATTTTTCAGCCAAGAAAAGTTCCAGCTGAAGTGTAAGAATTCAGAAATGGGAGAAGTTAGCCCCTGGCATCTCTCAAACCATCATATCCTGTCACTCTGCTGATTGGATTGTACACTCATGTTTTCTCACAATGCATTGCATTTCATCCATGGACTTGTTTAGGGCAGGTTCTGTATTTTGGCACTGATAGCATTGTCACTTACCCTAAGCACACTGGCTGCCTACATAGGGTTATAAAATAATAATATTAATAATAATAATATTAATAATAAAATTAAATAATAATATTTAATAAAAATAACATTGATACAGTTATCAAAAAATACAAGATACAGTTATTTAAAAATAACAATTTAAGACCTACTTCAGGCTGGGGGAGTCTGGGGAGGACTGCCTTCTCCAGTTACAAGCAGCTACCTAACCACCCCTTCCCCCACCCCTTGCCTTCATTTCACCCGTGCTGCCTTCCCTGCTGTGCTAACAGTTCTATTACTCACAGCTTGTGGACTCCCTGCTGTGATGTAGGGTTCTTTATTTGTCAGTGACAGGAGATCTTAAGTCAGGAGGAAAATTTAATGCATTTAATGCAAAAGTAGTTGAACTAGTTCCGTCCAAAGGTAGTTTAATTAAGGGAATGAAATGCAATAATGATAATAACCCAGAGAATAAATATTCATGGATTTCCTGTGGTGAGAGGCAGATAAAGAATATTTTATACCATCAGGAACCTGGATGGCAGGAGGACTTGGGGAAAGGTGGAGCCAGATCAGTCTTCCTAATGTTGAAGCTTTTTTTTTTTTCTGAGCTTATGCGATCCCAGACTTGCATTATTACTTTTTCACAGATTTATGGACTTAAGGATTTAAGTGATAACTGGGATTTTTCAAAGGACAAAGAGTGGATGGGAACAGACATTAAAAACTTACACTAAATACCAAGAACTATTAAGTGAATCACAACTATCAACTTGTCTGATCCTCACAATAACCTTAGGAGGCAGGTGCTATTATTATCTCCATTTCACAGATGAGGAAACTGAGGCAGAGACTAAGTGATTTGCCCAGAGTCCCATGACTAGTAAGCGTCTGAGGCTAGATTTGAATTCAGGTCTGCCTGACTCCAGTCACAGTATCCTATCCCATGTGCCCCCAGTTGCCTAAACACAACACCTTCCAAATATTATTGTAGAAAGAGCCAGAGCAGGTTTTAGCATAGCTAAAATGAATCCCCGCTTTGTGTACCTAGGGCTTACCATGGTACCTGGAACAGAGTAGGTGCTTCAATAAACTCTGGT
Source organism: Notamacropus eugenii (assembly GCF_028372415.1). Lineage (NCBI taxonomy): Eukaryota > Metazoa > Chordata > Mammalia > Diprotodontia > Macropodidae > Notamacropus > Notamacropus eugenii. The sequence continues at coordinate 525,190,290 of NC_092873.1, forward strand.
TGGGTGTTTGATTAATTGCCTGAGATAAAGCCTGTGTGTTTTGTGTTACCATTATTAATAACAATTAGTATTTACATAACACTTGAAAGTTAAAAAGACTATATAGACATTATCATATTTGGGCTTCTCAATAACCCTCAATCTTGGGAGTTGAACACCATTAACTATGTGCATCTCACTGAAGCCCAGATTTCTTACCAGATGTGTTTTGTGACTTTCACTCATTCATTTGTTCATTCATTCATCAAAATGACAAGCATTCATTCAGCGTCTACTATGTGCTAGGCTCAAAGACAAAAATGAAACCATTTCAGATTTGGAAAAGTCTCTGTGACCATTAAAGTCAACCCATACCTGAACAAGAATTCTTTCTCTTTTCATTTCCTTTTTTATTATGAATGTCATCAACAATCACAGATATTTCATTATTCTAAAAAAAAGAGAGGGTTTTATGTAAAATTATATAGTTCTGTTATTTAGAGTTTGGGGTTATTTTTACTGTATTTACATTTGGCATGTTAGTAAGAATATAGTTTATTTTTGTTGTGTGTGTGTGTATGTGTGCGTGTGTGTGTGTGTGTGTGTCCCTTTATGGATAAGAATCTCTTCTCTAAGATTATTAACAAGTAGTTCCCCAACTGTGACTGGAAGAACATTGAGGGGATCCCACTCCCCCAGTAGCTTACATTCTGGTGTGGGGGAGTGGCGTGATCCCAATCGACACAGAGCAGTCCATAGAAAGTATGCCCAGAGTAATTTCTGCTGCTTCTCTCTTTATTCTTTCTTATTCCAGGCTACACTCTTATGCATCCATCACTGACAAGGCCCTACTTATTGTCAGAACCCCCTCTTCACACTGACATCATTCATTATGAAAATATCCCCAAATTTGAGCTGGTTCGGCAGAATATTCTAAGGTAAGGAGAAGTGAATGGTCTGTGAAGCATTTTCTCAGATAAAAGACCCAGATGAGTCATATGCATGAAGGTTGTTAACGTCCACAGTGACTAAAATGATAGAAAAGAAAATGACCCCAGAGGTCATCAGAACTCAGATGGAGGCAGTGAGCAGCCTGGTCTCCAGACAACCAACAGGGAAACAGAACAGGTGTTGTCTTCTCCCCCACTCCATAGAGAGGCCCTGGACTTCAGGTGCAGAATGGGGAATGCTCTGTCAGGCATGGCCAATGCACCAATCTGCTTTGCTTAAATGAATCTTGCCACTACCAGAGAGGGTTCTATGGGTGGGTATGTGAACTTGAGAAATGACCTTGATATTTTCAAATCATCAATAGAACTTAGAAATAAACAGCTTACATTATTATAATGAAAATGTAGTGCAGCAATTGCCATATTTTCCTCCTCAATGTGGCCAAATGTTTGGGAATCCACCGATTCCTTAGTTAACAAGTGTGTTGTAGGAAGAGGACCAAGAAAAGGAAGTTTCTGTTAAGCAAATCCTTCACATTCACTTCCACTGTTAAATGTGATGGGCATCATCATGAAAAGAATGAGTGGAAAAATGCCGCTAGGGAAGGGGTTAAGTTGGTGACAGACTGAGCATCATGGGCCTTAGAAAAGAACAGTTTTGGTTGTTATTGTTCAGTTGTGGCTGACTCTTCGTGACCCCATTTGGGGTTTTATAGTTAAAAGACTAGAGGAGTTCACCATTTCCTTCTCCAGCTCATTTTACAGTTGAGGAAACTGAGATAAACAGGGTGAAGTGACTTGCCCAGAGTCATACAGCTAGTAAGTGTCTGAGGCCAGATTAAATTTAGGAAGAGGAGTCTTCATAATTCCCAGACCAGTGCTCTATCCACTGCACCACCTAGCTGTCCCAGAAATGACCAGAGGGATACTCTAATTATTCACAGCTGCATACCATCTTCCCTCTTTCTTTGGATCCTAGATCTAGAGTTTGAACTAGAAGGGAACTTCGTGGGCACCGAGTCTAACCTCTCACTTTATAGACCTAAAGAGGTTGCCTGGGATCACATGGGTAGCAGAGCAGAGGGTCACATGCAGAAAGATGCCTCTTTGAGCTGACTGGTTAGAACTCACTGACCAATTAGGGGAAAGGGAGAATGAAGTAAATGGTATTTTCCATGCAAAATAAATAGGATGGCTGCCTTTGCTGCATTTCAACAGCCCATTATCTCCTTCCTAAGTGAGGATCCCCAGTGTTTTAAAAACATCGGGCGGGGTTATTGACTCACAGCTTCTTCCCTTTCTTTAATTAAATGCTTAATTTTCTATTTTGCCTGAAGTACTTAATTCTATTTGCCTGCATAGCCTCCCTCTAGGCAGCCAGATTATTACAGTCCCTGTGAACTCATCGCTGTCTTGGCATATAAACAAACTTCGAGAAACTGGAAAAGAAGCATATAATGTCAGCTATGCTTGGAAGATGGTGAGTGTGTGGGGGACGGGAAAAGGGAAGTAGACACACTGCTTGCGTTCTAGGGACCAGGTTTTGGCAGAACTGGTGATGGGATGTTAAGTAAATTGACCTGCCGCTACTTTGTATTTTCAGGTCTTAATAGATCATCACCATTGTCATCATAAGTTGCCATCTTTGTTGTTACTATATGATGTCCTTGTGAGCCGGAACTGTTTCTTTTTCATCTTTGTATCTCTAACACTAAACACAGTGTCTGGCACATAGTAGGAGCTTAATAAATGCTAATGAATGACTGATTATTGAATGAGTGAATGAGTATAGGAATGGTTCCATTTTTCCATGTCTCTGTATGTATCCCCAGTACCAATAGTTAAGTACTTAATAGCTGCTGGATGAATGATGTATAACACCCAGTTATTACCTAAGTAATAACTGATGGACACAACATGGTTCCTCTGGACAGAATGATGGTCTTGGAGCCGATGTCAAGCCCTGTCTCAGACACTCAATTGCCCTATGACCCTTAACCCCCATTTGCCCTCTAGTAATTCCCTAGGACTTAACTATTGTTATAGACGGGTTGCAATATGTATTGCTGGAGGGAGTTCCAATACTAGAACTCCTTCATCTATTTGAGTAATAATAACTGAAGTTTTTGTAGACTTTAAAGTTTTTAAAGTGTGTTACACACATTAACCATGTAGCCTAGTGTCACAGTGAATGGATATGGGGTGATTGATTGAACTTTACATCAACCCTATGAGTTAATTAGCCTGGTATTGTGAACTCCCTTCTCAGAGATATTCAGTGACTTGCCTGGGATCACACAGTTAGTTGTGAGGCTTCACAGAATCACCAAATTTTAGATGTAAAGGAAGGTTACCAGGCATCCAGGCTAATCCACACACAAAAGGAATCCCCACCATAACATACCCAGCAAGTGACTGTCCACCGTCTCCTTGAAGGAGCACTGAGCACCTTTGGAGAGCCCACCTCTCTCTGGGATGGCCATCATCAATGCCTCACTGGTCCGTGGCGGATTCCCCCTACCTCTCCTCGTCCTACCCTCTGGGGCCAAACAGGACTTGTGATAGACTTCCACATGAGGACCCTTCTGGGACCTGAACATAGCTTGCCTGAGTCTTCTTTTCTCCAGGATAAACATGCCCTGGAAGCCAGGGGAAGCTGAGAGACAGTCTCTCTTTTCCATGATGGCCCTTCAAGTACTTGAAAGTAGCTGCCCTGTCTAACCCAGGCTGAATCATCTCCAGACTAAACATGCTCATTTCCTTCCAATTATCTTCATTTGACATGAACTTGAGGTCATTCCTCTTCCTCATTACCTTCCTCTGGGCTCTCTCAAGATTGTAAGTGTCTTCTTTAGTTGAGCGTGCCTAGAATTGAACCTAGTATTTCACATGAGGCCTGTCAAAGGCAGAAGACAATGGAGCCTTCACCTTCCCCCATTCCTGAAAGCTCGACCTTCTAATCCACCCTAAACTCACAGGAACATGTTCACAGCCAATCCCTCCTCTGACTCAAACTGAGCTTGTAGTCCACTAAAACCCCTAGATCCTTTTCCGATCCACAGCTTCTATCCATATCTTATTTGGATAAAAATAAGACAGTAATAGCTTTTGCTTTTATGCAGTTACTACTGAAAACACTTTGTGTACATTGATGTTTTGCATCCTCTCTACAAACCTAAAAGGCTGGTACTGCGGGTAGCTCCATATTTCCGGTGAGGAAACTAAAACCCAGAATGGTGACAGGCTACAACTGTTATTAAGCACTGACTCTGAGCAGGCATGATGTTTAGCCCTGAGGATACAAACGTAAGCCAAAAGGAACTGCGCCTGCCCAGAAGGATCTTGCTTACTAATGGGAGAAGTTGTTGTTGTTTGGGCATCTTAGTCTTATCCAACTCCTCATGACCCCATTTATGGGGTTTTCTTGGCAAAGATGCTGGAGTGATGTGCCATTTCCTTCTCCAACTCATTTTACAGATGAGGAAACTGGGGCACGTAGAGGTTTAAGTGACTCACCCAGGTTCACACAGCTAGTAGGTGTCTGAGGCCATATTTGAACTCAGGAAAAGGAGGCTTCTTGACCCCCATCCAGGTGCCCTGTTCACCATCTCGCTGCCCCCAATTCAATACTGTGACTAATTAGGTATTCCATTGTAAAGGGGGAAGGGGTGCTTTGTAAATGTGACTGTCTTGTATTCTCCCCACTGCCTCTGGTCACATGGGCCAACTCTGCTTTCATCCCTTCTAAGGCAAGCACCAACTTGTCTATAATTGTCCCATTTGACAGATGAAACTGAAGTGGAAGATTAAGAAGGAAAAAAAAAGTGGGCAACTTCTAATAAAGAAACAAAAAAGAAATTCTCTCTACTCATTAGCAAGAAAAAACGTGCGTTGAGCCTTCTGACTGATTTGTGGACAAGTCTGAGCCCTTACATGGAGCTCTGAAGAAAGGGATGTCACTGCATGAGAGTCAGGCAGATTGAGCTTAGATCAGAAATGACTGACTGAGGCCTGGGCCAGAAAACATAACAGCTACTGGGGGCTTATGGGAGGCATTTAAACAAGGTAACTTTGAGATAGAGAGAGAGATACATAGACACACACATATATGTAAGCTCATATATTTTGTACATATGTGTGTATTATCTCTCTTTCTATGTACACACATATACAAAACCCATACTTATGTTTATATGTGTGTACATATATAATACACACACCTATATAAACTCATACATATTGTATATACACACACATATATAAATTCATGTTATGTATACACACGGTGTGTGTGTGTGTGTGTGTGTGTGTGTGTATGTGTATGTGTATAAAACCCATGAACTTAAGTTAACAGCTTGAAAACTTTAAGGCCATCATGTAGCCAAAGCCTCTCTGAATGTACTGGAAAAATCTGGGATGATGTGTCCTAGGGATGGATTTGCTCTCTGGAGCCTTGCTAGTTAGAATTCTAATTTTAATTGCAATTACACAGGCATGATTTCGTCCAGGATACCCAGCAAGTGGGCAAACTAGTGAAGCAAGGAAGCTGTCCCATCTCAGGCTACCTTCCTGATGGTGTCACAAAACTTTGCTACAATGTTATGTAGTAAATTTGTTGACAAGCATACTTTTTGTTATTCAATTATGACTCTATTGTTAGAAAGATCTGAGTTCAAATCTAGCTTTAGACACTTAGTTGTTATGTGATCCTGGTCACCTAATCACTGTCTGCCTCAGTTTCCTCACCTGTAAGATGGGGATAATGATAGCACCTACTTCCCAGGGTTGCTTCAATGATAAAATGAAATAGTTTTTATAACATATTTTGTCACTAAAAGTATTATGTAAGTGCTAGCAGATTTTATTCTAAGGAAGGTTAATATCTGACATTAAGATAGCATTTTAAGGTTTTCAAAGTGTTATATCCAGGATTATAAGGCCAAATATCTAGAGTTGGAAGAGACCTCAGAGGGCATCTCATTTTATAGTTGGGGAAACTGAGACAAGGAAAGGTTGAGTGACTTGGGGCCCAGGTCCTACAGGTACCACATTTCAGAGGTGGGATTTGAACCCAGGTCCTTTGAATGCAGGTCCAGCACTGCCTGAATGCATAGTCTCATTGAATCCCCTCCACAAACCCAGGAGAGGGAAGTAGAGTAGTAGAAGCAGATGTATCTCCCCTTTGTAGATGAGACCATGAGGTTTGGAGAAAGCAGAATTACATTGAGTTATGATGCCCTTCCCTCCATGATTATCCCCAAATCTCAAGTCTGGGAGGTATCTGACAGTCCAGCCCATCTGCCTGTCTCTGAAAAAGACACTCTCCTACAACCCACCAGATAAGAGGTCATTCAGGTGTCTCTTAAAAGGAATCCTTGTGTAAGGAAAAGCCTGGCTAAACAATCACCAGACCCATGGTTGAACCCTAGTTCTCTCCTTACTTAACTACCTGTGGGACCTTGGATGGATTTACTCCTCTAGGCTTCAGTTTCCTTATCTGTAAAATTAAGAAGCCAGGAGAGGTGAGTTCTACAGACTTCCAGATAGACAGAAACAAAACTCAGCTTCCATTTAGAGGTTCTCCCCCACCCCACCTCGGGAATGAAGAGAAGCAAAAATTTAGAGCCAGTGGGACCATGGGGAACATCCATTCTATTGCTCCATTATCACTGCAGATGAGCAGACTGAGGGCCAAACAGAGAGGTTTAGTAGTTTGCCAAAGATACCACAGGCAGTAATGGAAGATTTAGAATTTGGACCTTGGTCCTCTGGTTCCAAACCCACTGCTCTTTCTGCTGTCTTGCATGATGGCTTTGCTTAAATTTTGTTTTAGTTATTAATGTTGTTATTAATTCATGACATTTTATAGATGAGGCCCAAATTTGGGCAGTCACCAAGGTAATGTGATGTTCCTGTAAGACTCCCTTATTTTTACATATCATGAGATTGAGACCCAGAAGGGGCCTTGGAGATCTCCATTTTGGAATTAAATTGGGTCAAACCATGCATCTGGCTTGAAACCAAAACCATTCATTCTCTTTCCTCACTCCCCAAACCCTTCCCCCTACTTGTGTCCCCACAGTGTGTTCCCTACCCATTCCCATTCCCATTCCCATACAAAATGTGAGCAAGCAGAGATAGTGAGGCCTGGGTCCTTAAGTCCAGTGCTTTTCACTGGACTGGGAGAGGATGCTCTTTGTCCCAGTCAAAAGTGGGAGGAGGAGAGAACTTGTGATGGAGAGAACACACCAGTGACAAACCTTAGCGAAAGCTTCCTAATCACACTTGCCCGGATTTGGGATTGATTCCCCCCACCCCACCCAATCTTCCCCTAAAAATATATTCCCAAAGCAAATTGATTTTTTTCCAATTTTACCTCTTTTAATGTGGAAAATCAGGAGTGGACCATGATACCTGTCCACTTAACATTTTCTCACATTATTTTCTAGGCCTTGTCTCTTCATCATATAAATAATAATAATAACAACTGATATGTTACAGTACTTTGAGACTGACAAAGTATTTTACAGTCTTTCATTCATTTCATCCCAACAACCTAGCAGTAGTAGTACTACTAGTAGTAGCAGTAGTAGTAGCAATAGTAGTAGTAGTAGTAGTAGCAGTAGTAGTAGTAGTAGTAGTAGTAGTAGTAGTAGTAGTAACAGTGGTCCACATTTCTATAGAACTTTAAGGTTTGCAAAGTATTTTCTACATATTATCTTATTCAGTCCTCCTAACAACCTTGGAACATCGGTACTGTTATGAATCCATTATGTAGATGAGGAAACTGTGATTCAGTGAGACTGTGCATGAGCTACTAAGTGTCTAAGGCAGGATTCGAACTCTGGACATCCAGACTCCAAGTCCATTGCCTACTCATCATACGCAGTTTTAGGTGTCCTACTACATTTGATCTTCATAACCACTCTGTGAGGTAGGTGTTATTCTTATTTTTCAGATGACAAAACTGAGGCACAACCAGGTTCATGATTTGCTCAGCTAGTAATTGAGGCTTTGAACCTGGGTCTCCTTGCCTTCAAGACCAGGGCTCTGTCCAAAGATATTTCTTCCCATCCCTCCCCACAGGAAAGGAGAGCCAACAACATGGAAAAGACACCAGTTTGCCACTGCAGCTGTCGTGTCATTGATCTTGTGTCTTTGGCATTGCTTTCAGGTGCAGGACACCTCCTTCATCCTGTGCATCGTAGTGATCCAGCCTGAAGTGCCTGTCAGACAGCTGAAGAACCTGAACACAGTGCCCAGCAGCAAGCTGCTCTACCATCGACTGGACCTGCTGGGCCAGCCCAGTGCTTGCCTCCATTTCAAGCAGCTCTCTACCCTAGGTAATGCCCTGGGAGGCTCCCCAAGTTCTACTGCTGTTCCTTTTACCAAACTATCATTGAGGATGTGCTGTGAGCAGAGCTCAGGGCATAGACTTCTTGTTGTTTATTCCTGGTTTCCCCCACAATAGATACTCAGTAAGGGTTTATTGAGTAGAGTCACAAAGAAACTTCAAAGGTCATGTAGAAGAACTTGTTGTTGATGGTGGTGGTGGTGTTCAGTCATTTCAGTTGTGTCTGACTCTCTGTGATTCCATTTGGGTCTTTTTTTAGCAAAGATATTGGAATGGTTTGTCATTTTTTTCTGTAGTTCATTTTGCAGATGAGGAAACTGAGGCAAACAGGGTAAAGTGATTTGTTCAGCATCTTACCAGTTAGTGTGTGAAGCCAGATTTGAACTTTGATCTTCCTGACTCTAAGCTCAGAGCTCTATCCATTGCACCACCCAGCTGCCATTCCTTATCTTAGAGATGAACTGAGGCCCAGAGAGATGGAGTGACTTTGTAAAATTTTACATAGGAAATAAAGCCGTCTAGTCCAATCTTCTCATTTTGCAGATAAGGAAACTGAGGCCTAGGGTGGTAAAGTGGTTTGTGTGTTGACATGCAAAGCAATAAGATCATTTCATCATATTCTGATAGATTTAGAGGTAAAAGCAAGTCATCAGATTCAACTCCCTCATTTTTCAGGGAAGGAAGCTGAGGCTCATATACCTCAAGTGCCTTATCCTAGGTCTCACAGGGAATCAAGTCATGGCTTTACCCATCAAATACAGAGTTCTCCCAAGGTGGAGATTCATCTCTCACTTCTGAGATTTTTCATAGGCTGTCTCCCTTCTTAGCCCCACCTCTCAGAATGCCATGCTCCCTTTGAGTCCCAGCTCATGGGTCTTTTCTTGGTTCCCTATTTATGTTCTCTCTTCTTCTCAAAATATCCTGCACCATGTGTGCGCTGATCTGTTTACATACAGCAGACCTCCCTTCATCCCAGAGGATGCAAATTTCCTTTGTTTTTATATTTCCAGAGCCACACTTGGTGCTTTATGCATAGTAGGTGCTCAAGAAATGCTAGTTGTCCTGGATTAGATGTGTTGATTTTGTTGGGATGTTTTCATTTTAGAAAAACATCTCCCAGTCTTCCTCAGGTGCCACGTTTGGGAGTGGTGATGCCCCTGGGTTGTCCCAGCCCATGGTGGCAAAGCACGAGCTCCAACTGGTTTGCTCATGGGAAGGCTCTGAGTCAGAGGTGGCTGTGAAGGCCTAGTGATGGAGGAGCTGCTTCCTAAGTGCACGAAGTCCTATCAGTAGTTGGACAAGAGGGTGATCCATCTGGTAGTTCTGAAAGACCATTGACCAAGATGTGATCTGTGTTGGTGGAGACTCATGGAATTCCACAGGTGGAATCCCTGATTCTGGAAGATTGGAAAAAGAAAGAAAGAAGCTGATCTAACAGGGCTTCCTTGGAACAGGAATCTACACTGCTTAGTCAGCTAGCCAGCCAATCACCATCCATTTATTAAATTCTCCAAGCAGATGCCTATCTCCATTGATAAAGGATGTTTCCTCACCAGGCTCTTTACTGAGCACCTAGGATACAAAGAAAGACAAAAAAGGCCCTCAAGGGTTTACACTCTACCAGAAGAGATAGCACATTCATAGATGAAGAAAAAAGCCATATATATATTTTTAAATGCAGTGATTGAGGAAGAGAAGGGAATTTAAAGTGCTCGGCACTGTTAGACACTTTAAGAAATATTATCTCATTTGATGAGAAGGAGGGAGGGAAATTTAAGAACCAAATGGTTAGAGAAGGTGGCAGCCTTATTGGGCCCTGAGTGGATTCTAAAAGGCAAAGGTGAAGAGAAAACTATGTCCCATTGGGGAGGATAGGAAATACTACTTAAGGTGGTTTTTAAAGGACAGGTAAGAATTTGACAAGCTATTAGCTGTGGAGAGCACATTCCAGGAGGAGGGAACCGTATGGGCAAAAACATGGAGGTAGAAAAATGAGCGGTAGGAAGAGTATAGTGGTGATGATCCATCATCTAGTTTGACTGGTGTATAGGATTCTTAAAGGGGGCATGATGGGAGATAATACTGAAATACAACAGAAAATGGACTGAGTGACTCTTGACTCTTCAGGATTTGAATGAAAATTTAGTGGATTTTAATTCTTTTTTTACATGGGTGTCTTTCAGAAAGTCCCACTGTTATGCTATCTGCAGGCAGTTTTTCTTCCCCTTATGAGCATCTGAGCCAACCAGAGACCAAGCGCATGGTAGAACACTACACCGCCTACCTGAGTGACAACACCCGCCTCATCGCTAACCCTGGGCTGAAAGTAAGCACTTGTCTGTGGATTGTTTAGGGATGCACATCCCTGGGGGTGGCCTCCAAGCCTGAGGCAGTGATCCTACAGTGTGGGAACTCTGGGCCCAGGCCATGCCTCTCAGCTGGAGGAATGATGGTAGACAGCATATGACTTGGCCACAGCTGATCAGTGGGGACTCCTCTGATGGATTAGGAAGCCCTGCCGACTAGCTAAAGAATCCTTTTCAGGCTTCTGATGCACCATAGGTTTTCAAGGGTGGAGAAAGGGGGAGAGCTGAGTGTGAAACAGAGGGCAGTAAAGTCTTTGGAGGCCCTCACTTTCCCAGGGGAAAGATGTGAAGCATCCCTGCTGTCTGTGGTTAGGGAAAGATGATCCAAGATCCCAAAAAAGCAAAGATGAGATTTGTTTTTTTTAATGAGATGAGATGTAGATTTTTCTTCAAGGGCCCAGTCCTAGAGAGGACAAACTTTTGGCTATGCTTATATTCACTGAAATATATTTAATTTGTAATCAATCTTTGTTCAAGTTTGGCTGCGCCCATCTGGTGTGAGATGGCTTTAAAGAAGTAATTGGGTTTGGATTCTCTGTGCTGGGTCTTTGGGAAGCCCTGCCAGCAGTTTACTATCTAATTTTAAAAAAAAATGTGAGTCTTAAAGGATCCCTGCTATGCCCCCCCACCTTTGTCTCACAGTTCTCTGTCAGAAATGAAGTAATGGCTACCAGTCACGTCACAGATGAATGGATGACACAAATGGAAATGAGTAGCCTGAATACTTACATTGTCCGCCGTTACATAGCAACGCCCAATGGAGTCCTCAGAATTTATCCTGGCTCACTCATGGACAAAGCATTTGATCCCACTAGGAGACAATGGTAAGTTTTAGGGAGTTCCATGATCAGAGGGTCCCCCCTGCCCATTTCTTGAGAGATATTAAACAGAGACAAAATAAAATACCCTGAGTGATTTACCTTAAAGGAAGAGACTGATGGCAGTAAAAAATATATTTTTTTGAAGAGGTTTTAATTTGTCATTAATGGAAGCATAGTATTTTCAAACTCTGTGGAAGAAGTTGCTCTGTTTTACCTATTCACAAACATTTCCATGCTACAAATGTCTTCATTTATTCTCCACAACATATTTCAATTCAAACCATATTTTTAAAGTTCTTCCTTTAGGTTTCTATTCCTGATGCCAATTGTATTGATACTTTTCTAGATACTTCTCTATAATGAAAATAGATGAAATTCACAGTACCCATCTGTATACTAGATATCACTAGGGCCCAGGCTACATAGCTGAAATGAACAGAACCCAGTCTGTACAGCTGAAATTAGCAAAACTGTCAAATTAGTCTAAATTAAAAGAACCTAGTTATCATAATGGGAATTAATAGAACTTAGTCTATACAGCTGAAATGAACACATCTGTCAAAATAACCGAAATTAACAGAACCCAGTCTGCATAGCTAAAATTAGAAAAACCACCAAATTTGCTGAAATTAACAGATCATAGATGAAATTAATAAAAATGTATCTCTGCAGCTAAAATTAATAGATTTATCTAAGTAGCTGAAATTAACAGAACCCAGTCATAGCTGGATTAACAGAACCAAGTTATCATAGAGAACTCAGTCTATATAGATGAAATTAACAGAACCCAAGTCTTTATAGCTGAAATTAATAGAACTGTATCTTTGTAACTGAAATTAACAGAATTGTCAGCATAGTTAAAATGAACAGAGCCCAGTCTTTATAATTAATTTAATGGAACCATGTCTGTTTAAAGTAATAGAATCATCAGCATATCTGGAATTAACAAAACCCGCTTTGCATGTTTTGAATTAGCAAATCTCAGTTCCCATTGCCTAGTCTCCCCAAAATACCATTCTGGCTATCACATAGGTTAAGATTGCCTCCTGTAAACTCAAAAATGCCCTCTTCCATGTGGGCATTGCTCTTATGGGTATTACTTTTAAATGGCAAAAGCTAATCCATGGAGGCTGCAGGGAAATTCTGTAGAAGACAAATAGGATTGATAAACTCCTTTGGGAACTGGCCCTTCCTAGCCTCTCATCCTTTTCCATAGGTGGCAAGTGCTTGAACTTTTTTTTAATCTAGTCATTCCTTTTTCTTCCTTTACCTAACCTCCTTCTATCTGTAAATTAGCAGCATCCATTGTAATTTGAAGCTTTCCCTTCCTTTCAGAAAAGTGTAGGGCTTAGGCTGCCTTTAAAAAAAAAGGGGAAATGTCAGAGCCTCCTGACCAATAGAGAAGGGCAGAAGTCAGAATGTGGGACAATCACAGGGTTTGACAACATATTTACAAACAAGATCCAATAACTTTCATGTACTTTAGGGTACCATAGGTAAGATTTATAGCTTAGCATAAGTAGGAACAAGAATTCTACTCTAAAATTCTTAGAATTTCCATAAAATACTAAGAGTTATCTTTACTGAGGCCATTTTTATATCAAAAGCATTTGTATTCTATGTGTATTTTTTATAGTGGGCAGTGCTTGCTGTTTATCCATAGACTTAGAAACTGTTGAAATCAAAATTTTGCATTTTTGAGCCCTTAATGATGAAATCAAAAATACTTTCCACATGGGTTTATGATCTTTGGAAGGAGGTTGATGTAGCTTGCTTCAAATAACACCTTTGTTGCATATCTCCTGTGTGACTTTGAATAAGTTACATTAGTTCCTTGGACCTCAGTTTGCTCATCTGTAAGATGAGGAGTTGAGCTCACTGATCTCAGCAGTCCCTTCCATCTTCTTTTATTCCATGAAGTCAAAATCAGTATTTCATATGTCTAATGACACACATTTTCATTTAAAGAATATTTATTACATGCCTTTGGTGATCTAGGAGTACTGTGTTAGAAGTATGTTTCAAAAATCAGAAACTTTGGAGAACATGAACATGCTGTGCCTTCTCTTGGTCTTTCTTAGGTATCTGCATGCAGTGGCTAACCCTGGGCTGATTTCTTTGACTGGTCCATACTTGGATGTTGGAGGAGCTGGCTATGTGGTTACAATCAGCCACACAGTTCATTCTTCCAGGTAACACTTTCATTTCTGGGGCATTTTTCAGCCTGCCAAAAAGACTCTTTAGATCTCAATGAATGAGGGCTTCTTATTTAAATACAAGGAAACAGTGAAAACCATGAGTAGATGCAATAGCTTTAAGCTGGAGCAAGGTACACGTATGGGGAATCATGATATGGGAAGTCTTACATAGGAAATAAAAGAAGAGGCACTGGACAGACACATGTTGGGGCCATAGATTCCCTACTTTGCAATTTTTACTGGTATGACCCTGTCAAAGATACTTCCCCTCGAGTTCCTCATCTATAAAATGAGATTGGAGTTCAGGAATTTTAACCTCTTTTGGAAAGGAATGAAGAAGGAAGGAAGGAAGGAAGGAAGGAAGGAAGGAAGGAAGGAAGGAAGGAAGGAAGGAAGGAAGGAAGGAAGGAAGGAAGGAAGGAAAGAAGAAAAATTAATTCTATTGAAATAAAGATGTAATTTTTCCCACTCAACTTCATAGATGATCCTTAAAGCTATCCCTACTCCCATTGAGTCTACACCATTAGGTCAAGAAACTCTAGACCAGATGACCCTAATGTCCCTTCTAGCTTTAAATATATAATCCTTTGAATGGGCAACTTCTAAAGGAAATAAAATTATTGAATGGAGAAGAAAAGTGTCCTTGTGTCTGACTCCTTGGAACTTTCCAGAATCCTTGGGCGGTTGAAGGAGTACTGGAATTGGTGTACAGTGACCTGGCTTCTCATTCTAGCTTTGTCACTTATTTTTTAGGTTTGAGATCTTGAGCAAGTCACTGAAACTTTCTGAGTCTTCTGAGTCATTCATCTGTAAAATGGGATGCTAATGAATGAATAAGAAAGTGCTTAATAAAGGTTTAGTAATTTAAAGCATTTATTAAGCACCTACTATGTGCCAGGCACTGGGAAGGAAAGTATTCCTGATCTCAAGAATCTTACATTCTATCAGGGGAGGCAGCCTCTGAATAGATAAGTATAGAAAAAATAAATACAGGGTGGCTTCGAAGGGGAGATGTCAGTAGTAGTAGAGGAATCAGGAAAGGCTTCATGTAGAAAGTCAATCTCAAGTTGTGTCTTGAAGGAAGGGAGGGATTCTATGATGTGGAAATGAGAAGGGATGGCATTCTAGGCATGAGGGAAAGCCAGTGCAAAGGTGCAGAGGTGCAGGTGGAGGATCTTGTCTGAGGAACAGAAAGGCTAGTTCAGTTGGACTGTCAAATATGTGAGAGAAGTCATGTCCATTGAGGCTGGGAAGACAGTTGGGAATGGGCTGTGAAGGACTTTAAACATTCAACAGAGGAGCTTATGTTTAAACATGGAGGCAATAGGGAATCACTGGAGCGTGTAGAATAGGGGAGTGACCTAGTCAGGCTTGTAAGTAGCAACAATGATAGTAATAAGGTTTGCAACGTACTTTACTCATTTTATTCTCAACAACCCTGGGAATTTGGTACTATTGTGATCTCCAGATTACAGATGAGGAAACTGAGGCAAATAGTGGTGAAGTGACTTGCCCAGAGTCACATAGCTAGAAAGGATCAGAGGCAGGATTTGAACTCAGGTCTTCCTGATATGGGGTCCAACACTATCCATTGTGCCACTATGCTGCCTCAAGTCATTTTGGGAGAAGTATATAGAATGAACTGGATCAAGGAGAGACTGGAGGAAGAAAGGCCTTTGAAGTAGGTGTGGGTTTGAATGAATCTGGTGGCTGGGTGAAAGGATAATAGATAATAGGAGTCAGTTAGCAGAGACTACAAGATGGTGCAGTTTACTTTATGTATTGTGTGAAGGACAGTCTGGAGTCAAGGATGGTTCTGAACTCCATTGTATAAAGCCCTTTGCTAAGCATTGAGGATACCAAGAAAGGCAATCCCTATCTTGGGGGAGCTTACAGTCTAATAGGGGAGAGACTATGGTAGTATAAAGATGATTATCCCCATTTTACACAAGAAGAAACCAAGTCTGAGAGACTAAGCAACTTTCCTGTGGTCACATGGCTAGTCATTGTCTGGGGCTTAATTTGAACCCAATGTTTCCTAACCCCCTCTGCTATTCCACCTCTTTCTAGATTTCCAGATGCAGGCTTGGTGTATATTTCCCATTTGGATACAAAAGCTTTGTGAAAATTCCTCAAGATTGCTGACAAATTAGGTTTTGAGCTTATAGCATACAAGCAAAAGCTATCTATGCAGAAACAAATATGAAGGACATTTTGCGTGGAGATCTAAAGATAAACAGGTCTGGAAGACAGGCTGTTCTAATCCCTTAATGATATGGATAGATATTCCACCCACCGCCACCCCCAGTACCTGGAAAGCACCCTTAGCTGAATAACACCATGTTGCTCAGTTACGGGAATGCTGAGCACCAACCAGTTGAGTCAGCTACTTATTCCCATGCCACCTTGGGCAAGTCTCTGGGTCCCTCTGTGCCCCCAACCCTTCCTTTGTAAAGTGAGGGGTTAGCAGGCCCCTTCCCTGCCAGCTGCTGCTGCTGCTGCATTTTCTCTGACTCTCTTCCAGGCTTGGCAGGCTCCCTTCTCACCCCTGACTCCTGACTTCTTTGAAAGCTTAGCTCAAATCCTACCTTCTTCAAAGAAGCCTGGCCCAATTCTCACTGCAAATACCTTCCCTCTGAGACTATCTCCAGCTTACCCTGTAGAGATTCTGTTGGTACAGCGTTGTTCACATGTTGTCACTGCCATTAGACAGTGAGCTCTTAGAAGACAATGTCTGTTTTTGCCTTTCTTTGTATCTCTAGGACTTAGTACAGTGCCTGGCACACAGTAGGCACTTAATCAATGCTAACTGGCTTAATTTTATGATTGAGAGTAGGCTGAGGTCTTAGTGAAGAGGAGACAGATAGATATTGAAATAAAAATAGCTAGAAATATGGATGGATAAATAAAAGAAAGAGATGGAGAGGAAGGGATGAAGGAAGCATTTATTAGGTGCCTAATGTATGCATCATACAGATGAGGAAATGGAGGCAGACAGAAATTAAATGACTTGGTCAGGGTCACACGGCTAAGAAGTGTCTGAAGGGGCATTTGAACTTAATCCTTCCTTAACTCTAGATTCAATTCTTCATCCACTTTGCCACCTAGTTACCTAATTATTAATGAAAAGCAATTGTTAATGGTTATCACTTCTGGGCCCAGTTGAGCTGATCTTGGCATGAGGCCGTACAAATTTCCCAACTTCCAGGGTAGAGATAGACAGATAAAGAGAGATTGTTTGATCTTTGAACCATCAGAAAAGTAGTCTTCTGTCTACTATTTCTTACAGAGAAGGTGAGGAGCCCCAGTGCCCCCAAATATTCCATTATCTGGGGGAAAAGAAGCAAGACAGAGACAGGGACCCAAAATGCCTCTCCTATCGCCCTCTTCAAGGAGCGGTGCTCAAGAGAAAACAGCCTCCAAAGTCTTGTGCCTCGAGATCCACTTTTGACTAAAGTCCTCTTCAGGTCACATGCTCCTAACAGTGTTCCTTATTACCAGGATCTTGGTCTGCTCACCTCTGTCCTCTGGATAATTGGACATACTGCCATGTAGTAGTCTAAGCTCTGCCAGCTCAGGTCACAAGAGATGGTGTTTTCTTTCCAAGGAAGAGATCACGTTACATCAAAGGGGTCCTGTCCTATTTGTAATAGAAATCTGCCTCCCCAATTCCATGATTCATGGGCGCTACAGTTTTTAATCAATGAGTCCTACCCAGTGCCTATTTGTTTGAAATTTCTTCCCCCTTGGTGGGAATAAGTGGAGGGGCTTACTTAAATGTTTCATCTTAGACATACAAGGCTTTTCAAATTATTTCAGTGGTGGATAAGAACAAAATAGTGGAATTCAGGCTACCTCAGATTAAATCCACCTTTGCCTGTGCCCTAGCCTACATCTTCATGCTAATCAGTGTTTTAGCATCAATTGACATTCAGACAGCGAGGTGGCCCTGCAGTGAATAGTGCTGTACCTGGAGTCAGGAAGACTCATCTTCCCGAGTTCAAATATGGCCTCAGACACATATTAGTTGTGTGACCCCAGGCAAGTCACTTTACCCTGTTTGACTCAGTTTCTTCATCTGTAAAATGAGCTGGAGAAGAAAATGGCAAACTACTCCGATATCTTTGCAAAGAAAATCCCAAATAGGGTTACAGAGAGTCAGATATAACTAAAAAACAATTGAACAACAGTGTTTAGAAGCTATGTTGTGATTCCATAACTTGTGTTGTTGTCCTTATCCTGGATAAAAATTGTTATTTTTGTTATTTGGAGTTTGGTAGAGTGATGAGGGCGTGCAATCACTGATTAAGATACTGGACAGGTATCCATTTTGAATAGAGAAGGAACATGGCTGCATTTTATCTTTAGAGCAGAAATATCAGTTTGTCTCCACTGAGATCATCTTCCACAGTTGCTAAGGTAACAGCATATCTCTGAAATGCAGGTTAAAAAAGTAGGAACGCCAAGCATATAAATGAACACCATGCAGTTTACTACTGCTCTTTGTCATGACAATAAAGTCATGTAGTCTTATATTGGAAGGAAACTTCTAGATCATCTAAGCCAACCCCCTGTCTCAGATTGGAATATCTAGGTGTAGGGACTAGACCCATTGTTAAAAGGAATTCCCAATATGAAATTTCACTTTACCAATGTAAGTCAGCCCCATTTAGCAATGTACCAGCTCAGAGAGTTGCCTAGATCCCTAGGAGGTTGTGAGTTACCCAGAGTCAAACAAACAATATGTGTCAGGACTTCTTGGTTTTGAGACCAACCCTATTCCATTAAGTAACCTTTTCCATTTGTTGGTTACAAAAGAAGGAGAGAGAGAGAGAGAGAGAGAGAGAGAGAGAGAGAGAGAGAGAGAGAGAGAGAGAGAGAGAGAGAGAGAGAGAAGGAAGGAGAAAAAAGAGAGAAGAGAGGAGAAAGAAAAAAGTGAAGAGGAGAGGAGGAGGAAAGACCTTGTTGAATTTAATAGAATTGAAAATGTCATCCCCAGAAATCTGGCAGAATTTGAATTGTATTCTTAATTAGATACACCTTCATAGTCTACCAACTACAAAAAATGCAACCCAATCAAGGCTATAAGGAAAGTGACACAACAGAGTTCCCTGCTTGACCCTGTGCTCTTTAACAATATTATCAGTTACTTTTATGAAGGCAGAGATAACATGTTATCATATTTGCAGATGATACAAAACTGGGAGGAAACTTTAACACATATGGTAACGCTCAGGATCTGAAATGATCTTGACAGCTTACAACGTTGGGTGGAACCTAAGATGAAATTATTAGGATTGATTGACCACTGAACAAGCATTTGTTAAGTGCTCTGGATACACTAGGTACTGGAGATAAAAATATACAGAATGAAACAATCCCTGCCCTCAGGGACCTTACCTTCTCTTTGGGGAGACAACATGTATGTATATGTGTGCCTATACAAAATAAATATATGGTAGTTAAACACAAAACAAGGAGGGAGGAAACTCACAGTTGGGGGGGGGGATCAATGTAGTCTTATACTTGGGTCTAAAAAAATCAACTTCATGGGAGATCCATGGATAGACAGTACTCTGCCAGAAAACATTCATAGATTTAAAAGGGAGCCTAGAATTAAGTCATATACTCTTTATTTTGCTTTAAATGAGGAATGTTGGGATTTTGAGTCACTAGTATGATGGAGTACCAAAAGAGTTCATGTGTGACCATAGATTGCTTTAAGAGAGTTAGACTATTCATGTAGAAGGAGGTTGACAAACTGGAAAGTGTCCAGAAGACAGAACCACAATGGTGTCAGCCAAGTCAATAAGCACCTCCTCTGTACCAGAGCCTAAGTGCTAGGTCCGTAAAGTTCTCAAAGGATGGAGGGTCACTTTTCAGGGCCAGTGAATGGCATTCTTGTTCAGGTTCAGGCTGTACTCGACAGCCGCCAATGTGTCTTCCAATTTTGAATTTCTGTGATTCTGTGATATTGACATACTTTGCATCACACCAGGACCTTGGTAGAGCAGAACAGAATGAAATTCTTTTTAGGATTCTCAATCTTGGGCCCCCCCCAAAGGAGTCTATTTACCTAATAAGGGTAACTGTCCATAAATACCACATGAGAAGCAAGTCACTTCTTGTTTTCATCATTTGTAAAGTACAAGAATTGGATCATATAATGTCCAGTGTTCCTTGTAAATTCTATGATCTCGTGAATCCAAAGGGCAGCGCTGATATGAAGATAATACACAGGGTATCCCAAAAGTCTTAGCAAAGCCTCAATAGCTTTGAAACTGCACTAAGACTTTTGGGACATGCTGTTTTCATTCACTCTTCCATATGAAATGAGATTGAGTAAGATAATAATTGCACAGTGCCTAGCACATCTATAAATGTTAAATATTATTAGCTATTATTATTACTCTTATTTAGTGGTTTCAATAGTTTAAAGTAACCACAAATACCAGTTAAAACCAGAGGGGGGCAGTAGACCTATACAAAAAGTCTGATTTCAAAGGCAAGCTCAAATTTAGTGTGACTTGTAGAAAATCTTCCATTAGGAGAAAGGCCCTTCTAAAACTCATTCTATCCATTTTTCTGAAGTCTTCAGTCTGTAGGTATTTGTTTTCCTTTTGTTGTTGCTCTCCAATAATATGCTAAGTAAAAGCAGAGAAGCTCTAGTCCGAGGGCCAGTCCCATGATGGCAGGGAGAGATCTCAAAGAGTCTATGGGAGAGGGAGCAGTGGACAGATGAGCATTTAGGTGCCTCTCTCTGATTCTCCAATGAAAATGAAGCAGCTTCCCCAGAAAGCACAGAAAGAAGCATGCTGGAGTTCGAGTCTCACCTCAGACACTTACTAGCTGTCTGATCTTGGGAAAGTAACTCAATCTGTGGCTCTTTCCTCACCTTTAAAATGGGGATGAGCTCTGTAACTACTTCTTAGGATTTCCATGATGATCCAATGAGATAATATATGTAAAGTGGGGTTTTTTCTTGCTGTATTATAGAAGTTGTTGTTATTGTAATATGTTACGTTTGGCTCACAAGTGAAGCTGGGGTGCTAGGGTGTTTACACGTAGGTAAACATTCACATTGAGAAGGCCTCTGACAGTTGAGCACATCCAAGGGAAAGCAGCTGAGATGGTGAGAGTGCTGGAGACCCTGCCAAGTGAGTTTCAGTCAAATGAACTGTGAATGTTTTGCCTTGGGAAGAGGAGAGTCAGGGGGATCTAGAGCTACATTTCAATATTGAAGGAGTCATATTGAAGAGGGATTTAGTTTATTGTGCTCAGCCCTAAGAGGGTCTTCCTAGGATCCATGAGTGAAGTTACAGATGGGCAAATCTGGACTTCACTTGAAGCAGATTTCTGCTCAAGATACCCTGCCCTGGGGATGGAGGGGACTCCCCATCACTGGAGGTCTTCATGTGGAGGCTGGATCATCTTTGGAAGAAATGTTTGTTTGGATCTGGCTCAGTCTAGTTGGTCTCTGAGATTCCTTCCAACTTGGCCATTCTGTGGTTCTATACATTCTGTTCTCCAGAGAAACAAGATATAGGGGAGAACCTGCCCTGCCAGAACTGACCAGGACTAAAAAGAGATAGACGTTGAATATGAACTGCTGTCCTTTACCTCTTCATGTCTTTGCTTCACATCCTTGTACGAGAGCTAACAATTCCATGCCACTTAATGTTTTCCAACTACTTTTCATGCATCACATGGCTATGAGTGTCTAAGGTAGGATTCAAACCTGGACCTTCATGATTCTGAGTCCAGCTCTCCATTCATTTCATCATATGTATCTCTGTGAATTCTGACATAGTGAGGTCATTTTGGTCCTCTTCAAGCAAGCACAGTAACCAACTGTATTGAGGGATAGGTAGGTAGATGGATGGATGGATGGATGGATGGATGGATGGATGGATGGATGGATGGATGGATGGATGCATGGATGCATGGATGATAGATAGATAGATAGATAGATAGATAGATAGATAGATAGATGCATGTTCTTATTTATCATAAATGAACGAGAATGCATTTGTTAAGTTTTAACTGTGTGCCAGCCAGGCATGTGGATTTAAATACAAGCAATCAAGGCAGCCCTTGCCGCTCAAAGACCTTGCCTTCTGATAGGGGAAGATGATACTCAGTAGACAAACAAGACTGTTTTAAACAGGAAAGTCAGAAGGAATAGGAGTGTTGACTTGATTGATGTTCATAAGCTGAATTCACATTCTAAAAGTTAGAAAGTGGGGTGGAGATGGGGAGGAGGGTATACCTGTATCATACTGGCACTATGGTATCGAGGAGCTGTCGTGAGTCTGGGTTTGGGCACAATAAGATGAATGAATACTCACGAATCAGAGATTCCAAGTGTGGGAGCTTGAATTCCAGGTCACAGGAATGTCATTCTTATTCAGATTCATCTAGATCCTCTCTTTCTCCTCAGGAAATCTCCATGTTATATCAAGCCAGTGACTCACTTGATCTTCTATATGTGGAACATGATGCTAAACCTCTATGTAAAACAGAATTCCACTCTAGAAAGTGCCTAGAATGGCAGGTACTCATTTCTTATCTTTTGCTTTCTTGTCTCTTTAAAGTGCACAGATGTCTTCTGGGCATACTGTGGCAGTGATGGGCATTGACTTCACACTGAGATATTTCTACAAAGTTCTCATGGACCTGTTACCGGTTTGCAATCAAGATGGCGGCAATAAGATACGGTAAGCCTGTGTAATTCCTACAGTCATTGGGCTTAAACACCACAAAACCAAGAAGGACAGAGAAGGGACCTAGGGATCCCTGAGCATGATGTATTGCTTCTCAAAGAGCTTCAACACAGGGGAGGTGAGGGTATACTCTGGATGCTGGCCTACAGCTTTTTGTTTGGAGGTAGTGCTTTTCTCAACTAAGGCATGACACTCTATGGCATAGACTGGAAAATAGACATAGCCTCTGATATAAAGTATTCCTGTGACAAAAGATGTCCCCAAAGCTTCTGTTCTGTTAGAAATTGGATATTTCTGGTGAAGACAAGGGCTCCCATGTCTGTCTTTCTTGGGTTGTGTTTTGTTGTTAGGTCTAAGAAGATTCTGGTGGTAGGAAGATCAGAAGTCTCTGAAAACACTGTGACATTTCTGAAGAATGGAAGTCTTTGCCTTCCAGATATTTAAAAGGACATCTGGAGTCAGGAAGACTCATGTTCTTATGTTCAAATCCAGTGTCAGATACTTGTTAGCTGTGTGACCCTGGCCAAGTCATTTATCTCTGTCTCAGTTTGCTCATCCTTTAAAATGAGCTGGAGAAGGAAATCATAAACCACTCCAGTATCTTTGCCAAGAAAACCCCAAATGGGCTCATGGAGAGTCGGACGTAACTGAAGTGACTCAGCAACAATTATGAACAAGAAAACCTTCCTTGCTTTCTCCTCATAGTCTGAGGCTACCAGTGGAGCACTTGGGCTAGACAGTGGTCACTCTGGCTCTTGCCACATGACTAGCCCATTCATTTTGCTCCTGTTGATGACAAGTTTTATTCCCATTTCTCTTAGTAATAGGTTTCTACAACGTAAAAGCAATATGAAAGGTAAATTACAATACAGATTTCAGTTTGATGTAATTATAACCTGGTATACTTTTGTTGCTGTTCAGTAGTTTTTAGTTTTATCTGACTCTTTATGATCCCATTTGGGGTTTTCTTGGCAAAGACTGGAGTGGTTTGCCATTTTCTTCTCCAGCTCATTTTACATTAAGATGAGGAAACTGAGTTAAATAGGGTTAACTGATTTGCTGAAGGTTGCACATCTAGTAAATGTCTGAGAACAGATCTGAATTCAGGAAGATGAGTCTTCCTCACTCCAGGCCCAGCACTTTATGCACTGCATCACCTCGCTACCCTGGTGTATTTTAGAGTCCTGTTAAATGAATTTTTGATATGATCTCTGAATATAATTTTGTATATTTGGATCTATTTACAAAGGGGAAATGGTGTGGTGGCTTAAAAGTTTGCTAAAAGCAACACCTGGGTCGCATCCTCTAGATTGCTTTTGCATTCAGCTTTCCAAATGCTGTTAAATTGGAAAAATGCCTTGTTTTGCTTTTGATGGGGAGGGATTCCACTTGTATTGCTGATCTACATAATTCTCCATTCCAATTTCACATCCTGGGAGATGTACATTGTCAGCAAGAAGGATTTTCTTCAAAAATGACTAGTTTTTCCTTTCTTTGTATCCCCAGAACTTAGCACAGTGCCTGTTATACAGAAGGCACTCAATGGATGCTTGTTGATTTGCCTTGCCTTGACCTCGGAGCTTCCATAGTCTTACTTTTTAGAATTGACAGGAAACTATGTTTTTTGACTCTCTTGACCCTTGCTTGGATCACTGAGCTATGTGTTTTTGGAGCAGGTGCTTCATCATGGAGGACAGGGGTTATCTGGTGGCCCATCCAACACTCATCGACCCCAAAGGTCATGCGCCTGTGGAACAGCAGCACATCACGCACAAGGTTGGCTGGGAAGGGAGGTGAAGCTCATTCATTCCTACACTGAGCTGCCAAAGTGATATTCCTAAAACACATGACTGCCCTGTGCAAGAAGCTTCTGGGGCTAGAGGGAAGAGAAAGTACAAACTCAACTGCTGAGCATTAAAAGCCCTTCACTATCTAACTCCTCTTGTCTTTCCAGGCTGCCCTTCATCCACGCTACATTCCAGCCAACCTGGCTTATTTGCCATTCCTATTACAGGACCTTCCATCCCCAATCTCTGGTCTCCAGGGCTTTACACAGGCTGTACCCCTTTTCTAGAGTGCTCATTCTCCTTGCCTCTACCCCAAGGAACCCCCTAGCTTCTTTCAAGTATCAGTACCTGTTTCCCCAGTGATTACCCCTTCTGTATCCCCCTGGCTAGAATGACTTTCTCCTCCCCTCCACATATTTTTGTGCTTCCCTATCTGTGTGCAGTAGAAGGTTAAGATCCTTGAAGACAGGGGCTGCAGTTTGTCTTGGCTTCTCCAGTGGCCCGCCCAGTGCCTGCCACCCATTGTGGCCATTTGATAAATGCTGGATGAATTGCTGTGAAATGACTTGCCCAGCTAACCAACTCTTTTCTTCCAACCTCTAGGAGCCGCTGGTGGCAAATGACATTCTGAACCACCCCAATTTTGTCAAGAAAAATCTATGTAACAGTTTTAGCGACAGGACGGTGCAGAGATTTTATAAATTTAACACCAGTCTAGTGGTGAGTGAGCTTTCCCACCCCCCATCCTTCCCCCTTCTCCCTCCCTCCTCCCCCCTTCCCCTCCCATTCCCCTCCAAAGGTTGTGGAGCAGACACACCCGGAGGGCAGACTTCCTGCTTTAATTGGAGGCTCCATTGCCCACCTTTGTTTGTCAGGATTTGTTTTAACCCTTTGCTGTCTTTTGTCCCCTTCTCAGTGATTGCTCAGCCTCTCTCAATGCAGAGGAGCTCAACCCTTGGTTAGGCACAGTGATGTCCGGGCACTAGGCTACAGACAACTACAAATCCTTTACATTTGACTTTGGGTGGAGCATTAGGTTGGGAAGAGAGGCTTCCAGCCTACCTTTCTAGTTAACTTTGTTTAAGTCAATATTAAAGTTAACAAGCCTCCTCTAAAACATACACTAGGTGACAAGAAAGAGTGAGTGACTCATAAAATAAGTGCTAGATGTGCCCAAAGTTAAATGTTGGATAATGCCCAGTGTGTTTGATCAATGAGGCAGCTAAGTCAGCTGTATCAATTCAGATTTGGAATCAGATGGCCTGAGACTGAATCACAGGCCTTCAGTTTACTAGTTGTATAACCTTGGGCAAGTAATCTCACTTATCTGAGTCTCAGTTTTCCCATCTGTAAAATGGAGATACCTTTACTACTTTCCCCTTTGGGATTATTGTAAAAAAGTACTTTTTAAAAAAATTATTTAAACAAGCAGTTATTTTCTCTCCTGCCCACTTACTTCCCCAATGTAAACAATAAAGAGGAAAACGTCATAACAAACATCCTGCAAAACAATTTCCTACATTCGCCATGCCCAGAAATGCTTGTCCCTCCTCTCTTCATCAGTAAACTCATCACACTTCTAGCAGGAGGCAGGTAGTGTCCTCTAAAACTGGGCTTTGGCTGTCCATTAATCTGAGTTCTCAAAATCTTTCCAAGTTGTTTTCTTCTTCTTTTATAATGTTATTACCATCGGATAAATTGTCCTCCATCACACTGCATCCATTTATAGAGCTCTTTCTGTTAAGGAGTTAGATGATAAAGTAGTCAGAAGGTGGGATGTGGAGTCCAGAAGACCTAAGTTCAAATCTGAACTCAGACACTTTATAGCTGTGTGACCCTAGGCAAGTCACTTAACATTTATTTGACTCAATTTTCTCACCTGTAAAATGGGGACAATAAGAACACCCACTTCACAGAGTTGATCTGAGGATCAAATGAGATAGTAAAAGGAAAACATTTTGCAAAATTGATATGGATATCCAAATGTTGGCTACTTTTATTATTTCGACAATAATCTGTTAGTGCCTTTTGGTTTAGCATCATGGTCATTTTGGGATCTATTGTCCCTCTCTCCCTTCCCCAACCAAACCTCCCTTGTAAGAAAGACAGATAGATGTTAAACTAAGACAATGGGGAGAGTGAGGCCATCTGGTGGGATCTGCTGAGGGTTCGATTTCACTATCTCTTCTACGCAGCCTTTCCTGGCTTCCCATCAGTTTTCTTGTGGTTTACGTTGTTTAACTACATTTTGTATTCCTGGTGCCTAGCTTCCAGGGGACATTTAATAAATGTTTCTTGGCTGACTGATTAATTATTGAAGTCACCGTGTTTGCGATTCTTTGGATTCCACTTATTAGTTAACAATAATAATAACTAATTATTAGTAATACTGTGCGTCTTTCAGGTTTGCCAAGTGCTTTATATGTATTATTTCAATATGAATCAGTTCAAATAAATCTTGGGCTCACTTTATTATTTCAGGAAAGAAAATAGTTCTTTCTATGCAAGAAAAACAAGTCTCCTCTGGTTGGTTAGGGCTGCTTTTTGAACAGGAGACTTCATTGATTTGCCAGGATTCTTGTTATGAAAAGGCAGCCAGTTTTCTAAAGGGAAGGGTGGTAAGTGGTCTGATAAAGTTAGCGGCCAAGTGTCTGCCTCACCAGTGAGCATGGTGCCTGGCACATAGTAGGTGCTTAATAAATGCTTGCTTTCTTCCCTCATTCCTTCTCCCCAGAATCAAGCTCACCTCCCCTACCTCTGAAATAACTTTGCTTCTCCAGGGGGATTTGACAAACCTTGTCCATGGCAGCCACTGTTCTAAATACCGACTGACTAGAATCCCAGGAACCAATGCTTTTGTCGGGATAGTGAATGAGACCTGTGATTCCCTGGCATTCTGCGCATGCAGCATGGTGGACAGGCTCTGTCTGAACTGTCACAGGTAAATGGGGATCAAAATCCCCCCTAGTTCCCACAAGCTAAGGGGCTCCTAGTGTTTCTTGATTTAAAATAAGTAATTTTTAACAAGACCTTGGAGTGCAGAATCAGTGGGATCTGGGGAATGACGCTGGAGGACACACACTGCCCTTTGAGTACATCTGGCCTGCTGTAGCTTGGTTTGGAGGCAGATGTTTTAACTTACTATGTATTGAAAGAGAAGTCACATGGTGGAATGAACAGAAAGTTGGACTTGGAGTCAGGAAGGTTTGGTTCAAATCCTGCCCCTGACACCCCCGACTCGGTGACCTTAGGGAAAGTCTGTTAACCTCTTGGACCCCTAGGCTTCTCTCTAAGAGTAGATGTGGCAGGTGATTGCCTTGCCCATCCCCCTTAATGCTAGTGCCTTCCCTCTTGATCTCCCATTTCTCCTGTCGATATCTTGGTTATATACAGTTATCTGTGTGTTATCTCCCCCCTTAGACTGGGAGCTCCTGGAGAACAGAAATGGAGTGTTGCCTTTCTCTGTCTCCCCAGTGCTTTGCATAAAGTGGGTGTTTAATAAATGCTTATTGAAGGACTGATCTGCATCAGCAGAATTGAGCTTCCACCCCAGGATTTCCATACAGATGAAATCACAAATCATATTTCTAACCTGCCCTTACCCTCAAATATTTAAAATCTTAATGGTTTTAATAACTGGCCTGGCATCCTTTAATTTACCCTGGAATCTCATTTTCCCTTTGTGTATTGTAATGTAAAGTTTCTTGCTGACATTCTGTGCATGGCCATTTCCATTTTTTTTTTAAGAATGGAACAGAATGAATGTGAATGTCCTTGCGAATGCCCTTTGGAGGTCAATGAGTGCACAGGCAACCTCACCAATGCAGAAAACAGGTAAAAACGAAGGGGGTGGGCTGTGCGGCTGGTTGCTGTGGGGAGGGACTGGGGAAATGATTCCTCCCAAGGAAGTATTCAGCTGATGAGGCAGGATCTTAGCTGTTGAGGGTAGCATCTTAGGATTGCCTAGTCCAAGTTGTATGAGCCTCATAATATCTCAAAATGATATCTACCTCCAGGCTTTGCAGTGAAGGGAGCTCAATGCATTTACATGTATGTGTCATTTACAGAATTAAAACTCTTACTTACATGACAATCAATTCATAGATTTAGATTTAGAAAGGTCCAAATAGGTCATCTTGTCCAGTCCTCCCATTTAAGAGATGCGAAAATCAAGGTACAGACAAGTGAAGTGTATTAAACCAAAAAAGGGAAAGGAGCCAGCACTGAGATCCAGGTCCAACCATGACTAGAACCTAGGTTCTCTGATTCCAGAGCCAGCCAGGACAAAAACCCAAATCCTGTGATTTCACTAGCACCCAGATCTTCTGACTCCTGAGCTGGCCAAGGCTAGAACCGAGGCTCTTGGTTTCTGGAGCTGGCCAAGGCTAAAACCAAGGCTCTCTGATTCTGGAGTTGGCCAAGATGAGAACCCAAGTTCTCTGATTCTGGAGCTGGCCAAGACTACAACCCAGGTTCTTTGATTCTGGAGCTGACCAGGACTAGAATCTAGGTTCACTGACTCCAGAGCCACCTCTTTCACTTGAACATCTCATTTCTTTAGTGCTTCAAGTTCTATGGAGTGATTTTTCTCCCAGCTCTGTGAGGCAGATGGTACCAGTATGTCCAGCCTCATTTTGTACATGAAGAAACCAAAGAGAGGATCAAGGACTTACCTGTCATTATACAGCTTTGGAATATGAACTAGCCTCCCATCTCCAAATTTCCTATTTAATCATCATTCATGGAACATGCTTTCTGCACACCTGCCATTGCCAGAAATTCCCCCGTATCTGGGGAGATTGGACCTGGGTAACTGAGAAGAAGTGTTTTTGATGTAACTTCCATGTTTTCCCCAAATAGAAATCCAAGTTGTGAGGTCCACCAGGAGCCAGTGACCTACACAGCCATCGACCCTGGTTTGCAAGATGCTCTGCCCCAGTGTGTCAACAGCAGGTGCAATCAGAGGATGGAAAGTGGGTAAGCTGCTATTTCTGCTCACTCTCGGTACATTCCACACCTGCCCAGCTGGAACCTGTTAAAGGGACTGGTTTAATACCCAGCAGGTGGACTTGTCAGCCCCTCCTTTACTGCAGACATACAATGTCTCCTCCTAATATTCTGGAGCAGTGTGACGCAGCAAGAATTAGAAACTGAATTAGAAGTTAGACATTTCCAAGACCCTTTGAGAAGGCCTGCTTAGGTCCAGGATTGTCTGAGACATCTGATTCTCCTTTGTTAGAAACTTTACTTTTTATGGAATCATTGTTCCAGTCACCCCAAAGGTCATCTACCCCAATCCTCTCATTTTACAGATGAGGAAAACAGCCTCAGAAAAAAATAAATGGCATAAAAGGTCACATAGGTGGTAAGCCTCAGAGGCAGGATCTGAATCCAAGTCTTTGGCCTCTAGAAGGGGGTAAAGGAATAAGAATTTATTAAGTGCTAGGCATCGTGCCAAAGACTTTGCAGAGATTATCTGATTGGATCCTCACAACAACCCTCAGAGATAGGTGTCATTATGATTCCCATTCTATAGTGGAGGAGACTGAGGCAGACAGAAGTTAAGTGATTTGCTCAGGGTCACCCAGCTAGTGTCTAAGACCAGTTTGGTCCTTCTGACTCCAGGCTAGAGCTGTGTGCGCTGCGGCACCCCCTTGCTGCTTCAGGGCCGATGCTTTCCCCACCATACCGAGCCTTGGGCCATTATTCTCCATCTCTCATTAGCAGTCAGCAGGTGCAGAGTGAAAATAAAAGATGGAAACGCTGGTCCTTATTTAGCTTCTCACACAGTGTGACTGGAAAGAAAGGTGAAGGCCAGCAGCTTGAAATGCTTCCAGTTGTTAAGCATCTGCCCTGACACTCATGAACTTGGGCCCTGCCCTCAGTTTGTATTCTCCTTGGCAAGCTTCCATCCTCCTTGGATTCTACCGGAAACTCTAGCCCAGGAGGATCTTGTGTCTGGCTAGATCCAGCCTTTGCCTCCTCCCTCGTGACCAGTTTCCGGCTGTTTTTCTTGCCACCAACTGTTTTTCCATTTTAATTCCATCCCTCTCTTCTTCTATGAACTGAGAAACCATATGCCAAGCTCATTTGAATTCTATCAGAAAAAAAAAAAGAACTTAAGTTACAGTGTTCAAGGTTGGCCCCAGAGAAAGAAAGAGCCTATGAACCTCCCTCTCTTCTTTGCAGAGGTGGGGAACCAGGGAGGTGGAATACAGCATGCCCTATCAGATTCTGTCAATGTGTCCTTTTGTTTATTTAACTGCTCTTTTCTTTCTTTTTCTTCTTTCTTATAAGGGATGGATCAGTGAGTAGGGAAAGGAGAACAAATATATTCACAATGAAAGGG
Source organism: Notamacropus eugenii (assembly GCF_028372415.1). Classification (NCBI taxonomy): domain Eukaryota; kingdom Metazoa; phylum Chordata; class Mammalia; order Diprotodontia; family Macropodidae; genus Notamacropus; species Notamacropus eugenii. The sequence continues at coordinate 525,220,817 of NC_092873.1, forward strand.
ATTTAGAAGCAAAAGATAGCGATAAAAATTAGTTTTAAAAGTTATATTTGAAGTAGAGAAAAAGAGGCAAATGGAAGGGTGGAGATGCCCTGGGAGGTCACTGCTTTAGCGCCGCTCTTTCAGCTTCCATTTTGGTACATCTGAGTCAGCTTATGACGCTGCTCAGGAGTGGAGACCGTTTCTGTAACACTGAGATAGAGGACTGTCACTGCATTGTCTGAGGAGCCCTAGAGACCCTGCCAAGGGGTCTGGGAAGTCAAAAAGATTGTGATAGCCATGCAAATACTGCTGCTAGCATTATTAAGATGGTGATGATTGTTCATAGTTATTAATTATTGCTAAAATTGTTATAGTAATACAGAGATAGGATTTGCCTTTCCAAATACTCCTCTCTTCCACCTCCATATCTGTGTGGGAGATGGGATTTTCTTCATACTGCAGCCAATTAAATGCAGACACAGATCTGAGAATCTGGCCATCTTTTGTTAAAGTGATTAGCAAAAGCATGTAAGACAATGCCATTTTCTCAATAAATTGTTTTTTGTTTGGAAAAATATAGTTTACTAAAATATTATTTATGTTAACATGCAGTTGCTTTATTCTTGGTGTTTTTGATAGATTAATCGATATTTTTAAGATTATCCGCTTTAATTTCTTATATGACAAGTATAAATATGTAAACCACGTAAGTAAAAGGCCTTGTGAGTCCTCAATGATTTTTAAGAGTGCAGGGGTCCTCAGACCAAGAGATTCGGGAGCTACTGTTCTGGAGATAGAAGGGACCTGGAAGGTATCCACTCTGACCTCCCTTCAAAGGTGAGAGGGTTGAGGCTCCCTTAGACATATCCCAGGACTAACACAGATTCCATGAGTAATAGTGGCCGAGGGAGAATTTGAATCCAGGACCTCTGACTGGACATCCTAGGTTCTTGGCACCATACCATAAGTCAGGTAGGCAGTCAGGTACAAGTGCAGGCAGCAGGGCTTCTTCTGGACATTGTACAATTAACCCTAGCCAGCCATCCCCTTGCCTCTACCATATTCAATGGAGCCAGGGGAAACATGGAGGCGATGGTTCCCCTGAACAGTTACCTTTCATCTCCCTAAGTACCAGAGATTGGAGTGTGGAGGGCGGGAAGCAAATGTGGACCTATGGGGTATTTTCATCTTATAGAGTAATGGAATAAATCTTTCCTTTTGCATCAGGGACTGCTTTGGGGTGCTGGACTGTGAGTGGTGTATGGTAGACAGTGATGGCAAAACCCACCTGGACAAGTCATACTGCGCACCTCAGAAGGAGTGCTTCGGCGGGATCGTGGGGGCCAAGAGCCCCTATGTCGATGACATGGGAGTGATCGGTAAGCCCTCTGCTTCAGAGCGCAGAGACGAGAGGCGGCAGGAGCGATGCCATCTGACACTGTCAGTCTCGCCTACGTGACGGGGATGACATTTTAAAATGAGTGTCTTCCTTGTCTCTTTAATCCCTTCTCCCAGCTGCTTTTGGCCAAGACCCCCAAAGGAGCAGACAATTGCTTCCCCAGCTGGTTGCTTCTAAAGCAGGGAAAAGGAGTGAGGATGAGGCCGTCTGAACCTGCAGATTCTTATAGATGGGATTTTCTGATGCAGAAAACTTGATCAGGCTAGCCAACCTCGTAGCAAGCAAGCTGAGATCTTCTACTGCACTGGGCTAGGCCTCGGATGAGAACTAGGGAGGAGATAATCCCCCTGGGTTTGGAGCTGACCAGACCACGGCTGAAGTTTGCAGTCCATCTGCGGGCTATTCCAGTCAAGTAGACAGATGCCTTTTGTCTTCCTTTTTTATCAAAATGCTGAGCTTAAATATTGCCCTGCAGTAATCTAAAAGACTGAAAGGAAATGAGATCTAAGGTCCAGCTGATCACCTTTCTCATTAATCTGAAAATAGTCTCACCCTAGATTTAACTGGAGGTCTGATGAGGAAAACATAGGGTTTAAAACAAGAAATAGATTTCCAGGTCATCCGGGTATAGGCATCCTCTCATTTTACAGATGAGGAAGGTTGAGCCACTTGACCAAGACAGTATATAAGATAGGAAGAAGGAGGAATTCTAGGACTTGAACCCAATCAGGTCCCCAAACTCCTCTTTTCTTTATACTATACTTTTCTTATTGCTTAGTCATTTTTTTCATTCCTGTCCAACTCTCCATGACCATTTGGTGTTTTCTTGGCAAAGATACTGGGGTGGTTTGCTGTTTCCTTCTCTAGGTCATTTTACAAATAAGGAAACTAAGACAAAGAGGGTTTAATGACTTGCCCAAAGTTACACAACGCGTAAGTGTCTGAAGCTGGATTTGCACTCAGACCTTCTGACTCCAGGTCTGGTGCGTGATCCATTGCACCACCTAGCTGCCCCATGACACTAGACCACATCGTCCATTCCAAAGTTACTGGTCTTGATCATCAAATATTATTAAATACCTGCTGTGCACCCTGCACTGTGCTAGGCGCTTGGGATATCAAAACCAAATGAAATAGCATTCAAGTCCAGTGAGGGGAATACAACAAGGACATGTACAAATACCGTACAAGGAAAGAGCATGGCAAGGGAGAGTTCTGGCTAAGTTCTCTAGGAGAATGTGAGTAGGGAGGGGATCCCATGTGTAGAGTCTTGGTCTCTGTGCATACTGTAGCAAGGAAAAGAACAAGCTAGACCTGCATCCCAAGGGGGCACCCTGATGGGGAGGGCCCAGAAGGCCATGCTAGACTGAGGACTGGTTGGTAAAACTGAGCATGTTTAGCCGGGAGAATGGGAGATGTTGGGGATACACAATAGCCATCTTTAAGTTTGTAAAGAGGGAGATTTTAAGCTTAATTAATAGAAGACAGTCCCTTGCAGCCCTAGATTCAATAATTCTAGGGCTCCCATGTTGTAAAAGCATCATACTTTATTCTGCCGAACTCCAGAGGGCAGACCTTGAGGGAAGTCAAAGGTGGTGGCATTTAGCTCACTAGAGGGAAGAGTTTCTAAGAATAGCTCTCTGAGAAATGGAGAGGGCTTCTTTGGGAGCTTGACGAGTTGTCTGCTCTGGGGAATTTGGGGTAAAGCCCGGCTAACCACTTGTCATGGATGGGGAGGAATTCAGGTTTCTGACTCATGGGCTCAAAGCTTGAGAGTGAGAAGGTATTTCTGGGCTTACCTAGTCCCACCTGTACCATGGGAGTTCTTGTTGGGTCATGTTCCCCTTAGGAAGTCTGGAGAATGGTGTTTGTAAATACAGAGATATAGCAGAAGCCAATTACATTGAAATACAGCTATCAAGATCTTTTTAAAAGTAAGTTCAGGGCCCCTGCTGTAAGGAATACCTTTTCTGATGTCCCTGGTAAATAGATAATCATCAAGCTTCCTGCTAAAAGTCTCTTATGACAAGTGACCTCATTGCCTCCTGAGACATTCCCTTTCACTTTGGGACAACTCTAGTTGTTGAGAAAGTTTCCCTGATGTTGAGCCTAAAGGTGCCTATTTGCACTGTCTACACATTTACTTCAAATTCCATTGTCCAGAGCCAAACAGGATGATCCTAATCCCTCCCCTCATGATCTTCCTTCAAATTTATTCAATCACCATGATCCTCCCAAGCCTTCTCTCCTTGGGGTTCAATGTCCCCATTTTCCCTCAGCCCATCTTCTTTTTAAGTTATTGAAGAGCATTGCCACCATGGTTGCTCTCCTGGATACTCCCCCGCTCATCGGTGTTGTTCCTGAAATGTAATTCTCAGAAGTGATCACAGTATTCCAGATGTGGTCTGACCAGGGCAGAATGGAGAGGGACTCTCACTTCCCCAGCTCTGAACCCAGTGCTGCTCCTGCTACAGCCTAAGATCATGTTAGCTTTCCTTGGCTATCGTCTCACATAGTTAATCCCTCATTGGTCAATCAACCACCAATAATTTATTAAAAATCTAGCCTATGGCCATGTGGCAAATCTTGGCCCTGGTGCCATTAAACCTGCTGTCTACTCATTGTTGATCAGGACGAGGGAAGACTTGAATCATTTTCAGAATGGAAATGGGCATGCTTGTCCTCAATTTAGTTTTGGGAAGTGAATTTTTGGACCCCAAGTGTAAAACTTTATGTCAGTCCCTCAAACGAAGCTAGATCTGGGCCAGCATTCCAGCCTGTTAAAATATCATGACATCCTAAGCCTCACTCCTGGTTCAGTCTCCATGCAAAGCTCTTGGGGATTTTCAGCCATTTAATTACTTTCATCACTCAGCATCCCTACGTGCCCATTTTTCTCCTTCTTCCCCCTTGTTGCTCTGGGCTACCAGCAGGATGGTCCTGCAGTTTCAGTTGAGAGCCACCAGATGACACAGAGCAAATATTCCTATAGCCTGTTGAGAAGAGATACTCTTTGATCTTTTCTTTCCCTCTTCTGCTCCTTCCCTCAGTTATATGACATTTATCTGACACGTTTGTTTTTGTTTTTAACAAAGGTGACGAAGTGATTACTTTGAACATGGTCAAGAGTGCCCCTGTGGGACCAGTTGCTGGGGGGATCATGGGATGCATTATGGTGCTCGTCCTGGCTGTCTACGCCTACCGCCATCAGATTCACCGCCGAAGCCATCAGCATATGTCTCCTCTGGCTGCCCAGGGTAAGCTAAAGGCTCTCACTCAGCCCCCTGATAATGCTGAGGGTTTCATCCGGCTGCCCATACACATCCCAGAGACTGGCCTCTCAGACTGGTCCAAGGAAAGCTGTAATCAACATACCCACTTGTTCCAGACTTAAACATGTAATTAATGTCTTGGAGTAGGAATAACCAGTAAAACTGCAGGACCAGTGCTGTGGGTCTGTTTTCTATGCAGATGCAAATGTTTACCTGCTTGATGTCTGGTTTTGATTTTCCCTCTGCATCTTCTCCTAATTCCTTTCAAGGGTGAGTCCCATGAGGCTTTGCTGAGAGCTTTATTTTGCTTTTCCAGAGACTCCCCAGCATCTTGTCCCTTCTCACCTGGCACCAATCAGCCCTTGACAGGACTCTGCTCAGGCTAGACAGAGATCTTGAATACCACCAGAAGCATGCTTTCCTCTGCTGCCCATGCTAGTATGCCAGGCTAGTGACTCAACACTTGTGCATCATGTCTCCCCAGAGTGGCAGACCTCTTGTGACACTCTTGTTATTATGGGTATCTACTGCTGGGTATCTTATTTGAAACATTGCTGCACGGTGTTCATGTGATTCACCTGTTACAGCTTGGTTTTGCCCCTGCCCTGCTCTCTGGCAGCACCAGTGTTACCAGAAAATTAGATTCCTTTGTCACTTTTAGAACTAGATCATGGCTATAATCTGAGCCTGCTATTTTACAGATAGGGCCATTGAGACCCAGAGAAAGTGGAGTGACTTACCCAAGGTCACATGGTGAGCCCAAACTCAAACCTAGATCTCCTGACTTCTAATCTAGAATTCTTTAGGCCAACACTTACTGCTTTTTAAGTAGCATCTACCTTGACCAGGGCAGTTTAGGGGATGGAGGGCTAGCCAGAAGTCAGAGAGCCCTGAGTTCCAGTTCTTCCTTTGACACTGACTGACTCTGTGACAATGCACACGTCACTTCAGCTGTCACTGTGCCTTAGGGACCTCTCTAAGATGAAATAGAAGTTCCAAATGGGTTCCTGATCTGAAGCAGTTTCCCCAAAAGGAGCTCCCTCTACTGGTGAACTCACCAACCAAAACCAAACACAATGGGGGGTAGCCAGGAGGTAATGATCACCCAGTAGTACTTAGTCATTTGACTTTTTATCTGTAAAAAAAAAATGGGCTTCTGTGAAGATGCCCTGGAAAGGGAGTCACCTGGAGCTTTTCAGCCCAATCTGAGTTCTCCTTGTGGCTTTCTCCTTCTGTTTCTAGCTCTCTGGGCTGGTGGGTAGAATGCCCCATCCCTCCCACTGCTTCTGTTTCCTTTATGGAGAGGTCTTTGGGAAGCAGCTGCCAGTCCAATAGGTATCTGTCATCTCTTTTCTCTCCTCCCCATCACCCTCTACCCCCATGGCCTTGAGACCCTACTCATCCTCCTTCCATAGAGTTCTTCCTCCCACTCAGCAAAGTTCTACTGTCCAGCAGGGCATTAAAGCAACGAGTTTCTTTGATGGGATTGTTTGACGAAAAGTTTTTCTGTTTCCATTGCTGGATAGAAATGTCAGTGCGGATGTCCAACCTGGAGAATGACAGGGACGAAAGAGATGATGATAGTCACGAAGACAGAGGCATCAGTAAGTATGCCACCCCTTGTCCAATTGCATGACAGTACGCCGATCAGGGCTCTCAGCCTTCCCTGAAGCTCCAGCCTCATTTTCCAATTGGAGATGCTCAGACTCAGGGTTTTTAGTCAGTCGCTGTGTGTTCTACCCAAGTTAAGGCCAAGTGAGTGATTTTATTTTGTATGGAAAATCTTGAAGAATTGAGTGTACTTTATCTTGAATTTTTCTTTCACTGCTTGATTTATGAAAATTGCATGCTGTGAATTCCTACTTCTTCATTTCTTTCCTAATCTAACACTCTAGAATATGTTCTTCTTTTTGATGATTTGAATAGATATGTGAGGAAAAAGAAAAGAATTATTTTTGGCTAAAAGAGCTTCCTTCACCAAAGGAAGCAATAAGATGTATGGATACAGACTTCCAAGACTTGTATTCAAAACCTGGCTCTTCCATTCCATGGTGCAAGGCAGGGCTCCCCCCTTTGGGCTCTGATCCTTGACGGTACAACAAAGGAAGTGAATTCTATTCCCCTCCAAAGTCTCTTCCATCTCCAGGCTAGGGAAAGGGGGTTGATTCTGGAGTCAGAGGACTAGAATTCCAATCCTGCCTCTGACACTACCCAAATGACTTGAGACAAGTGACCAAACTTCCCTGAACCTTTCTTACCCTTCATTTATGACCCATGAAAAACGAGTGGGTGAATGGGCAGCTAAGTGCTGCAGTGGACAGAACACTGGACCTGGAGTTGGAAGACTGAATTTAAATCCTACCTCAGACACTTCCTAGCCATGTGACCCTGAGCAAGTCACTTTACCTCTATTTCCCTCCATTTCCTCACCTGTAAAATAAAAAGGATAATAATATTACCCACTGCTCAAGGTTGTTGTGAAAATCAGCACTTTGCCATCCTTAAAGTTCCATATAAATGCTACGTGTTACTAGCTCTGTGACCTTAGTTAAGTCACTTCTCTATACTGTATTTCCTTGTAAAAAAGGAGGTCAGAATTAGATTCATCTCTAAGCTCCCTTCCATTTCCAAGACCTACGATCCTAATGTTAGAAAACCAAAGATATGGAAGAGTTTGAGGTAGTTTGGGATTGTATCCAGAATATTGGATTTGGAGTTGGGGGATCAGGTTGAAATTCTAGCCCTTTGACTTACTACACAGGTGATGTCAGTCCTGGTCCTCATTTTCCCTGTTGATAAAATGAGTATGTTGGGCTAAATGATTTCTAGGGGACTTTCTGTCTCCAAATCTATGCCCCTAAATCTGGCTGTTCCTCAGGCTTCATATCTGATGCCTCCTTAAAAATGCTTCCTCCACCTCCCTTTTCCAAAATAGAAACCGTCTCCTGCTTACCACAATCCTTAGTGTTCCCATCCTTCGAAAGCACAGATGCCCTAGCATTGAATGAGCCTACTGTGGGAAAGAAATGGACGTGGGATCATAAAGAATTGGTATGTGTGAGTAAAAATAAATTGTACTTGTCTTCCAAGTCAGCAACACTCGATTTATAGCAGCAGTGATCGAACGCCATGCACACAGCCCAGAACGGAGACGACGGTACTGGGGTCGATCTGGGACAGAGAGTGATCACGGTAAGGTCCCCAAATCCAATGGTCATAGCTGTGTGTCTTGGTGTGTCTCCACTCAGATGCCTTTGTTTATTCCTGAAATGTCCTTAGGCATACTTTTATGATGTGTCATCCAGAGGACCCCCTAAGCAGACCGATATGTCCCAGGATCAGTCCACAAGCATTTATCATTGAGCACAGCACCAGTGCCAGGTGCTGGGGAGACACCGGAAGAAAAACCAGCCTCTGCCCTCAAGAAATGCCTATTTGGGTTTTTCCTAGAATTCTTTTCTCTCTACTCAGAATGTCCATACTCTACCAGCTCAGCTGGTCCATGAGGGTAGTTGGGGGCCACCTTCAGGGGGTCCTGGAATTGGAGCCTGGAACACCTGCGGCCAAAATCTGCCTCAGACACTCATCTGCTTGGCCCCTCCGAAACAATGACTGACTCATAGACCTCAAGCTCCTCCCACCCCTAGGCTAGACAGTGACCAATCCCACAGCATTGCTAATTGGCCCAAACACTAAGATTCATTCACTCAGTAAACAGTTATTAAATGTGATGTTGCCTGTGGCCAGTACTATGGTGTCAGCACTCTTCAGACAAAGCACCCCAAGATGGACCTTGACTTGAGGGTCATGGCTGCTTGGACCTCTGTTTGGCCTCTAAAATGATTCAGTTCAGTTCAATGGACAAGCATTCATCTGTGTGCCAAGCATTGTACTAGCCGCTAGGGGGGTGGGAGAACATGCCAGGCATTTGAGATAGTTACAGAGAAACCAATTTCAATTCAATATAAAGGAATATTCCTTCTAATTAGCATTATCCCTAAAGTGGATTGTGCTTCCTTGGAGTTAGTGGGCTCTCTTTTCCCAGATGTATTACAGGAAAGCCTGAATAAGTATTTGAATGTATCCTAGTGAGGGGTCTTGGTAAGGAATAGGTAACCTCTGAGATCCTATTGGGGGCAGCTCCCTTGGGTTGAACATGTAACCAAACTGGCCTGCTATTCCCCACTGCAATAGCCCATCTCCCTCCTCTACTTCTTTGTACAGTCTGTGCCCCCATGCTCAGGATGCAATCCTTCTTTGCTCCTACCTCTTACAATCCCTGCCTCATTGTGACACATAATTTTAATAGCTTAAAACTGCCTCAAGACTTTGGGGGAAGACCCTGAATTCAGTCTTACTTTCTCTGTGTGCACCATATTTCCCCCAAGGGAAGGCATTTTCACAAGGGTCCAAGGGCATGCCTGTTTCAAGCACAGTAGTGACCACTTAGGCCATACTGATTAAACTGATTGGACTTACGTAATGATCAGGAAATCCCTAGCAGCAAAACAGAAGCCAAGGATCTAATTCAGATAAGTTGGGGTAAAAAATGTAAAGCTCATCTTTATTTTGTAAATGAGAGCCTTGACTTTAAAAAATGACATTCCTATCCCAAGACCTTGTCTCCTTCCAGAGTGCTGGCACTGTAAATAGACTGTTCAGGTCTGAGATCCTGAAAATAACCTCATTAACTTTACATGGTACAGAACATATGACTTTCAGGAGCTATCTCCCAAATCCTGGTCTGTGAAATGAGTGTAATGACCATCCTGTCGTGTCCAAGGGCACTAGCTCCAAATTTAGAGGAAACAGAAAACTATTCCCTCACTCCCCATTCCCCCAAGTCTACTGCAGCTCTCACAGCTAGCAGAAGTGGTGCAGGAGCCTCATAGAGCCCAGAGTCAAGTTTAAGAGGGTCCATTCACTGTCTCCTTCTCTTAGTGATCGAGGGAAGGGAAGCAGATGAAAGGCAGAAGGCAGAGTGAGAGATCCGAAAACCACACAGCCTGGCTTGAGCTTTGGATCCCTTTCCTTTTTTCCTACTCATTGGCTGTCTCTTCTCCCCAAGGCACAGAAAAGAGTTCACAGGTCATGTGGTCTGAGGGCCCTCCCCAAAGCCATCACCTTGAGTCACTGATGCTCCCATCTCCCCATTAGCTGGATCAGGGTGCAGTTGAGGTTGTCCCTGGAGCCCAGGACTTCTGGGAGGGCAGAGTGGATCCCTTAATTTAGCAGTGTAGCATAACACCTGATTTCTTTAAGAAGGCCTTGCTGCTGCTGCTCATTGGCTTCAGCTCTTTACGAGGCAGTCTAAGCATGTTAATATGGTGTGGTACACAGGCAGCCTCCCAGGCAGAAGACCTTCTGTTCCAGCCCTGCCCATCCCATACTAATGATAGAACTCTGGATGTGTCAGAACCCATCTGTGCCCTGGGCAGTGTCATAGTGCTCTCAATTACAAAGAAGGTGCCAGCCTAGACTGGCAGAGGGCAATTCCTCCCTTGGAAGCTCCCTATCTCTAAAACCACAACAGAGAGAAAGTGTTCAGGGACTTGACAAAATTCAATTCAACAAATTTTTATTAAGTACCTACTATATGCAAGGTATTGGAGATACCTTGGTCTTACCCTCCCATTCTGCTGATGGGGGTGTTTAAAATCAGGCAAGGACTATGTACTTGGTAGATTATAAAAGTAACCACAAAGACTTTTAGGATAATAACCCTAAGAGGGTTCAGGACAGGCCTCCTTTAGGATGCAGCGCCTGAGTGGAGCCTTGCAAGAAGTTGGGGATTATACAAGGAAATACCTTGTGCAAAGACAGAGATAGGATGGAATTTTGAGTTCAGAAAACAGCTAGGAGCCCAGTTTGGTCCAAAAAGAAAACGTGTGAAGGGGAATAATGAGAGAGGAGTCTGAAAAGGTGAGAGGCAGCCAGGCTGCAGAGGGCATTAAATGGCAAGACCAGGCATTTGTCTTTTTCCTAGAAACAATAATGAGCCATTGAAGCTATCTGAGGGATAACTGTCAGACCTGCGTTGTAGGCTTTACCAGATTGGCCAAGGACGCCTTGAGACAACCAAGGTTAAGAATGATTCCTCTGATCCAGCACCTTCATTGTGGGTGATTTGTCTAAGGCACCACATTCCATTCCATCCTGTGGCCTCTCCTAGATCTGCTCTGCCCCTTCCCATGGGGCTTGTATCATCAGCAGTGCTGAAGATCATTGCTAATCACAATGACGTAGCACTTTAAGGTCTGAATATACGCTATCTCATTTGATCTGACTTCCAGTCATTTTTAATGCTGTCTCAAACCATCTGGATTTGGATGGCCATGTTCATTTCTTTTCAAACCTGAGGCATGATTGACATTGAAAGGCTCACTTTTCAGCTACCTGGAATAAAAAAGCAAAGAAAATAGTCCCCCTCCATTCCTAATACTAAGGTGTTTTCTGTACTATTGAAAAGACCTTTCTGACATTTGCCTGGAAAGAGAGAATCGCCTTCTTTGTCTCTGTGTGGGTCCGGATTTTCAGCCCCAAAACCCTTCTGCTCAACTGTCTGCAAATGCATCAAATCTCCAGGCCCTGAGAGAAGCTGATTGATGCTAACTGTGAATGCAGTAGCAATATGCATGGGTTGTCGCTTCTGAAATTTTGAAAGGGATTTTTTTTTGCAATATTTAAAAACGTGTCAGCATCTTGGAAATTGAATCCTTTGATCAGCAAGGCTATTTTCTTTTCAAAGATATTCCTTAGAATACCAAAAAGGATGAATCTTTAAACAGGGTGAGCTAGCTTATACAGAAAATAGCTGATTGGTTCACTAGCGGCTGCTGGCTCTCCATCAGTTGCCAGTGGGGAGTTACTGTGATGGCGATAAAGATTCAGAGGCAGGCAGGCCTCTGCCCTCCAGTTACTTTTCTTAGCCTGACCTGAATTCTATAGACTTTCCTTTGAAAATCTTCATTGTACTTCACTGGTTTCTTTTAAAATAACTCACTTGAAAATCTGGTTTGGTTCAACAAGTATGTATTAAGTACCTACTGTGTGGGATTCTGAGATCAACTTGTCCAACCCTGACCTCCAATCTCACATCTCCAATTGCCTATTGGGCATTTCAAATTGGAAGTTCTGTTGACATCTTCAACTCAACCTGTCTAAAACTGACCTAATTATCTACCTCCTCCCCCAAATCCTGGCCTCTTCCTAGTTTTCCTATTAGTGTTGAAGGTACCACCCATCCAGCCACCTAGGCTCCCATCTTGAATTCTGAATTCCTGAATTCTTCACTCTCACCACCCTCCATATCTAATCAATGTCAACTCTTGTCATTTATGCCTTGATATCTCTCAGGTACTCCCCCTTCTCTCCTCTGACATTGTGACCTCCCTGGTTTAAGCCCTCATCACCTCAAGTCTGAACTATTGCAGTAGTTGCTGCGTGGTCATCTCTGCTCCAATGTATCCTCCACTCAGCCACCATATTGCTCTTCCCAAGGCATTCCCTTTATTCAGTAAACTCTAGGGTTTTCCCATTATCCTCACTTCCAGGAGCACTTTGTTTCCAAAGCCCTTGACAAGCCTGCCTTTCCAGTCTTCTTAAACCTTACTAAGTCCCATGCTCTTTGGGATTCAGTGACGCCAGCCTCCTTACTGTTCCTCACACAGGATGCTCCTTCTTCTTACTTTGGAGGATCAGGCCCAGCTGTCCCCCAAGTCTCCTTGGCTCAGCCTCCAGGCTTCCCTGGCCTCCTTTGGGTCTCCACTGAAGTCCCCCTTTGTGGAAGAAGCCTTCCTAGTCCTCCATGATAGTGTCTTCCCACTGAGACTTCTTTCCAATTTACCCTGGCTATTTCTTGTATTACGTAGTTGTTTGCATGATGTCTCCCCATTAGAATAGAAGCTTCTTGAGAGAGCAGGGGATTTTCTGCCTTTCTTTACATCCCTGGCGCTTATCACATAGTAGCTGACTGATAAATATCTATTGACTGTGGACACAAAGACAAAAATAAACAGTCTCTTCCCTCCCTGAGTTTACATTAAACTAGGGAAGCCTTGGAGCCTTGTGCTAGACCTGAGAGGGACCTCAGAGCTCACTCAATCCAGCCCCTTCATTTTCAGATGGAGAACCTGAGGCCAAAGAGGTTGTAGTTTGCCTATGATTACCCAATGTGCAAGGGGTGAGAGTAGAATTAGAACTCAGTTCCCATGACTCCATGTTGTGCATTCTTCTCATAAACCTATACAAAGCAAAGGTGAAGAATTAGGAGTAGGGAGCACAAAGAGAATGTGGCCCTGGAAGGAAACTGGGAATTCCAAGATGGGAAGGGAGGAGGAGAAATCTTCCCAGGCATGGGTGGAGTCACAGTATTGCCAGGGGTGATGGAGGCTGGATGAGGCATCAGCAAGGGCAAGTGAGAACAGCAGGGACCCCAGCTTGGCTGAAGTGTAAAGTAAGCACATAAGGGAGAGTCGAATGAAATCACCCTGACACACTTACTAGCTGGGTGACCCTGGGCAAGTCATTTCACCCTGTTTGCCTCAATTTCCTCATCTGTAAAATCAACTGGAGAAGGAAATGACAAACTACTCCAGTATTTTTGCAAAAAAAAAAAAAAAAAGCCAAATGGGGTCAGAGAGAGTTAGACACAACTGAAAATATGAACAACACAACTTCTTAAGAAGGAGAGTGACATGGTCAGCTCTGCTCTTGAGGGTTGTCCTGTTGGTAGCCTTATGGAGCATGGATTGAAGAAGGGAGAACCTAGAGCAGAGAGACCAATTAGGAACTTCTTGCAGTAATACAAGTGAGAGGTCATTAAGACCTGAGTCATGGTGATAATCAAGCGAATGGAGAAGAGACATCTATGAAAGATGCCAGGGAGGCAGAATCAATAACACCCTCACAGGATGTAGGGATAGGAGGGGAGGTGGTGAGTGAGAGTGAAGAGTGGAAAATGACTCCGAGGTTGCAGACTTGGACAATTGAAAGAACTGTGATACCCTGGACAAAAATAGGGACATTGTGATAAGGGGATTTGGGGGAAAGATGAATGTCATTTTAGATGTACTGGGTTGGAGATGTCCCTCAGACCTCCAAGTGGAATTGTCCAGCAGACAATTGATGATGCAGAGCTGAAGCTCTGGAGAGAGATGAAAGCTAGGTATAAACAACCTGATTTATTTGTATATAAAGATGGGGTAGAAGAGGAAGATATTTTTGTTTCCTGAGCTGTCATCCCCACCCCCCTCAAGCCTCTAAATTCTTTTTATTTCTTCTCCAGGTTACAGCACCATGAGTCCCCAAGAAGATAGTGAAAATCCTCCAGGCAACAATGACCCGTTGTCAGCCGGGGTCGATGTTGGAAACCATGATGAGGATTTAGATCTGGACACTCCTCCCCAGACTGCAGCCCTGCTAAGCCACAAGTTCCACCACTACCGACTACACCACCCTACCCTCCATCACAATCACCACTTACAAGCAGCAGTGACAGTACATACTGTGGATGCAGAATGCTGACAACCTCATCTTCCCCTTGAAGAGAAGAGAAGGTGGAAAAGAAAATGGAGAGAGGGACTGGGGTGGAGGTGGGCTGTGGAAGATGGAAATTCATGTTGAAGAGACAGCTGGTGTTTGGGTGTTGCTAGGAGTGGTCAAACTCATTTCCTGCTTGTTATAAAATGGTTAAGAACAACAAATTACATTTAGGAGAACATGAGGCTGACTTGGAAATGGAGGCGAAATAAAGTCTGATTAATGGACCTGCCATAACATGAATAAAACGGGAGAGAAGGCAGAGCTCCAAACACAGGGATGAAACTTTCAAAACCCTCGTCGAGTGGAGCCAGAGGAATGTATCAAGGAGCCAGGGCTGTGCAGCTTCCCTTAACTGGAAGAGTGTAAATCCATGAGAGCTGGGACCCAGGAAGGCAAGATGTCCAGCTATTATGTACAACCAATTGGGTTTGCTTGTTTGTTTCCCAAGATTCTACTTGGTTTCTAAAAGATTCATTGAGCTGGTATTTGCTAAATGGGACCCACAAGAATAAGGTTGAAACAATGCATCTCAAAATTTCTAAGCAAAGGATTATTTTTCTACTATTTATTGAATTTACAAACATTCATGACCTTTGGGAGGGGCAGGGAGGAAGGCGAAGACTTGGATGCAATTATCCACAAATATAATTGCTGTTTTTTGTGTGACAGTGAAGCGGTTCTTTCCTCAAGGAATGCTCTTGCTCACTTAGCTGATACACCCCCACTGCCCCATTCTGCGGAGTGGGAAAATGAAGAAATCTTTCAGACTTGTTTACATGCATATTCCTTATGTCATTTTGCAAGAGCAGACATCATGAATCGTAATGCAGTATTCTTTCTGTGTGTTTGATGGGCATACCAGGGGCAAAAGAGAATCAGAAGAATCTCCAGAGAGGTGTGGGTATCTTCTTTGGAACTCTCCAAGCTCAATTTTTCCCCAAGTTGCTGACCCCACCCCAAGAGATCCAAGTACTACCCTGGGAGCCTCTCCAGCAAGGGAATTAAAAGCTTCATCTCATGCCTGATCACCAGGAGATCCATAAATGAAAAATCACATCCTATTTTGATTCAGAGGCTATTGGCTACACCAGCAGAGAATAAAGCAATGTGCTATAAAATTTTGCTCCTTATAAAAGATTTCATTTGAGATCTTAATTAGAAGCTGCTGCCAATTACCTGGAACTTAACACTACTTTGAGATTCATACAGGGATTAATCAGATCTGTCTAATACAACATGGAACATCACAATGGAAAATAATGTTCTAATAACAGTGTTGTATTTTAAATTCACATTTGATGATTCAGCTATGTTTATAAAAACAGTTGCACAGTGCATATGGTAAATCTCATTTATATGTAGGGTTTTGTTTCATTTTTTTTTAAGTCACGGAATACTGTTTTAATGATAGGGTACTTAATTCTGTATAATGTAAAATGTGGTTCTTAAGGAGTACAGTCAGTAACTATATGTGTGCTATCCAGAAGCCCCTTTATACTGTGTATAAAATTTCAGTCTCTAGTGAAATAAACTGTATATAAAGTCAGGTTTAGTTGATTGTTTTGACTCTGTAGTGTGATTTATTAACTTAACCCCTGGTACTTGGGGGAAAATTACATCATCTTTTCAAACTTACCATTTCCCAAAGGAACTTCAGTGGTATTGCCCATGGGCCAGTTTGGGGCCTTCTGATTTGAAATGATGACTCGTCTTCAGAATACAGTGAGATGAAATTTTAAAACATCTATTAAAAATGTATATCCATAGCCTGTTCTGCCTATCTAATTCATTATCATTTAAATAAAAATAGGGGTTCTCTTCTAGCCAGGGAGATAGTTGGCAAGTCCCCTATTTCCTGCTCCTACCACTACCACCCGTGCCACTCCATATCCTTTTCTATAGCTGGGCTACTAGTGGAATGGGAAAATATTCCTTTAAGAATGGGAATATCAGATTTTCAAGAGAAAAGAATCACCAAGACTGAAGTATTAAAAACATCCAAAGACTAGACCCGAAAGGAATTTATATTTGTTGAGGGAAGAGTCACCTGTTCTTCACTTTAGAGGAAAGGAATGTGAATGTTTATGCCATATGCTCAATGCCTTCTAAATCATGGCACACCATGGAGAAATGCGATGGATGCAAAATGGAGCTGAAGAGAAATAATGACTTGCCCGCCATCCAAGAAAATGGAGGTGGGTGGGTTACATGATGAGAGCATAGGAGAACAGACGGACATGCCAGCTGGTATACTGGCACCCAGGAATTGTTTTTAAATCCTGAAGGAAGATAGCATGCCAGCTATTGTCCATCCTCCTCATGCAAGATGTAGAAAGGAATACTCAAGAATTCCACAGAATGAGAAGCCACGGATTGGTTGTGACCTACACCCACATAGCCAATACCAATAAACCTGTGTGATAGAGACCGCAGAGTCAGCAAACAATTGATTTATACCAAATTAAGAAAAAGGAAGATGAAATTGCTTTTATAAGGTGGTAGAATATGAGGGAATCCCACAAAATCTTCAACTTTTTATGTACTAATGTAGGCAGGAGAATTTATTAAAAGTCATTCAACTGCCATTTATTAGACACTACCTGCAAGACTGTGTGCTAAGGGATACAAAGAAAGAACAAAAGCTGGTTTCTGCCCTCAAAGATGTCACATTCTAATGGGGGAGATGACAGTCAAGCATTTATTAAATACTTATGTGGTAAGCAGTAGAGACACAAAATTAAAAGACCATCTTATTCTCAATGATCTCATTATGTAACATACAAGATACACACAGAGTAGATGGGAAAAGCACATTTCAAGGGGGAAGCAAATGAGAGTGAGAGTGGGGTGTGGAGAAAGCCTTCTGCAGAAGGTAGAGTTTGAACTGGATCTTGAAGAAACTCATGGAAATGACAATGATAAAAAGCATAAAATATCAGTTTATTAACTATCAACAATTTGACAACAGTTTTGACAGAAATGGAGGAAGAAGTAAACAGAAAAGGTGTCCCTGGCATATACCTAGAGATGATGGTATCAGTTCAACATTGGGAAAAAAACTCTAACTTAGGTCTGCTCCAGAGTTCAAAGGGCCTCTTTGGAGATTTTGAGTTCCCTGACGTTGGCAGTCAGAGCAGAGGTTCAGATGTTCAGGCTTTTCTAGAAGGAATTCTAATTCAGGCATGGGCTTAGAATCAAGGAAATGTGAAGGAAAACAGATGAGGTACTACTGGACACCCACAAAATTGGCAAAAAAAAGTTAAATGTTGAAATTCCATGTTGGTGCAGCTGTGGGAAAGCAGGCACGCCATTGTGTTGCTGGCAGAATTGTAAATTGAAGTAATTCTTTGGAAGCCCAATCTAGCAATTCATTAAAAAAGTGACAGAAACCAGTACCACTCTTTTACTCTGATTCTCTCTACTGAGATTAATGTAATTGAATGAATGAAAAGTCACTTCTTACAGTGATTATATGTAACAATATGTTATAAAATATAAGAAATTCCTATATTTTTGTAGCTGAACACTGGAGACAATTTAAACATCCAGTTACTGGGAATTGTCCAGATAAACAATAATAATGATATCATCTGATGTTTTTGTTGTGCTAGAAATTATTAAAGAAATAGATTATTGAATTCAGCCAGTGATTACACAGAGGCTTCATCAATAACGGCCATGCCATACTAACCTTTCTTTCCTAGATAGGGTTATAAGATGAGTACTGAAGTCACAATTTACCTACATTCTAGAAAACCACTTGATACCATTTTTCACACTGTCATGAGAAAGAGGGAGAGATGCACATTAGATAACATGGAGATTCATTATTGTTTCAATAGCTACCTCTAAAGAATCAGTAACTGTTCAATATTAACTTTGATTTGCACTTGGCCTTGGGCTAGTTAATGTTCTCATAAACCACCTGGAAGAAGTTGTAGACAGCACATGTATGACACAAACCTGGGAAAAATCGCTAACACACAGAATGATTCAAAAAATCCTTGACAGCTTCGATTAAGGGCCACCCAGCTTCTTCTATAAAGGGCCAGAGAGTAAATGCTTGAGGCTCCTTAGAGCAAGAGGCAAAATCCAAGATAGTATATAATTACTTATATAACTAAAAAGAAAGCAAATTTTAAGATTTTTTTATTGATGAAATTCAAATTATGATAATAAGTGAGCATAATTTTTTGTGATATGGGTCTACTAAATAGGATTGAAATTGGAGGGGAGGGGATAACATTTAATTAGAGTTTCGTTAGTGCTCCCAGTCTTCAAAATTAATTGTGAATATTCATCTGTTGATGCTAATCTGTAATGAGATTTTACATATTTCATATTTGAAAATGTCTTTTCACACAGATTGGTGCTGCCAAACACTGATATCAGTCCCCAAGGATATGATATTAATGGAACATATTCATCACTTGGAAGGCCTTGGAAAATCTAAATAGATCTTAGCCTAAAATGGCCAGGGTCTCCTACTGCATCTTGGGCCATCTTCGGTCGCCCTAATCAATATCTGGCCACTGGACCCAGATGGCTCTGGAGGAGAAAATGAGGCTGGTGACCTTGCACAGCCCTCCTTCACTCAAATCAAAGTCAACTGCAAGTCACGTAATCATCTCCCTGATGTCATGGTCGTCTTCAAGAATGAAGGACAAACACAACAACATAAATTAATAATTTCATTTGAAGGGCAGGTAGAAGCTCCTCAATTTCAGTTAAATGGATTTTGAAATATGAGAATAATGGTTCAAAAACTACTGTGGGAATTAGCTTGGGCCTGGAAAATACATCTACTGCAAATTTGCAGAAGGAAGATCTCACTTCTTTACCTCTTGACAACATGAGAAGTAATAAAGAAGTTTAATATTACTTGTGATTCAAACAATGGTAGTTTATTCATTGAACTGACTGTACTGCAGTACACATTTTGCATCTAAGTTCTGTTTGGCTTTGTGGCTTGAAATTGAATTCATTAAGAAATATCAAGTCTGTAGCAAAAAAAAATTTGCGCAGTGTTCAATAATCATGGATGAGCAAAGTTCTCATTCGGACAAATTTCAATCTCAGCATTGAGCTGGAAAAATGTAATAAAATGTTTTTTTCTCTTTTCTTCTTTTGACATGATGAGTATTCACGAGTAACAAAAGAAAAATAAGATGTCATGGAACTGTGAAATCTGAGGCACTCAAAATGCTGCTGAGTTGAAGGTGGGATTTGTAGAGCCTCTAGCAGCAGAGAGAAGCAATGAGAATGCCCAGTGCATTCTGTCCCAACAACTCCTGTTTTCCACTGGGGTGCAAAACAGCCATACACAATACAGAAACGAACAATTGTGACTGTGTTCCAGAAATTTTTATTTAGGAATGCTGAAATCTGGATTTCACATCATTTTAACATGTCACAAAATATTCTTCTTTTGATTTTTTTAAAGCCATTTAAAAATCTAAAAACCATTCCTAGCTCACCCACCAAACAAAAACAGGTTAAGTTGAGGATGGTATTTGGCGCAGAGGCTAGCAGGCTGTGCTTTGCTCACAGACTGACTGATGGATGAGATCAACGAACCCAATAAATGGCATTGAATAGAGATAAATGTAAAGCCTCACACGAAGAATAAAAAAAAAGTGAGTTCAGATTTTTTTTCTTTTTTCCTTTTTTTTTGCTTTTGTTTTCTTTGTCGTTTAGTTATTTATTAGATGAGTCCAACTCTCCAACCCCACTTGGAGTTTTCTTGGCAAGGATACTGGGGTGGTTTGCCTTCCCTCCCCCAGCTCATTTTGCAGATGAGGAAACTGAGGCAAACAAGGTTAGAAGACTTGCCCAGAGTCACACAGCTAGTAAGTCTCTGAGGCTAGATTTGAATTCAGGAAGATGAGTCTTTCTGACCCAAGGCCCCAAGTTCTAACCCTAACCCTAACCCTAAATGCGCTCTGATCTGCGGTGCTACCTAGCTACTTCTTTTTTATCTTGGAATAAGGTTAACATGAAAATTTGTTTTCATATATTTATATGTTTGTAGTTATATTTATTTTAATATATAAAATTTATACATTATGTTTTATATATTTTAATATATTATATTAATATATAATATGTATTTTATATATTTTAATATATAAAATATATTTATATTATATTTTCATATATGTATATTCAAAAGTATACATATGTATTTATGATGAGTTTTTTTCTTGCCTTCATAATATACAGAGGAAAGGCGGGGATTTGGAACTAAAAATATAATTGAATTTTTAAAAAGTAGCTTCATACTAGATATTGTATATAGAATACTCATCATCAGTGTATAGGTTGAACTAGAATCTCTAAACTCCAAACTTTGATACAATGTGAGTCTGAGAAAATAAGAAATACAGGGAAATATGGAAAGACAGGTAAAAAAATATAGAGCTAAAATAGCAGATACATCAAGCAGAACTATACCACAGCAAAGCAAAGGCTTTGGAGAAACAAAAGGGTCAATTGCGAGGGGAACTAAAGGGGAAATCAGATGACATGGCTGTGAGTCCTAGCCCTGATGTTTACCAGCTTTGGAACTCTTGGCATGAAGCTCCCCCTCTGGCCACAGTCTCCTCCTCTCCAAGATGTGAAGATTGGACCGGATGTAGGCTTCTTTTCAGCACTGACAGGCTATGAGTCTGTTCCTGCTATTAGCTTGGGAAATAATTCTGATTGTGTGGTTCTTTGAGAATGGGGAAGATTTTTGTTATTTTTTAAAAATTGTTTTTGTAGATACTGTATTTGGCTTGAAACAAATAAGAAAAAAAATCTCTTTTTAGAGCTTCCCTCTATAGAAAATACAGATGGTGTTTACCAGATCTTGGGTTCCTAAGTCTCTCCTCTCCACCCAGCTTTGCACAAGTCGATTTGCAAAGGCCAGATAAAAGTGGTTTAAAGGGAACACAAGTTCCCTGATCCCTCTGTCTCCTGTTCTTCTTACCTCCCACTTGTTGAACACTGGGTTCCCCTGCTGGGGCTCTGCAAGGTTTATGACAGCATTTGTTATCCCTCTCCAGGGTCATATGAGGCCTTTAACCTTCACAGCTTCTTGGACAGGAAGAGCTAAGTAATTCCTGTGTCATTCTTTGCCACTAGAGAGGGAAACCTGGTCTCCACTGCCAAAATAAAAGCTGAGCCAGGATTAGGCTTTTTGCAATAAATGCCATCCATCATGCTGTTATCTGCCTTGCAGTATGGATTCCATAAGGCTGAATTTCATTCGCAGATTCTCTCAAGGGCTTCTTTTCTGTTTGTTTGCATTCGGTGCTCAGGAGCCAACTTGGGTTATGGCTTAGATCTCAGTCAATGTGTTTTTTTGGAGTAGTTCTCCAGATTGAATGGGGCAGCCTCACATTAGAGTTGAGGGTGGCTGAGGAATGTGCTATTAAAAAAAAACAAAACGGGAGATTGCTTAAATCCATTTCCCCGAGCCAGTGTCTTTCTGTAATAATTGCGAAAGACTTGTGACTGGTAAAATAATCATTCCACGTAGCACAACGCTCTCTCCTCATCCCTTCCTTTTGGGGCTGTTTCTAAACTTCATAAATAAGGATTTTCCTGGCAGTTAGACAATACCACATTCAGAAATATAGGCATTTAAGATTTACTTGCTACATTGTTAACTCAGTAGAAGCACAAATCAGATAGTAATAAATCCGTGCGAATAAAGAACGTAAACTTG
This sequence comes from Notamacropus eugenii, assembly GCF_028372415.1. Classification (NCBI taxonomy): domain Eukaryota; kingdom Metazoa; phylum Chordata; class Mammalia; order Diprotodontia; family Macropodidae; genus Notamacropus; species Notamacropus eugenii. The sequence goes on from NC_092873.1 coordinate 525,242,721, forward strand.
TAAGGTCAGGATAAAAAGCTAATGTGTATGTAGGACTTGTTTTTGAACCTATTTCTCCTGTATAGGCATGCCTAGTTTTATTGCACTTTGCAGATAGGACATTTTTTACAAAATGAAACTTTATGACAACCTTGTGTGAAGTAAGGCTCCATTTTTCCAATAGCCTGGAAAATATTCCATTGTGAAAACCAAACTTGCTGTGACTCACTTTAGCACCATAATCCCTTTGCTGTGGTGGTCTGGAGCCACATCTGCAGTATCTCTGAGGTGTGACCATATGCAGCTGCTTGTGAGCTGCTTGAGGACAGGGACTGTCTTGTTTACTTTTCTATTCCCAGTGCTTAGCACAGTGCCTGAAACATAGTAGGCACTTAATAAATTTTGATTGATTGATTGATTGACTGATTAATCCTGATGGCTCCCTAGTCCTACCTCTTTGCCCTCATACCTCTGGTTCATTGGTTCCTGTTCCTTTTCCCATCTCTTAATGTCATTGTAATGAAGAGCAGGGACTGGCCAATGAAGGCCAGTCTTTGGACTATGCACAGATAATCTCTGATCATTTCAGCCCTTAGAATACATGCAGATACTCTCTTACTAGTTCCAATACATACGTGGGAACTTTGGGGAGCTGGCTGCTGCAGTTACTCAAGGGTCAGTACTGTGTGATGGTGGAAAGTCTTCTAATTGGGTGAAGAAACAGAAAGAATGATGGCAGACCAACATCATAAAAGTCAAAAAGATGAAAGAACTAGGAACATAAGGTCATCCACAAGGTCAAAAGCTGCAAAGATCAGGAAATATAAAAAGTGAGAAATCGCAGTTATAAGGACTTTGGAGGAAAATAAGGGAGCCCACTGGGAGCCCTTGAGAAGACAGATAGTGTTTGGTTGGAGTTCATCAATGGAAGGGAGGAGATAAAGGATGATAGCTTGAGAGAATGACAAAGTCAGATGCAAATTTTCTAAGGACAAGGGAGAGCTGGACAAATGTGTAGATAACCAGGCAGGAGAAAATGAAAATGGAAACTAGCAAAGAATAATTGATCAATGCAGCGGAAAACAATAAGGAGGAAAGGAAAGAAGCAAAGCTTACCTGTTTATTGGAAGGTAAGAGCTTTCATTGTGATGTCCCTATCACGCACCACAATGTTGGGTACATAGTATACATGCATGCATACATATATGTATTGTGTCTACGTGTGTACATATATGTATACAAAATTGATAGATATGTGTATAAATTTTATTTTAGTTAAGAATAATTGCCAATGGGCTCTCTTGTCAATTATTAGACAAATTTATTAAGCATCTACAAAACGCAATGCCAGTAACTGCAGGCAATGTTAAGATGAGTGAGACACAGTTCCTCTTTCTTCTCCCCTCTCTACATTACCTCGAACAGTGTTTTAGATTCTGGGTCAAGTGGAAAAGATACATGGTATCCCAGAAAGGGCACTCACCCAAAAGCTGGAATTTGTCCGTTCTGGCTCTGCCTGCAGGAGTCTGAGCAGCCTTGGAGTAAGTCACTGCATGTCTCTAGTCTGTTTCTGACTCTCTGGACTTCTTTCTCCATCATGGCTCAGCTGACTTCTCTCCCTGGAAAGTCCCATCACCCTTGTTGCCCTTTACTCTAGCCAGTCCCTTCCATACCCTCCATAAGAAGAAAAGTGTTCAAGTCAGCCACATTCACTCCTTTACCCACCTCTGTGCTCATTCCTTGCACTCAACTTCTTCCACCATTATGTCTGCAAAATGCTCTTGTCCCTGTCTTCCCCTTCCTAGCTCTTCTGCTTCCCTTGATGATTTTTCTTCCCTCATTAAAATGTAAGTTCCTTGAGGGCAGGTGGTTACATTTGCTTTTCTTTCTCTTTCTTTCTTTCTCTCTTCCTTCCTTCTTTTCTTCCTTCCTTCCTTTCTTTTTCTTTCTTTCTTTTCCTTCCTTCCTTCCTTTCTCTCTCTCTGTTTTTTCTTTCTTTCTTCCTTTCTTTTTCTTCCTCCCTCCCCTTCTTTCATTCATCATTCTTGTATTTGTATTTCCAGAACTTAGCACAACACCAGTACAGAGTGGCCTTAGCTCAATGACTTGGCTCACCTTCTTGACTCTGTTTCCTCTTCTGCAAAATGAGGGATTGAGATGATTGGGCCAGATGGTCTCAAAAATCCCACCCTGTTCTAATAATATATAATCTATGAAGAAATGTACATAAGTTAAGTTCTCATTAGATTTATTTGGTGACCTGATTTCCTCTAGGCAGTTTCGTGGCATCAGCAGGGAATCTAATACAGAGATAATCCAAAAATAGAAAGCTTTTGTCGTCTTTACTTAAACCAGAGAGAATTTAAAAACTAACAGAAGCCCAGAGCAGTAGAAGGGGTCCCTTATAAAATGGATGTTAACTGGGTCAAGAGAACCTGGACTTGATGGAGAAGGAGAGCTGGGATCACTCTTAGTCATTGAACAAATATTTGTTTGTGTGTTTCCTATATGCAGTGTACTGAGCTCTGAAGGCTCTTTAAGAAGAGTGTTTGCTTACATGTTCCATTCATCAACCTGGAATGAAAGAAAAGCAATCCTAGGATCATAGCCTTAGATCTAGGAGGAATCTCAGAGACCAGCAAATAACACTCATGCATTTTACAGATAAAGAGATTGAGGCCCCAGAGATTAAGGAACTTGCTTGTCCAAGGACAGAAAGATGATTCTTACCTAATGGGATTGCAGACCCCAAACAGACATTAATGATCAGTTAATGATGAGAGGTCTGCTATGATTAAAGTTGTAAGGAATCTTAGAACGAAAAAAGTCAGAACAAAGAAGAGACTGTTTCACATCAGAAGGCTCCAGAAAGATAATTTATTGTAATCTCCTTGTTTTTATAAAGAAGCTGAGGTGCAGGGGTTGTTGGCAGGTTGTATATTTTTGAATACACACTCACACACACACACACACACACACATACATACCTGCATATATAAAATAACATAAAAACATGAGAATTTTCTGGTGGTCCCTTGAAAAGGATGGAGGAAAGAAAATGCTGAATAATTAAGAATTCTTGTGGGAGGTATGTGTTGAGTGGTTAGCAATCAGCTGACAGAGACTGAAACAGAAAACACCAACAATGGTAGAGAAGGACCCCGGCTTAGATTTTAATTTATGGAAAGGACCTTGACAGCTTCTGTTGAGCAGAAAAGGTGCTAGTTCAGAGCTGTCCTCCTTTGGGGGATATATCATGGGGTGAAGAATTCAGGGGTTTTTGTGTGTAACAGAGCCTCGTGAAGGCCTCCACTTCATCGTATAGTGTAGAAAGAAACTTTGGATCTTAGAGCTGTAATAACCCTTTAATGCTCATTGAGCCTGGAATGGATCAACTGAAAGAGGAGGAAACTGAAGCTCAGGGTCTACAGTTGTCTCCCTCAAGGTAAAACAGAAAGGAAGTGGTAGGGGCAGAATGACCTCTGTCTCTGTCTCTGTCCCTCTCTCTCTGTCTCTGTTCCTCTCTCTCTATCTCTCTGCCTTTTTTCTGTCTCTGTCTTTGTCCCTCTCCCTACTCTGTCTCTTTCCATCTCTGTCTCTCCCTCTATCTCTCTGACTCTTTCTCTGTTTCTCTCTGTGTCTCTGTCCCTCTCTGTGTGTCTCTCTGTTTCTGTCTCTCTCTGTCTTTTTCTCTGTATCTCTATCTCTGTCTCTTTCTCTGTTTCTCTGCCTTTATCTCTCCCTTCTCTCTGTCTCTGTCTCCATCTCTCTCTCCATCTCTCTCTCTCTCTCTCTCTCTCTCTCTCTCTCTCTCTCTCTCTCTCTCTCTCTCTCTCTCTCTCATCTCACGCTGCCCCTTAAATCCACCACCTCTCCATGAAACATGGATAGCACACTTCATCTTTGGTCATCCATCCTCAGAATCATGAATATTCATTGTTTTTACAGCTTTCAAAGTTGTTTGTCTTTATAATATTGTGATTATTGTACAAATCTTTCTCCTGGTTCTGTTCATTTCATTCTTCATTAGTTTACAAAAGTTTTAAAAACTGTTCTGGTCCTGCTTATTTCATGCTGTATCAGTCCATATAAGCCTTTTATTTTAAAAAATCATCTATCACTTTTAATAGCATTCCATCACATTTATGGGTCACAACTTACTCAAACATTCCTCAGCTGATAAGCATTCCATTTGCTTCCGTTTTTTTGCCACCACACAAAGAGCTGCTGTAAATATTTTTAAACATGTTGGACCTTTTCCTCTTTCTTTGATCTCTTTTGACTATAAGCTCAGCAGTAGACTGTTTTGGTCCTAGCTGGGTCAAAGGATGAGCACTTTTTAGTATCTTTTTTTTTGCATATTATTCCAAGCTTCTTTCCTAAATTGTTGGACCCATTCACAATTACACCAACAGTCCATCAGTGTGCCTGTTTTCCCACAGCCCCACCAACATCTATCATTTCCTTTTTTCACCAGACCCCATACTTACCACTTTTCTAGGCTGATAGACACAGCCAGCATTTGGGCTTTAACATTCTAATGGCATCGCATTTGTGAACAGAGGGCCATCCATGTTCCATAAAGACACGTCATAAAAGGCCTCTTCCTGGAGATGAATAAATATACATGATGGCCATCTGACATCCAGATTTTATAAAGAACTAATGCAAAATTAAACCACTAACACAAGTGTTGCCATCAATATTATCCAAACACACCAATGGATCCATGATGTCACCCTCCAATGGCAGAGATTACAACCCATCCTGTGTGATCCACATCCATGCCTTCTCATAAGCTCACTACCAAGCGACAAACCAGCACACTGGTAGGCTTCTTTGATTGGCTGACAGAGCAAGTCTCCAGGACAACACTCTGACCATCCATCTGTCATCCCATACTCTTGCCATGGACCAATCTACATCTTCTCTTCCTATTAATAATAATAATAATTCAACTCCATCATCAATAATTCAGTCTCCATCATCATTCACATTATTACCTCTCTATCCCCCAGTGGGAAAAGAAGATGAACAATTTTCAAAAGAAGAAATAGAAACTGTTAATAATTACTTAAAAATTGTCCGAACTCTGACCCCAAAGGAGAGTAGAGGTGGGAACTGTAAGTATGGAACATTATATAGAACATCAAAGTCTTTCAATAGTTTGGCTAATTTAACTGATTTTTTTTTCTTTTTATTTTCTTTAGGGATGGAAAGAAGGGAAAATATATTGAAAACTGTCAGTGATATAAAAACAAAGGCAATCAATAAAAATGTACTTTTTTTAAAAGTTCACTAATAATTGGAGAAATACAAATTAAAATGACTTAAAAGTATTATATCTCATCCCAAGACATAGGTAAATAATAGTTTAAAACTATTAAAACTCCCTGCTTGGAGCCTTTCTGCACTAAATGCATTCTCCATACAGCTGCCAAACCGATTTTCTCCTTGCTCTGCATTATGTTCCATCTCTCCACTCCACACATTGGCACTGGTCAAAGATAGAAACAAAGGTCCATTCTATACCAATGTATTCATCACAGCACCTTCTGTGGAAGCAAAAATCTGGAAACTAAGTAGGAGGTTGTGAATACCAAATGAGATAATGTATGTGTAAGAAGGGTTTGGCCCATACCCCAACCCCAATCAATGTGACTAACAATATCCTCTACAACCTAACACTTTATCAGGTGAGAACACTTCTTTGATGGAGTTATAGAATCAATCAGTTAATCAAAAGCATTAAGTAGGAGCAAACAACCTAATTAATGATATTGGAAAGGAGTAAAGAATTTAAGACTCTGGGATGAAACGTACTGGGATTAGATGAAAGAATTAGGCACATTCCTGGGTTCAGGTATATAAGAGGAAAGTCCCACCATTACCTTCCCAACAACTCCTTCAGGAGCTGAGTGTTATCAAAACTAGGGAAGATGCTTATTATGTACTTACTAGGTACCAGGCACTGATAAGTGATGGGGATGCAAACACAAACAAAAAAGACAATCTCTGCCCATAAGATGCTTATCCTCTAGTAGAGGCATCTGGGGGATGCATTGGATAGAGTGCCAGGCCTGGAGTCAGAAAGACCTGAGTTCAAATCTGCCCTGGGACACTTACAAGCTTAGCTGTGTGACCCTGAGTAAGTCACTTGCACCATTTGATTCAGTTTTCCCATCTGTAAAATGAGATGAAGAAGGAAATGGCAAACTGCTCCAGTGTCTTTGCCAAGAAAACCCCAAGTGGGGTCACACAGAGTTAGACGTGACTGAAAAATGAGTTAAGAAAGGAGCACACAAAAGGGATCTATAAGGGTGGAAGAGGACAAGGGTGTATGGTATCAATATCCAAGAAGTCAGAAGCAAAGCCAGGAGGGCACTGAAGGCTGTCTGTCCTGGGACACTTCTTAAAATGGAGGCCACAGGAAGAATGCACCAATAGGAGAAGGGGGTTGGTGTAATGGAGGGATGCTCAGGGCCACACTGTGCCAGGTGCTCAGGTACCTGAGGCATGGCTGTGAAATCTAGAAAGTCAGGAGCAAAGCTGGGAGGGTAGTGAAGCTTCCAGAGTGCTTAGAGAAGGCGAAGCCCTTCTGCCTCCAGCGGTCAGCAAAGGTGGGAACGGGGCCCCAAACTGACCACATCATTAAACACACTCTGGTTTAGTAACAAACACTGCAGCCATCCAGGAGCTGGGAGGACAAATTAGACATTTTGAGGAAAGTGAGCTTTAGCAAGCTTGACCTCTTGAGGGGATTGTGGGAGGAGAGGAGAAGACACTCACACAAGACATAGTGGAGAAAGAAGTCCAGAGCACAATCTAGAGAGGGAAAGGAGGGAACATGGCTGGCCTGGGTCCCTCCTTAAAATGGAGGTTCCAGTAGGAACTAACCAGTCATAGAAAGGGCCCCAGGGACCTGAAGGGATGGAGTTATTCCCAGAGTCAGAAGGCTGTTGGCACTGCTGAAGAAGTAAGTTTATTTGTGTGTTTTGATTGTCTCTGAGCTCTTAATCAAAATTGCTTTCTGGAAAGAAGGAAAAACACTTAACTCCAATATAAAGAAGTGAAAGAAAATTATCTCCAGCCAACAGTGAGTTCTGAGTCTCTTCATCTCTTTTCAAGAAAAATCAAATCTTCCAGCCTGATTATATTCCCATACCTCCACTTAAACAGAGCTCTGGCATTTGATATCCAAGTGGCCTACACCCCCCAGAGGCTCTCTGCAGAAATTACGGAGGGCCAATAAACTCAAGGTTGGGGAAGGTTATGAAGGTCATAACAAAGTCAGTCGGAACAATTTTTCCCCTTAAGATTGTGAGATAGATTTGGGGAAGGATGTTTGCTTGACCTTCACAGAAGGGAAGGCCATGACCTACCAAAAAATCGATCAGCCAAGAGGCAATGATTAAGCACCTACAGTGTTGGAAGATTAAGACTGGTTTTCATATTTATCTCTGAATTCCCAGAACCCAGCAGAATGACTTTCACAAAGTAAATGCTGCAAAATTTGTCAAATTAACTTATCTAAAAAGGAAACCCATGATCTACTCAAATGGTAAGAATACTCCATTTGGAGTCATAAGCTTTACCCTAGCTAGTAAGTATCTAAGGCTGGATTTGAACTCAGGTTTTCCTGCCTCCATATTCTGTGCTTTATATGCCACATCACTCAAGGAAGGTTTCATTGGCTTAGAGGGGAAAAACTATCCTAGTCTACTTAGCAGACGTCTTAGTACCAGACTCAACCTGTAGACAGAGAATCCTCAGTTAATGTGAAAACCACCCTCTTCTTACTCTGGTTAACTTAGTCTGTTTTCTTCTCCTGAATGAGTGAGGATGAAGTTTTCCACGTCCCCATTCACCCACCCCTAATCCTTCACTTCCACCTCCCATGTGAAGAGGTTGCCTCACATGACTTGGCGTCTTCCATTGAATCTTAGGTCTCATTCAGTACCTGAGACAGTGGGTCCCATTTCCCATCTTCCTAAGCAGTAGCCAGGCAAGTCACCCCAAATTAAACCACTTTCTCTGCGCCTTGAAAAATTACAGGAAACAAAACTGCTTTGGAATGCTTGATTCTCCCCATAGCTTGGAACACAGTGAGGGGCCCTTCCATTCCCTCTGCCTTCTTCTCTAGAAGGGAAATGGGCCTAGACTTTGGGCACAGCTGTAGCAAGAAGGCAAGAGAACATATTCTAAGCAGACTCTCAATATTATCTGGGTCCTCAACTCTCTGTAATTTCTGTGAAATAGTCTATTAATCAGATGGACCAAAAACGCTTTAAAAAATAATGAAGACACATTTTGAAAAAAATTCATCTCAACCAAAGCTGGAAAACTCTTTGGAGACCCCAGCGCCAATCCTCCCTTTCCCCTAGAGCATGCCAAGAATGGAGGTGTATTTGCACCTCTGCTCTTTTGCCTGACCTCATCTGGCATCCTCAGTTGTATTTGGGACATCCTACTAATACCATAAATTTAAAATGTCCAAACTTGCTTCTTCTCTTTCCCCTCTCATGGCCCTGTTTCTGCGGATAGGATGGCCCTGTCCCCTTTCACATAGATTTGAAAATGCAGCATCCTCTTCCACGACTTTCATCCCACTCAGATACAAGATCATAGATTGAGAGATGGAAGGGACTCCAGAATCATTGAACCAACCAAGGCTAATGAATTCAGTCTCCATAATGTCTCTCAAGTCCCTCCCTCCTCTGCATTCTCAAAATCATACATTAGACTCTAGTATCTGTTAGACTTGGATTTAGGAAGCCTTGAGTTCAAGTCTGACCTCAGACACTTACTAGCTGTGGGACCCTGGGCAAGTCACTTAACTCCTTTATCTACCTCAGTTTCCTCATTGTAAAATGGGGGTGATAATATCACCTACCTCCCTGGTTATTGTGATGATCAGTTAAGATCATGACTAAGATCCGGGGCTATCATTAGCATTCGTTGGCACAGTGCCATTGCTGTTCTGTCATTTCAGTCTTGTCTGACTCTTTGTGACCCCTTTTTGGGGACTTTCTTGGCAAAGACACTAGAGTAGTTTATAATTTTCTTCTGTGGTTCATTTTACAGGTGAGGAAACGGAGACAAAAGGATTAAGTGACTTGTCCAGGGTCATACGGCTAGTTTTGTCTTAGGCTGGATTTGAACTGAGAAAAATAAGTCTTCCTGACTCTAGCCCAGTGCTCTGTGCACCATGGCACCTCCTCGTGCCCTAGGGTGCTCAGTACTTATATATCAGTGATTGAACAAAACATGGGGAGAGAGTTCTTTGGAGGGAGTGAAAAGGAGTGTTTGGCAACTCTGCGAAAGGAGGAGGAGGAAGAACTGAACGTTCGTCTTCACAGTGACTTTCTTCTTTCTCTTGAGGTGAATGGCTATGTTGCCCTGAGTCTTCCAAGGCCTGCCCATGGTCCCCAAGTCTTAGAAGCTGTAACAGTGGAGCATGTGCTTCGACAGGTCCTGTCAAATTAGAGAGGCTCTGAGCATGGGTCTAATAATAACAACCAAGTATGTAATGCTTGGAGGTTTGCAAAGCACTTTCCAATTATCATCTCATTTTATCCTCACAACAACCCTGGGAGATGGCCCCGATTATTACCCTCAATTTACAGATGAGAACACTGAGGCAGACAGACTTGCCCAGAGTCACACAGCTGGGAAGTGTCTGCCATTTCATTTGAACCCAGGTCTCCTATACTCTGGGCAGTGTTCTAACCAATGCACCACATAGCTACTTGGAGACAAAATGTGCACCTGTTGTGCAAGGACTAGCCTGAAAAAGTTCAGAGGTTTGCATTCTGGCTGAGCATTTTCGTTTTATCCACAGGAATTCCTGAAGGTCATCTCTGAAGGTTTGGAAGGCATCGTGAGAAGTCTCAAAATCCACCCACTGATGATGAACCACAGCTCCTCATGGTACTGAAAAAGATATAGAAGAAAAATGGATGATCACATAAAGATACCTCAGAATTCTCCCAGTGCCTTTGCTAATTCTCAGGATTATAGGAGTGAGGTCAGCTAGTTCAACTCTTCCATTTCACAGATGAGGAAACTGAGTCCCAGCCAGGTGAAGTGACTTGCTTGAAGTCACACAGATAGTAAGAGACATAGCTGAGATTTGAACTCAGGTCATAGAACTACAGTTGGAAAGAACCCTCATTATTACAGAGAGGCAGCCCAGAGTTCAGCCTGCTTTCTCAGGAAGATGGGCTTAAGTCTCACTTGTGACCAGGTGGTAGGGCCCTGGGCAAATCCCTTTAACTAGTTAGTGCCCCCAAATACTTTTCTAAGGCTATGAGTTGGAGATTACTTGCCAGTCTGTTTTCGAAAGGGGGAATTCTTTGCATCAATGAAATAATCGCTCTCCACCAAAAAAAATACCTTTATTTTAGGAGCACTGGAAAAAGTCTCTCTGCTGCAAAAATATCTGCTCAAGCAATCACTCTGATGATTTGACCTGAGCAGCCTTCCCTGAGACCTACCATGCTTCTAGAATTTCAGTGACTAAGTTAGCACTCGGGATGTCTGAGTTGATTTAAAGCCCATCTCTGTCCTGGTCAACATTCTTCTCAGTGACTCAGTGGTAGGTGGCATTGTATACACAGAGCAGGGCTTCTTAACCTTGTTAAGAACCTTAATCTGGTCCCCTTCTCTGTTAGTCTGGGGAAATCCATGGACCCCTCCTCAGAAGAATGCCTTAGTAAGGAAATAGTAAATTTCAGGTACAGGTTAGTGAAAATAAAAATGTCATTTTTTTTACTATCCAAGAAATCTATCTATAGATCCTAAGTTAGGAGCCCCTAGGATAGAAAAAAAAAAACCAGAACCCTGAAGTCTCAGTGACTGAGTTCAAAGACTGATTCCATTGTTGGCCATGAGACCTGTAGGATGGGGTGCTTCCTCTTTCTGGGACTTAGTTTCCCCCTTTATAAAATGAATGACTAAAATTAGATAATCTCTAAGATCTATTTTTTTTTTGCATCATATTTTGAATTTATTTTGTTAAACATTTATTTTTACTTTATTTAATTTATGGAATAAAAACGTTTTCATAACAGTACAACAAGAAGATGGTTGTACATTAACCTGCCAAATCTACTGTGCACAGTTGCTCTTCCTTTCAAATGTACAACAAAATTATCATGCAAATTTTTCTTTTTCTTCTCCCCTCTAAGGTCTCTTGAAACTTTTATTGCCTTGATACTGTTAACTCAGAGCAGGCAGAGGGATAGGGGACACATGACCTGACAACAGTTTGTGTGAAATCGATTTTTTAAAACTGACCCCAGGTTCATTGTAAACCAGGAGTGGGGGACCTTCAGCCTTGAGGCCTGTGGCCCCCTAGGTCCTAGGTCCCCTCAAGGGCCACACTTGAGGACCTAGAGGGCCACATGTGGCCTTAAGCCCGCAGATTCCCCACCCCTGGAATATAGACCAACAAAGAGATGCATTTGCTTTAGAAGCTAAAGCAAACTTGTGTCTCCCTAATACAAGTAGAGGGTCCAGGCACATAGAAGGCTCTAAGATCAAATGACCAATGGTTAAAGGTCTTTGAATTCCACTGACCTCACCAGACCGCATTCGAAGTACCAGATGAGAGTTAGGCAGCATGTTCAAAGAGTAGCATTTGGCAAATACCCTCCATGATCTAATCGACTCCTCTGGATGGCATTGAAAGGGCTCTCACAACTCTGCTTCAAGCAGCCACATGGACCTACTTACTGTATATCTTTCATAGAACGCTATCTCCCGATTCCATAGCTTTCCCCAGCCCCTCCTAACACCCCTGCCTTCCCTCTGCTATTTATTTCCTATTTGTGCAGATATAGCCTACTTTGTCCATATTTGTATATCGTCTTCCCTTTTTGATTGTAAGCTCCTTGAGGGCAGGGACTGTCTTTTGTCTCTTTTTGTATCCCCGGTGCTCAGCACAGAGCCTGGCGTATAGTAAGTTAAGAAGCGTTGATTGATTTATGGGCTACCCCCGTTTCTGGGATGCTCTCTCTCCTCCCGTCGTCCTCTTGGTTCTTGGGCTTTCTTCAAGACTAAGCTGAGACTCGGCTTCTATAGGAAGCCTTCTGCCACCGACTTCTCCTTGGAACTGCCTCCCATTTACAGTCTTACAGGGACAGAGCTATCGCACGTCGTCTCCCGCTCCTCACAGGTAGGGACTCTTCACCTTTCTCCTTCCCCGTCAAATATGGTTAGCACAGTGCCCGGCACAAAGTAAGTGCTTGATAAGCTCCTGGACAGTCTGCAGTATGGCTGCGCTTCGGGGCAAGCTGGCAAGGTTCCATTGGTGCGTTCAGCCTTCCCTTAGTATAAAGTTCCCTGTTGGTGGGGCTCTTTCTGAATCCTCCCTGTTTAGAAAAGGAATCCCTAATGAGTCTCGGCAACCTTCTGGGGAAGGATAAAGAAAGGAAACAAAGCCGTGAGGAGAGACCCACAGGAAAGGTGGTGAAGTGGGGTCCTGATTTCTCCCCGACCCGCACACCCCCTTGGGGTGTAAGTAGAGCAAGCGTCGGTGGAGCTGAGAGAGAAGAGTCCTCTCTTGGTTTTACCAGGAAACTGAGAAGAATGCAGTTCTGGGAAATGTCAGCCTTTGCTAAATTTCAGCTGTAACTTTACAGGCCGGAGGTCCTCTTGTAATTAAGGGTTGAATGTCCCTGAAAGTCATCCCTTAACTGCCTGGGCACATAGAGGTTCATTTAGAACAAGCAGAGGTCAGATCTGACATTTATGAAAATAACAGGCTCTTGGTGTCCCCTGGAGGGAGGCCCCGCATGGAGAGAACACAAGGTGCAGTTAGACATTGTTCCATTGGGGTAGAGTTCATTGTTCAATCGCACTTTCTATCTTTGCAAAGAGGTTCACTGTGTGAGCAGTGATCATGTTGGTAGGGAAGGGAAAGATGATAGTGACTGACAACAGTAACAGACCCACAGAGGCCCCCTGTGTCCTTTCTCCCAGTACAATGGCACCCAGGGGAAAGAGTCCATAAATAGCATTGGCACAGGCAGCATTTAGAAAGATGAAATCAGGTCAAATGCTGGTCGTTTCAAGGACCTCTACAAACCTACCATGGGAAGCTTGAGCAGGCTTTAAAAGTGAAGAAGCAACTTGCATTAGCACAGTTACTGACTGTGAGCTGGACCATTGGAACGTCCAGAAAGAGCTGCCTGACCTACTTTAGTTTAATAGGGAGGTTAAAAAAGCTCCAGAGATCGTGTGACAGCTCACCTTCAAATTAGAACACCAGGCTGCTAATTGATGGATGAAACTGCTAATTTAAAACTCTTCTACCACACCTATGGCTAATAAAATTCCACACCAGTGCAGGGAGAAGCTGGCAGGATCATCAGGGAAATGGCAGCATCGTGACTTGCTGGCATCCAGACACTGAAATGTGCCAGCTCTCAGTCATTTGGAAATAGAATCTTCACTCAGTCAATGGCTTAAGGCTTCATACTTTTATTAACTTTCTCTTCAGACCACTTAGAAGAAGAGTGTGGACTCACATTATTTGTACATGAGAAAACTATTCATGTTGATTATTTTTTAAATTCTCAAGGAAAAATAACCTACTGAGAAAATACTTTAAGGGTCAATGAGTTCATTGGTATGGGTGCTCCCTGCCCCCACTAATGCAGATAGCAATTCTTGCAACATCTTAGACAGAAGTATACACACACACAGTGATGAGCCTTTCAGAACTTAGCTATACTGGTCCTCAGTCGATAGAGATCTCAGGGCCACACACAGGACTTTCTTCTTTGATGGGACTTTTCCAGGTTTGTGTTTCTCTGGATCAGTCTCTGAAGATCAAAGCTCACTTTTCATGACAAAACAAGGTGTCAAGTTAGGACTTGGGTCAGAGGAAAGAGCACATAAATTTAGAATATTTCCATCATAAATCTGCATTTCTTAATTTTCCTGCCTTGATCAAAAATGTTTCCCCTTGACCTCACCACATTTTGCCAGTTGGAGATTCATCTACCTTAACCATTCCTTCTTTTGAAATGTCACTACTAACAGCCCTATTCCCCTTAATTCTGTCACTTATTGGTGAGGTAAGTACCTGGAAAGGCTAGCCTAAAAAGACCAAGGTCTCCCGTTGCATCCTGGGCCATCTCCAGTCATCCTGATAAATATCTTGTTACTGGATTCAGAAGGCTCTGGAGGAGAAGTGAGGCTGGTGACCTGCATAGCCCTCCCTCACTCAAAACAAAATCAAGTGTAAGTCATGTCATCATTTCTATGATGTCATGGTCTTCTTAGGCAATGAAGGACAAACACAACAATCAATTGTTGGCACCATGGTAGGAATTATTTAATCAGTTTGCCTTCTTTGCCCAAACTCTTTGGACCGCTGGCGCCTTCTCTGGGTTAGATGGTGTTCAAGGTCCTTTTTATCGGTTCAAGTATTAGATAAAATTTTGTTTGCTCAATCAAACTGACCACACTCTTACACCAACACTAATGAAGAAATTCCATTTTTAGTTCTATAGGCAGTGGCTAGAGAGGAAGAGGTAATTTTGGAGAACCTCAGACCTCAGAAGAAGATAGTCTTGGATGGGCAGTGCTGCTGGAAGGAGGAGGTGAGAGGTGCACTGGCTAGCCAAAGGGTAGCCCAAGAATACTTCTTATAAAGTGGAAGAGGGTGGGGCAGGGAAAGGCAAGAGGCAGAAAGCAGAAGAATTGGTAGGAAGTCACTAGAGACCAATTTGACCAGTGTTCCAATTTGTCCTGAACCCTGGAGGCAGTGACAAGCCTACACCATACTGTAAATGATCTCCCATGCTAGATAGAGATTCCAGTTTGAATTCCAGCTGTGCTGTGTACTGTGCAAGAAAGATCATGTGATTTGGAGCTAGAAGTGACATCAGAGATGATCTCATTCCGTTCTATTTTATAGAGGAAACTTCCTAGAATCACAGATTGTTCAAGTAGACAAGATCTCAGGGGCCATCTTATCATACTGTCACCATGATTCTGAGATGATACTGTCCGGAGGCACTGGCTGTACTGGTGAATGACTATTCCTTCCTGAATGACCCCATTGATTGGGATCTGGACAAGTCCTTTCTTTCTGCTGCCTTCATTACCTAACCTGGGGAAAAAACTCTCCCTCAGTCAACCCTTCCACTCCAGCCAGGAACAGGCCAGCTACCAAAGAAAAACCACAATAAGGGGAATCAACATGCCAAGGATTTGTGTATTCTTCTCCCGCCCTTGTTTTATATCCCCCTCTAAGACCTCCTCACCTTAGAACAACCGTTTGCTCTCACTGCCCCTTCTCCCATGGGTGAGTACCTGCCAAAATCTCAGTTTTGAGGAAGAAAGGGTCCCAGGCCAAATGTCCTTCATTCCTCTTCCAACTCTGATTCTGACTCTCTGGACTTTGCCACCATGGTTCAGATGACCTCTCACCCTGAAATTCCTCTCTACCTCTGTCATTGCCCCCAACTTTTCAGATCTCTTTTATGTATTAGAACAGTCAGGGACTATCTTTCTTTCGGTTTGTATTTGCATTTTAGCAAAAGACCTGCTACAAAGGAAGCCCTTGATAGATGCTTGATGACTGATGGACTAGATTCATGATTCCTGGCCTAGAGAAGTAATTTCAGATCCTGTGGTCAATCTTTCCTTGATATTGAGGGCCTTCTAGATGGTGAAGTGAATAGATTACCAGGCCTGGGGGCAGGAAGACTCATCTCCCTGAGTTCAAATTTGGCCTCAGACACTAACAGTGTGACCTTGGGCAAGTCACTTCATTCTGTTTGCCTCAGTTTCCTCCTCTGTAAAATGAGCTGGAGAAGGAAATGTCAAACCACTCAAATATCCCCCCTCCCAAAAAAGAAAACCAAATGGGATCATAAAAAGTGGGATGCGACTGAACAACAAACACAGTTGAAGAGCTTATAAGTATCAATAAAACATTAGAACCTGAAGGAAATTTTCCCATAGAGCTAAAGCCTCCAGTCTGGGTGTGGAGAGAAATCTCTCACCATTTCATTCTAATGGTCAAAATACAGATTCTGTCTTTTCTTGAAGACCAGCAAGGGCGTACTATACCATTTTCTTTAGCTAGCCATTAGACTTTTGGTCAGCTCTAATTATTAAAAGATTCTCCTTTATCAAGTTGAAAATCTGCCTCCTGTGATGTCCACCCTGTGGCTCCCCACTGAGGAGTGGGGGAAAAGAAGTCTAGTCCCTTTTCCCACAGGAATGCCCTGTGAACACAGATGTCATACTGTCCTTGAGTCTTCTCTAGTCATGAATAACCCAACTTCCTCCAACTAATAGAAGGTAGCAAGATAGGAATGAAGGAATGATCAGTTTGGAAGCTGGGCACCTTTCCTCTTAGCTCTATGGCTGACTTACTGAGTGATCTTCGAGTCTAGGAAAATAAGAACAGCCAATCTCTGGTTTTCTGTGCCTACCCCTTCTTGGAACAGCTCTACTCACTTGGGGGAATCTCTACATTTCATGCCTCATGAAATCTTTTTATGTGGCACCTTCCAGCCTGTGATATCAGAGGCAGGAAACCAATCAGGCCCATCTAAGTGAGATTTTAACTCTTCCTACAAAATGTGAAACATGAGAAAAAGAAAAAGGGGGAAAGTGATAGAGAGAGAGAAAGAGATGGATAGATAAGATATTTATAGATATAGTATCTATCATATCTGTAGTATATACTACATTTATACATTATTTATGTGTTATATATTGATACATTTATATTACACATTTACAGACAAAGTATTTATTAAGTACTTGTTATGTGCTACGTCCTGGGTTAAGCAGTAAAGTTGTCCCTACCTTTCAGCAGCTTACATTGTAATGGGGAAAGATAACACATTGAGGTCTAGAAAGTGACAAGGTAGGGAAGGGAAGGGTATCCACTCACAGACAACTTGTTGGCTAAGGAGAGGGTGGTAAAGTTCAAAGATAATTTAGGTCAAAATTGGTTGAAACATGGCTGGAGGCCTTCCTTAAGACAATGTTCCTTCCTAGGGCATCATCAATGAGGAGCAGAGCTCTGCAGGCCTTCCAAGGTTGGAACAGGTGGAGCCAAGAGAGGACAGAGGTTGTCCTTCTGGGTGCTACATCCCATGAACACTCACAGCAAACTGAAAGAAGTGGTCAGAGTTTTCTCCTGTTCTAACCTGGACACTGGGTCAACTTTCACGAGGTCATGACTCCTGCCATGGACTAGAGGTCATCTCACAAAAGACCTGGTGACTCTAGTGAACATCATCCCACCCCTCTGGAGAAGGATTTTTTTTTATATCTTTGCCTCTTGGATAATTGTGATTCTGACACATCCCTACCCATCTCACCATGAATGCTTCAAATTAAACATCTTCCTTTGCATTAGGTAAAATGACACCAAAAAGACCTGATTTTAGCAAGATTTGGCTGATTTGCTTCATCTCTGAAAATCTGAGTTCCCCAAAAATCAGCTATGATATCCCAGCACAAAAAACTTGGACAAGACACTGAATATCTTTGAACCTCAGTTTCCTCACAAAGAGTTTAGAGTAGATGACCTCTATGCTCCATTTGTCTCTAAATTTATGTTACTAGAACATTAAGACCCTTTGTCATCCCACATCCTGCCCTTTGGACACGCTCTTGCTTGTCAGCATAATTGCCCAAATGTGATCCCCAGAACTGAACACAATGCCATCCATCTATGCAGTCTGACCTGGGATGAATACAGTAAGACGGGCCCTTCTCCTGTTCTCACAATCTTCCTTTCCTACTTCAGCCTCTGATAGAGTGTAAGCTCCTTGAGGGCACAGCCAGTTTCATTTCTGTCTTCCTTTACCCAGCAGCCAGCACAATCTATCACATAGGAGACATTGAGCAAATATTTGTTGATGAATCAATTGGTTAATTCTCTGTGGAGCTTGTCTAGATGCCTTATTTCTCTTTTCACTCATCTGGAGCTTGAAATCCACTAAAACTCCCAGATCACCCAATGAACTGCTATGTAACCACACTTCTGCCATCTTGTATGTGTGGAAGTGAGTTCTTGAACTTAAGAATAAGATTTCATATTTTCAATTACAAATTTTTTGAAGGGCAGCTAGGTGGTGTAATGGATAGAGTTCTGGTTCTGGTACTGCAGTCTGAAAGACCTGAGTTCAAATGCAGCCTCAAACACTTAATAACTGTGCGACACTGGGCAAAGGGCTTAATCTGTTTGTCTCAGTTTCTTCATCTGTAAAATGGGTATAATAATAACATTTACTTCTCAGGGTTATCGTAAGGATCAAATGAGGTAACGATTATAAAGCACTTAGCCCAGTGCATGGCATGCAGTAAGTGTATACAAACATGACCTATTGTTATATTTACTATTATTATTTTATCCTAATAGTCTTAGCCCATCAGTCTAGTCTAGGTTGTCAAGACGTCTTCGGATTTAATTCTTTTTTATTTTGTTTCATTTTTTTATTTAAAGTTTTCAACTTCCATTTCCACAAAATTTTGTTCCAAATTTTCTTCCCATCTCTCTCCTCCCCCCACCCCAAAGCGCCTTGCATTCTGATTATCCCTTCCACCAATCTGCCCTCCCTTCTAACACCCCTCCCTTCCCTTCTCCCCATCTTCTCTCTTGTCCTGTAGGGCCAGATAAGTTTGTATACCCCATTACCTCTATTTCTTATTTCCCAGTTGTATGCAAAAACAATTCTCAACATTTGTTCCTGAAAGTTTGAGTTCCAACTTCTCTTCCTCCCTCCCCACCCATCCTCACTGAGAAGGCAAGCAATTCAACATAGGCTATATATGTGCAGTTTTGCAAATGACTTCCATAATAGTCATGTTGTGTAAGACTAACTGTATTTCCCTCCATTCTATCCTGCCCCCTCCCATGTCTTCTATTCTTTCTTTTGACCTTTTCCCTTCCCAAGAGTGTTGACTTCTAATTGCTTCCTCCTTCCATTTGCCCTCCCTTCCATCATCCCCTCTACTTTGCTTATCCCCTTCTCCCCTACTTTCCTATAGTGTAAGATAGGTTTTCATAACAAATTGAGTATGCATGTTATTCCTTCCTTGAGTCAAATGTGATAAGAGTAAGCTTCACTTTTTCCCTCTCACCTCCCCCCTTTTTCCCCTCCATTGAAAAAGCTTTTTCTTGCCTTTTTTAGGAGAGATAATTTGCCCCATTCCATTTCTCCATTTCTCCTCCCAATATATTCCTCTTACCCCTTAATTTTATGTTTTTAGATATGATCCCTTCCTATTCAACTCACCCTGTGCTCTCTCTCTCTCTCTCTCTCTCTCTCTCTCTCTCTCTCTCTCTCTCTCTTCTCTCTCTCTCTCTCTCTCTGTCTTTCTCTCTCTCTCCATATATGTGTGTGTGTGTGTGTGTGTGTGTGTGTGTGTGTGTGTGTGTGTGTGTGTGTGTGTGTGTAATCCCTCAACCTACCCAGATACTGAGAAAAGTTTCAAGGGTTACAAATATTATCTTTCCATGTAGGAATGTAAACAGTTCAACTTTAGTAAGTCCCTTATGATTTCTCTTTCCTGTTTACCTTTTTATTCTTCTCTTGATTCTTATGTTGGAAAGTCAAATTTTCTTTTCAGCTCTGGTCTTTTCATCAAGAATGTTTGAAAGCCCTTTATTTCATTGAATGTCCACATTTTCCCCTGAAGTATTATAGTCAGTTTTACTGTGTAGGTGATTCTTGGTTTCAATCCTAGTTCCTTTGACTTCTGGAATATTATATTCCACACCCTTTGATCCTTTAATGTAGAAGCTGCTGGATCTTGTGTTATCCTGATTGTATTTCCACAATATTTAAATTGTTTCTTTCTAGCTGCTTCCAATATTTTCTCCTCGACCTGGGAACTCTGGAATTTGGCTACAATATTCCTGGGGGTTTCTCTTTTTGGATCTCTTTCAGGAGGGGATCAGTGGATTCTTTCAATATTTATTTTGCCCTCTGGTTCTAGAATATCAGGGAAGTTTTCCTTGATAATTTCATGAAAGATGATGTCTAGGCTCTTTTTTTTGATCATGGCTTTCAGGTAATCCCATAATTTTTAAATTGTCTCTCCTGGATCTATTTTCCAGGTCAGTTGTTTTTCCAATGAGATATTTCACATTATCTTCCATTTTTTCATTCTTTTGGTTTTGTTTTGTGATTTCTTGGTTTCTCATAAAGTCATTAGCTTCTATTTGTTCCATTCTAATTTTTAAGGAACTATTTTCTTCAGTGAGCTTTTGAACATCCTTTTCCATTTGGGCTAAATCTGCTTTTTAAAGCATTCTTCTACTCATTGGCTTTTTGGACCTCTTTTGCCAATTAGGTTAGCCTATTTTTAAAGGTGCTGTTCTCTTCAGCATTTTTTGGAACTCCTTTAGCAAGGTGTTGACTAGCTTTTCATGATTTTCTTGTATCTCTCTCATTTCTCTTCCCAAGTTTTCCTCCACCTCTCTTACTTGATTTTGAAATCCATTCTGAACTCTTACATGGCCTGAGCCCATTGCATATTTATTTTGGATGTTTGGGAAGCAGAAGCCTTGACTTTTATGTCTTCTCCTGATGGTAAGCATTGTTCCTCCTCATCTAGAAGGATGGGAGAAAATACTTGTTCACCAAGAAAGTAACCTTCTATAGTCTTATTTTTTCCCCTTTTTGGGGCATTTTCCCAACCAGTTACTTGACTTTTGGGTCCTTTGTCAAGAGTAGGGCATACTCTGGGGACCTGTAAGTTCTCAGTTCCTCCAAGGTGGCACAATCAATGGAGAGGAGTTTATTCCCTGGCCAAGCTTGTGGCTGAGATTCAGATCAGCTGTTTAATTCCCCCAGGGTCTTTAGGCAGGGGCTGAGTCACCACTCAGGGCTGAAGTTCAGATCAGCAGCTCAATTCCCTCAAGGGATTTATCCAACAATGGCTGCTGGCTGCTGCCTGCTGCTGCTGCTGCTGCTGCCTGGGACCAGGCCAGGGTAGGATCCTGCTCCCTTGTCATGGAGGTGAAAAAGCTCTCTCACTGACCTTTGAAGTATCTTTGGCACTTGTGGGTTGAGTGATCTGAGAACCTCTGCTGCTGCTGGGAATTCCAACCCCGAGGCCTGCTCTGGTCCTGCTCCTCCCTGTGACATGCAGCCCAGGCTGGGCTGTACTCCACTCTGAGTCTGGTGCAACAGACCTTTACTGTTGACCTTCCAGGTCACCCTGGACTGGAAATCTCCTCCCCTCCATCATATTGTGGCTTCTGCTGCTCTAGAATTTGTTGAGAGTCAATTTTTACAGGTATTTTATGGGCTGTGGGGGAAGAGCTAGAGTATGTGCATCTTTCTACTCCACCATCTTGGCTCCACCCCCCTGGATCTTAATTCTGTAATCCAAAATGCTAAGTGCTCCCCTTTGGGTCAGTTAACATTTGATAAATATATCACCTATACTTTTATTAAAATTGATTAAAGTTCAACTACACTAGTCCAAGGATGGATGCCTGGAGCATTCCACTGGAGGCTTTCTTCCAAAGGCCTGCAAAGTCTCAACAGTCTCTTTCAGTCTAGTCTCTCAATCTAATCTCCCTGACCCACCTAACTGTACCGTTGATAAACCTTCATTTATCTGTCTTGTCCATCAGGATAAGAGGAGAGACTTTGCAAAATTAAAGATGAGTCCAAAGTTCTAAAAGAAGTAAGTAATCAAGTCAGGACCCAACTCTGGGGTCCCCTGACTTTAAATCTAACAGTCTGAATTCGTTACCCACCAGAGCTATTTGCATCCCATTCTAGACTCCTCAGGGGCTGGGCTGTAGATTGTATTTCCTGCACAAAGCAAGATGTGTTGTCCATAGTAAGTGCTTATAAACATAGCAGGGAAAATGAGATGTAAACTTTAGCTCTCTGTGCCTTAGTTTCCTCATCTGTAAAATGAGGGGCTAATACTAAAGTGAAGGGAATGTGAACACCCAATTTTTTGTTCCCAGATGATTGTGAACTCAGTGCAGCCTCTGCACCAAAGTATGCTTTGATTCTATGCTTCCTGTGCTAATTTGGCCTGACAATAACAAGAAAACACAGATGCTCCAGCAGCCAGCCCCACAGCAGCCATACATGGAACTATCAGTTACAGCAAATGGGGAAGTTCTGAATATTGTGGATAAGCTTACTTACCTTGGTAGTATACTTTCCAGGGATGTACACACTGATGATCAAGTTGAGGCACACATTGCCAAAATCAGCTCAGTGTTTGGAAGGCTCCAAAGGAAAGAGTGGGAGTGATATAGTATTAGACTGAATACCAAACTGAAGGTCTATAGAGTTGTTGTGCTGATCTCATTATTGTATGCCTATGATATTTAAACATTCTACCAGCACCATGGCAGGAAACTGAACCACTTTTATTTTAATTGTCTTAGGAAGATTCTGAAGATCACCTGGCAGGATAAGGTACCAGAAACTGAAGTGCTTGCTCAAGCTGAACTGCCAAGCATTCAAAATGCCAAATGCACATTTGCCTAAAAGACTATTTTACAGAGAGTTCATACAAGGTAGATGCTCACATGGTGGTCAGAAGAAGTGGTAAAGGACATGTTCAAAGTCTCTCTGAAGAACTTTGGAATTGATTGTGTGGCATGGAAGATGCCAGCACTGGACTACCCAGCATGGTGGTCCCAGTTTAGAGAAGGTGCTGTGCTCTATCAGCAAAGCAGAATTGCTGTAGCTCAAAAGAAATGTGGGCTGGGCAAATTTAGAGAACCCACCTCAAATGTTCCTATGGGCTATTTGTGCCTGACCTTAGAGGCTTCCGAGCTCAGTTATAGTTGGACACACAGTACCTTGACTCCAATATAGTTATGTCATTTTGGTCCTCTTTGAGAACAAAGGACAACAACCAACCACCACATGATTCTTCATCTCTTGACTCAATGCTTTTTATCGTTGGCCATCCCTCCTATTTGGAATGCTTTCTTCTCACCTTTGCATCCTGGTTTCCCTTTCTTTTTATTCAATTAGCAAGCACTTTTTCTTCCTTTATGCCCTCTACCACATACATACACACTTACAAACACACACACACAAAAGAGACAAAATCCTTGTAGCACACGCATATACACTCATATACATACATATAATATGTATATACACTCATACATATATGTATGTGTATGTGTGTATATATATGTATATATATATATACATATAAGTGTGTGTGTTTGTGTGTGTGTGTGAAATCAAGAAAAACAAATTCTCTCATTGGTTATATACAAAAACAATGTCTCATCTTGCATATTAGTCCGTCTCTCTCATGATGTGGGCAGAATTCTTTATCACTGGTCCTCTAGAATTATAGTGGACCATTGTGTTTATCAAAGTTCTTAAGTCTTTCAGAGTTATTCATTTACCAAAAAAAAAAGATGTCATACTATGAATTGTTCTTCTGGTTCTGCTCACTTCACTCTGCATCAGTTCATCCAGGTCCTTAATAGGTTTCTCTGAAACCATCACTTTCTTTATTTCTGACACAGTAGTATTAATATTTTATCACATTCACATACCATAATTTCTTCAGCAAGCCCCTCAGTTGAAAGGCATGCCATTAATTTCCACTTTTTATTTCTATAAAAAGAGCTGCTAGAAACCTTTTTGTAGATATTTGACTTTATTCTTTTTCTTTGATCTCTGGGATTTAGTCATACATAGCAGTGGCATTGCTGGTCAAAGGGTACGCATGTCTGTTGAATAGACAAATGGCCCCACTTTCTCAAGTCTAGCTACTGATAAATGACATGCTAGTATATTTAAAGGTTAACCACACCTACTTCTAATTAGAACAGGCTGCTAAAACTCTACCATAAACTTGCTGATATGACACAGTCACAATTCCACCCTCCTCATCCTGGTTAATCATTAGAGAAGCCCTTTTCTGACAGTGATTTGTGTCCTCTGAATCCTACTGCTCCACTGGCAACATGACAACTTTCAAGGCAAGCTCCAAAAACCCCATATGAACCCAAGCCCAACCCATCAGTTCTGGGTCTTGCCTGAGAGCATGTGTCCCAATGCTCATCCAGGCCAACACCCTACAGGCTGCCCCATCGGATAGTGAGGGAGAAGCAGGACACACAAAACTGTCCATGACTAAACTGATGCCTGTCTGTCCACACTCTCTGGTGCAAAGCTTGGCTATAAGCATCAACAAACCATTCTGACCCATTCAGTGATGAGTGTGTTGTTTTTGCCTGACATACCTTCGTGGACCTGGATCCAAATTGTTTGGGCATGGCAGGACCAATTCATGGATCCACCAACAGCCATCAGGACGCCTCCAATTCTTTTCATTTATCTCTGCTGACTTTGCAAGTCTGGTGACTGGCAGGTGGCACCTCAGAATTGCCTTCATTCACATTTCACTGTTTTTCTTGGATACCTTTACAGAGATTGATCATATATTAGAACATTAAAATGCTATAGCTAAAAGCAGAAATGTTAAAAGTATCCTTTTCAGATCATAATGCAATAAAATTATATTTAATAAGAGACCAAGGAAACATATTAAAAACTAATCAGGGATGAAACCATCTCATTGTAAAGAATGAGTGGATTCAAGAACAAATCATAGAAATAATCATTTCATTAGAGAATGACAATATGAAAACATTTCAAAACCTATGGGAGGCAGTAAAAGCAGCAATTAGAGGAAAATTCATAGTTGTAAATGCTTACATCAATACAGTAGACAAAGAGCACACTAATGAATTGGGTATGCCATTAAAAAAAAACACCTAGAAAAAGAACAAATTAAAAAGCCCCAATGAAGCACTAAAGAGGAAATCGTAAAACAATTAAAGGTGATGATGAGGGCTGGAAGTCTGGAGAAGAATTCATAAATTCAAGCATTGTTGAAGTCAAGGTAAAGATTTATGATGCTTTTCAGCGGGCAAGAGTCCTTAGGAAACCTGCAACTTTAAAGGGTACAGGGAAAATTTATATAGGATATTCTATAGTATCACGTGCCAAATATGTTTATTAGATGTTTTGGGGTGGGTTTAGGGAGTGGTTAAGGAGTGATCAGTTCTTAAAGGAACATACACTTTTGATATCTACTGCTCAGGTATTTTACCCAAAATTCATTGGAAGATAGCCCAAGGTGGGGCTACCTGGAGGTGTGGTTTTAGGCCTGAAATGTCACTAAGTCAACCAATGGTCAGGGCTGACCAGGAAAAACTAGGCTTCTCTTGTCAATGTCTTGTTAGACAAGATTAATGTAAGGGAGTATAGGTATGTCTAAGTCTAGAATATATGTGATTGGTCAGTGAGCAGTAAATGTCATTATGACCCAGTACACAGCCAGTTCAGTGCACAGCTGGTTCAAACTTTTAAGTTCTATAGGTGTGGCTGGCTACTTTAGCAGGAAGGGAGATAACAGTTGTTGCTAGGACAGGCTGTGTCCTTGGGCTGGGGAGAAACTGCCTGAGATAGTATTTTGAGGCTAGGGAGAAATGTGGTTTTTAAAGAGAAATATGATTTTAGAACTGGGGCCCAAGTACATGCAACCAAGCACCCCATCAGTGAGATTAATAAATTTGAGAGTAAAAAATCATTGAATTAATAAATAAAATTAGAAGTTAGTTTTATGAAAAAAGCAAAAAAATAGATAAATGGTTAATTTGATTTTAAAAAGAGAGAAGAAAATTAAATCACTAGTATTAAAAATGAAAAGTCTGAATGAAGATGAAATTAAAGCAATTATAAGGAGATATTTTGCCCAATTATACGCCAATAAATTTAACAGTTTAAGTGAAATAGAAGAATATTTACAAAAATATAAATTGCCTAGATTAGCAGAGTAAGAAACAGAATATCTACATAGATTTATTTTAGAAAAAGAAATTGAACAGACCATAAATGAATTTCCTAAGAGAAAAGCATCAGGACCAGAGGGATTTACAAGTGAATTCTATCAAACATTCAAACATGAACAAATTCCAATATTGAATAAATTATTTGGAATGATAGGTAAAGAAGGGTTTCTACCAAACTCCTTTAACGAAACAAGCATTTCTCTAATTATTTCTTTGTTAGTGATTTGGAACGTTTTTCACCTGGTGCTAGCTTGCTTGGATTTCTGCCAATTCATTTCCTTCAGCCATTGCTAGTCTCTTCCAGACTCAGCTCAAGAACCACCTACCTCAAGAGGCTCCCTCCTCTGCTAGAGCCTTCTCCCCAAGATCACATCCCACGTACTATATATAATATATGTATACACGCACAATGTACACGTGTATCTATGTGTGTCCTCTAACACATATTTGTGTGTCTGTACATATCTATCTCTATCTTGTTTGTAGACTGACTTACAATACATTTTCTCTGAGGTAGGTAGTTGGCAGGTTTATAAACACTTGTTAAGTGCCTGCTGTATTCCAAGCACTGTGCTAAGCCTGGCATGCAAAAGAGCAAAAGACACTGCCTGCCCTCTAGGAACTTACAGTCTAATAGAGGAAATACCATGCAAACAACCATGTACAACCAAGCTGCATGCAGGATGAACGAGAGAAGGTGGTTCATTGCAAGATCCTTGGGCAGTACAGCCTTCTCGCTGCTCATGGGGGCCCGGGGCTGAAGGGAGTTTTTGGCTCTTTAGAATGATGACAGACTCTGAGCAGTCCCTTGGGGATCCTCTGCATCTCTCCCCAACCCCTGAGATGAAAAAGGGGGCAGAAGTTCCTGTTTGGCTGCCGTTTGGGGGCTCCCTCTTTCCAGGTGACAAGAAGAAAAACAGTTGAGGGACAGGAAGAAACACATACCTTACTATTAGGAGTATGGCTGTATCATCCACTGGACTCAACTGGGCAAGCTTGGAACTCTGGCTGCCTTTGCCTCACTTTTTGTGGGATAGACCACTGGCCTTGGAGACAGGAAGACCTGAGTTGAAATCCAGTCTTAGATACTTGCTATTGGTGTGACCTTGGCCAGTTCACATAACCCCTATCAGCCTGTTTCCTCATCTGTATGGGGATAATAATAGCACCTTCCTACAAAGACTGCTGTAAGGATCAAATGAGATAACATTTGTGAAGTGCTTAGTAATCCTTAAAGTCCTAAGTGGTGTTGTTAGCATTATTTTAGTAGGTGTGGGGGATATTATTTGCAGCAGTCATGGAAGCAGGAAAAGAATCTTCCCTCAGAGGGAGAGATGGTCAGAAAGAAGGTCCCTGACTTTTGGTGCACCTTGACCTGCTAAGTTCCAGTGGCTTTGGATCTCTGGTTAACTTCAGTGGATTCCTTCACAGCTCCTTTGGGCATAGTGGTCTGCATGTGGTCTTCTTCATTCCCCGAAGGTAGTCCTAATTGGGAGGACTGGGACTGGTTTTTTGCATTTCTTTGTATTCCCAGCTCTCATCAAAGTGCCTGGCACATAGTTGGTTGTTGTCTTTCATCTTCAAAGAGGACCAAAATGATATCACTACTGTAAAGGGAAATTTCAGTGTGTAGGATTGTGGCTGATCAGACCAATATGAGCTTGGAATGCTCTACCACAGGTTGGGCACAGATAGTCCTGGTGAATATTTGGGGTGGATATCCCAAATTGGCACATCCTACATTTACTTTGTGCTGTCTCAATTCTGCTTTGCTTAAAGAGCACAGCACCTTTTCTTATGTGGGCACACCATGCTGAGGGGTCCTGTGCCAGTGTCTCCCATGTTGCACAGTAAAATCCAAAGTTCTTGAGAGAGACCTTGAGAGTGTCCTTGTATCATTTCTTCTGACCACCATGTGATTGCCTGTCCCATGCAAGTTCTCCATAAAATAGTCGTTTTGGCAAGCATACATTTTGCATTAGCCCAATGTGGCCAGGCCATTGGAGTTGCACTCTCTGAAGCATAGTTTGAATACTTGGCAGTTCAGCTCAAGCAAGTACATCAGTGTCTGGTACCTTATCCTGCTAGGTGATCTTCAGAATCTTCCTAAGACAGTTCAAATGGAAGTGATTCAGTTTCCTGGCACGGCGTTGGTAGACTGTCCATGTTTCACAAGCATATAACAATGAGGTCAGCACAATGGCTCTGTAGACCTTCAGTTTGGTAGTCAGTCAAATTAATACCTCTTCTCTCCCAAACCTTTCTTCGGAGCCTCCCAAACACTCAGCTAGCTCTGGCAATGTGTGCATCAACCTCATTGTCAATGTGTACACTACCAAGGTAAGTGAACTTATCCACAGCATTCAAAACTTCTCCATTTGTTGTAACTGATGGTTCCACGTATGGATGATGTGGTGGTGGCTGAAGGAGCACCTGTGTTTTCTTGGTGTTCATTATTAGGCCAAAATGAGCGCAGGCAGCAGAGAATTGATCCATACTTTGTTGCATCTCAGCTTCAGAGGCTGCATTGAGTGCACAATCATCTGCAACCAGGAAATCATGGCACATAGTATGCATTTACTGAATGTTTATTGACTGGCTGGCTTCAGGCCAAATGTAAATCCACTAATTAGCAACCTTGCAAAACCTGTTTTTGTTCCAACAAGGCTTGAATATTAGCTTCCTAATAGCTCGTCCTAGTAGTGATAAGTTAATGATTCTTTAATACCTGCTGATTCCCTGATGCTTGGGGAATCTTTTCTGCTTGGAATCAATGTATTCCAACCAGGATTCATGTTTGTATACTGGGTACATTTCTTAACTTTTCCCCCTTCTTTGGGGAGACTAGACTAGATTAGCATCAAAAATGATGTGACTGTAATTAGAAACTACCCTTAGAAAACCAATATGAGGTTGATAAACCAATGAATGTGAGACTCACAGGCCCTACTTCACTTGTTGAGGAGTCTGGCTTCCTTTACATTTGAATCTTTGACCAACTGTGATGGTAGGTAAACAAAAGAGATCAACGCCAATCATTGGGGCTTCAGCAAGAGATGCCAAGCTAGACATTGGCTAGGAAACTAAAAACAATCCCCGCCCTCAATGAACTTACAATTCAGCGGGGTGACAACACATAGATAAGTAGATACATACACTACACATACAAAATGGAAGATAACTTGAGAGGGAAAACTCAAGTGGCAAGTAGCTGGGTGGACCTACAGAAAGAGGCATTTGATCTTAGTCCTAATGAAGGAGAGGAAATGGTAAGAGGTGGTGAGGACAGATAATGTTACAGGCCTGTGGGGGATGATCTTACAAAGACGAAGAGGTGGGAGATGCTTCACTGTGTGCAATGAACAGGAGAGAGGTCAAGTATGAGAAGGCTGGAAAAGTAGGTGACAGTGAGGTTGGGAAGACCCTGAAATGCCCAACAGTGGAATTTCTTTTTAATCCTAAAGATAATAGGGAGGGACTGTGTTGTTCATCTTTGCAGCTGTAATAACGTAGCATGGCTACCATGAAGTTGTTATTGAGTCATTTTTCAGTCACATCCAACTCTTCATGACACCATTTTGCGTTTGTTTGATTTTTTTGGCAGAGGTACTGGAATGGTTTGCCATTTCCTTCTCCAGTCCATTTTACAGGTGGGGAAACTGAGGTAAACAGAGGTAAGTGACTTGCCCAGGATCACACAGCTAGGAAATGTCTGAGGCTGGATTTTAACTCAGAAAGAAGAGTCTTCATACTTCAGAGAGGCCTGGAAGGACTTATATGACCTGATGCTGAGTGAAAGGAGCAGAACCAGGAGAACTTTATGCACAGCAACAACCACAGTGTGTGAGAGTTTTTTCTGGTAGACTTAGATTTTTGTAATAACACAAGAACTTCTTACCAAAAAAAAAAAAAAATCCCAATGGAGGATCTCAAGGCAAAATGGCTGCCACACTCAGAGAGAGAAATATGGAAGTCACTCACATATTGTAGCAGATCATGTTTGTGTATGTGTATGTGTTTGTGTATCATGTTCTGATTTGTTATACGATTTCTTTCATTTATCTTAGTCTGACTACATAGCATGACTATAGTGAAAATATACTCAATAGGAAAGTATATGTAGAATCTATACAGAATTTTATGCAGTCGTGGGGAGGGAGGGGGATAGTGGGGGGTAGGTGGGGGGGATAAAATCACAATTGTATGGCAGTGATTGTTAAACATTACAAAAAAAAAAAAAAAAAAAAAAAGAAGAGTCTTCATGACTCCAGATCTGGTGCTCTATGCACTATGGCAACACCTAGCTGCTAGTTACCATGCTAAGCACTGGTTATATATATATATATTATATATACCATGGTCATAGATCAGCAACTGAAGGAGCTGACATTCTAAAAGACTTGTCTGAGGGAGATAGATGTGCACTGTGATACATGTGTGTCTAGTATATGTGTGCAACATGTACAAAATCAATACAAGATGATTTTTGGAAGGAAGTTCTTGCTGCTGGGAGGACAAGGAAAGACTTCCCATAGAAGGTGGTGCTTAAGATGGGTTTTTAAGGGAATGAGGAAGATGAAGGGAGGCAGAAGAGCACTTCAAGCAAGGGAGGCACAAATACTGGCATGGAGTCACAGGTGAGGCACAAGCTTATGGCCAATGTATTGGCTTCAGCAGGGGAGATCAGGAGGAGAAGGACTGGAGCCCATGTGGAGACAAAATATGAGCATGGAGTATGCGGGAGTCAAGGATGATAGAGAAGAAAGGTAGGTTCTGGCTCTGACCCTTACTGGCTGAGGTGTCAGGGGTTGGTCACTTCAATGCTCTGCAAGTCTAACCCAGGGCCACCCTGGACATCAGCATCAAATTACAGAGAACAGCAGAAGAGAGCACGCTGCCTCATAGGTCCTATTATTAGGAAAGGTGTTACATTTCCAGACACTAAATGAGATTTATCATAGACATATCAACCTGACCATGTATATGACCACACATCCATCTCTTAAAGGGGACACATGTTACCACTAGAATAATTGTACAGTTGTCATCTTTGGAAGTGGTAAAAATAGAACCCAGAAAGGAGCTGCCTTTTTCCACACACCCATGAGACTTCAGAGCAAGGAGGGCTGGATTGATAGGATTTCTCCAAGAGCTGCTGTCACACCCCAGAAACCAGGCTAAACCAGATGGAGGGTAGCCAAGCGGGTTAGCAGTTGCTAGAATGGGAGGATGAAAGCAGTTTGTTCCAATGGACATGAAGGCAACTGAATCAGGTGTTGAGGGAGCTTGGCAGATAAAGATGGCAATGCCATCCACTGCATCCTGGGCCATTGACAGTGGTCCTGACTTTAGTCCTGCCACTAGACTTCAATGACTCTGGAAGAAAAAATGAGGCTAATGACTTTGTGTGACTCTGGCTTAAATCTAATTCCATTCAAGTGAAGACATCACCTTTGTGATGCCATCAATCCTCTCTGAAATGAAGGATGAACAATATTTGAAACTAGGAGATCATTTTCTTCAGGGTTAATGACTCGATTAGTTGTTTCTTTAACTGCTTCCTGCAAGAAAATAAGAAACAGGCAGGATTCAGTTCAGCTCCTTTGACTCCAAATTCAACGCTCTTGAAGGAAAAGGCATTAGCTGTCACCTTCAAATAAATGACAGCACCTAGCTCCATCCATTTCCCCCATGGAAAAAGTCTCTCCTTCACTATATTAGTGTGAAAGGTGTTGGCACGAAAAGTCATATATGCATATAAATATGTCATTTCTTTTAAATATAATATTCTTATTACGATATACAAAAATGATAAGTTAATTGTATCCATGTCAAATTTCTACGTACAAAATGGAAGTGGGTCGAGTTGCTATTTCTGGTGCTCTCTGTCTGACTTCCTTTATTTCAACACTTGTGTGAGTTTTAATATAGTTCTCTCCTCCTGCCTTCATCTCCTACAATGATTAAAAATTTAAATCAGTTTGCCTGTAGGTCTGTTTGGCAGCTGCTCTGCTTGTTACAGGGAGTGCAAATTCAGATGGGTCTTCCATTGTCAAGTGGGGAGGCTGTTAAAGGAAACAAATATCCTGGTTCCTGGGGGCAAAGAGGTTACTTATTACCCCAGTAGAACTGAAGGATGAACAAATTAATTGTGAGTTGACATTGTTTTCGTAGGAAAGCCTTTCAAGTATAATTATCCTTGTATAATGCAAGCCTCCCTGGTTGTTGAGAGACATGGGTTGTCTTAGTTCTGTGTTTTTCTTGATGTCATGTACCATCTATCTACACTAAGGAAAATAAGAAATATCCAAAGAGATGAAAAGGGAAAATCATCTGAATATTTGATCGACATGAAATGTCTAGACTGTTGGCATCATCTAGACTCTGTCCAGATGACTGGCTAAAATATCTTACCTCTTATCTGATACTTTCTGGTCATGTAAGCACAACCACTTAGTCCCCCCATACTCTGGAGCTTCTTATCAACAAGATGAAGATAAAAGCCTTGCTCTCCACCATCCCCTTAGGGAATATGATATGGAAGGAAACTATACCCACTAAGACCAGAGAGCTTTTCATGATGACTGTGAAGAAAGCAAGACACAGGCTCAATTTGTGGTGAGGATTTAATTAACATGAGTTCACCGGGGGAAGAAGCAAATTTCATCTAAAAATCAACTGACATTTGATGGGGGAAGGGAAAGATGTTCATTTATAATTGTAAAGTCATATACAGCAAAGCGCAATAGACACTGAGTCGGGGGAGGGAGAGGGAAGGAAATGGTAAATGAGCTTAAGAAAGAGGGCTAAGGGCGGAGCATAGATGCACGTACAGCAATGCAAAGGATGGATTAGTAAAATAAAAGTATGCATGATATTTAACACAATAAATGTGATATTTTAATGCAAAGAACTAAATGCTAACTATGGCTTCCTATGTGTCATTGAGACAGGGTACAATGAAAGATATGACAATGGGAAGGAGTGCCTAATTGAAAAAAAGAAACAGATCTGATAGAGGTAAGAGCATGCAAAAAAAGAAAAATGGATACTTCATGGAAACCTATAAAGTTGATTGGAAAACCTTTGAATGAGAATAAAAGGGAAAAAGAGATAGTTTTGTGAGAATATGCTGCAGGGTCAACCCAAGGATATGCAGAATAATACAGATCCCAAAACCAATGCAGACACAACCTGTAGTAACAGTGATGGAGAATTTCAAATGATTAGACCTTCAGTTGAAGCATTTTTTAAAAAAAGTTAATGTATTTTTTAATGGAAAATGTGTATTTAAAAAATTAAAATGCATATTAAAACATTTTTTTGAAAGAAAAGTGTAAATCTTAGACTTGACTTGCTTTAGAAAGCAATCACTTAGAAGGTTGAGTAAACAACAAAGGGAACTGTGCTTAATTCTAATCAGCCAGGAAGTGCTTTCTCGATAAGAAAAAGTGACTGAACCCCTCCAGAGGAAGTGACCACATCAGCGTAACTCAAGGAACAAAATGTTGAGTGTAATCATTGGACGTCTTCTAGATTGAAGAGAAAAGATTAAACAAAGGTCAGAGGGAGAAAACAAGTATAATTCCAGAGTGCAGGAATCTCTAAAAAAAACAAAAACTATGGCAACACAATTGTAATAGGAGAGGGTTAGTTGGAAGGTCACCGCTCCCCCAATTATGCGGGAAAGAATGGTAATCATAGGATTGTAGGAGTCCACTGATACTCAAGAGAGAATCCCCACTCCCATATGCCAGCATGTGCTTGGAGACCTCCATGCAGGGGTACCTCCTACCTCTTGAGGGGGCCCTTCCCACTTTCCTACACTTTTGCCTGTTGTCCTACTATCCAGCCTATGTCTCTCTTTTTACCACTTCCATCCATTGTTTCTAGTTCTGTCTCCTGGAGCCTCTTCCACATGGGCATCCTTCAAATATTGGCACTCCACTCTATTCTCCTCCCTTGAATCTTCTCCAGCCTCTCAACTTATCTATAGACACATGTATCTATTCAAAGCTGTGCAGCTTCCCTGGTGGCCCTCTACAGGTGCTCTGGTTTATCAATACATTGTTTAAGTTACGGCACCTAGACGTGAATGCAATATTCCAAATGTGGCCTAATGAAGCTTAAGTAAAGGGAGAGGATGCCCTTTCTTGTTCCTGGAAGCTAGGGTTTTCCTTCTGAAATCTAACATTGCTTTAACTTTTGGGGATGTCACACCACACTGTAGACTCATTCTGAATTTCCGTTTCAATAAAATACCCAGATCCTTTATCAGAAAAATTGCTGTCTCACCACACCTGCCCCATCCTGGCTATGGGAAATTGATTTTCTTTTAACCAAGGAAGCCTTGATCTTTATCACTATTGAAGGCACTGGACTTGGGAAGAAACTGACCTGAGTTAAAAACTGCCTCAAACACTTCCCAGCTGTGGGTTGGCCTTTCAGCCTCAGTTTTCTCATTTATAAAAGGGGAATGATAATATTATCTACTTCATAATGTTATTGTGAGGAACAGGTGAAAAATAGCTATAAAGCACTTTGTAAGTTGTAAAGTTATCAGTGATAATAGCATATTATTATTACTTATTAGCTTCAGCGCAACACTCTAGCCATCAGGATATTTTTGGATCCTGGATCTGTCACCTAGCGTATGATCTATCTCACATTTGCTTATTTGTAAATTTGATGAGCATACCATTTATACAAGACAATGACAAAAATGTGAACCAGCTTAAGACCCAGTACCTATCACTGAGACCTACTGCAACACTACTACGTCTGTTGAGTGCAGTTCTTTCAGCAGCTCTAAAACAATCCAATTGTGTTATTTTCTGGTCTGCATCTCTCCATCTTTTCCATGAAAATAATATTTATTCAATCTCTGGGCTACCATTTTTTAACAGTCATATAAATGAAGGGAGGTTATCCTCACATGACGTGTGGTTGATGAAGCCAAGCTGACTCTTGGGATCACCATTTCCTTTTCATTTCTCTCGCAGATCTACTTCTGATGCTCTGGACTTCACCACCATGGATCAGTTACCTTCTCATCTTGGAAGTTCACTCCATCTCAGAAGGCCCCTCCTTCCATTGGTGGTTTCCTCCTAGAACCTTGATTTTGAAAAGACTCTGGGCCAGTCATCATTCATTCATCTTCTGGCTCCATTTCTGACTCTGAACTTTACCACCATGCCCCTGCACAACCTTCTTTCTTCCATAGTCATCAGAATATAAACTCCTTTAGGGCAGAGACTGTCTTATTTTTCCTTGTATTTTTATTTGCTTAGCAAAGCAGTAAACATTTAATAAATGCTTGTAAACTTGACTTGTTGATTTTAATGTTCATGATTAGAATGTCAATCATCTCTTGAAAGGTCACTCTAGTTTTCTCTCAGCAATTGAAGTCAAACTCACCAGCATATAGTGTGCAGATCCTGTCCCCTTCCCCACGCCCACTCTGCCCCAGTCAGGATATTCCTTCTTCTCCACACTTGTGGTAGCTCCCTTTCCTGTTTTCCATAATCAAATGGTACCGACAGTGGTTCATTTATCATATCTCCTGGTTCCTTTGTTCCCTGCAGATGTGGCTTATCTGGCTCTGTTGGCTTGGACTCCTCAGGGGTGGCTGGCTGCTTTCTGACTTCCTTCTTACTTGGTGTATTGACTCGTCATTATTCACTTTTGTTCTGTCATTTCTAGTTCAAAAGCTTTTCTCCTTGACAGAGAAAAGAGAAAGGCAACGGGAATGGAGCAGCTCTTATCCTCCCCAAGTAAAGGTCTCAGGTCTTCTTTGAGTCTCCTTTGCCTTCCAGTGGTCCCCTTTTTGTTGTCCTTTGAGGCCCTCACCTCAGCTCTCTGAGCTTTGGTGCTCTCGAACCAAGCCATGCTCTTACTTTAATCCTGTTACATGTTTTTGCTTTTTCTCTTTTAAAACCTAAGTCTGTTGGTGAGTTCTCTTACTTTGGTCTGTTTTCTTTCTCATTGGAATCGTATTTCCTTTATGACCTTCCTTCCTTCCTTCCTTCCTTCCTTCCTTCCTTCCTTCCTTCCTTCCTTCCTTCCTTCCTTCCTTCCTTCCTTCCTTCCTTCCTTCCTTCTTTCCCTTCTGTAAGGCAATGAAAGACAAGTGACTTGCCCAGGGTCACATAGCTAGTAAGTGTCAAGTGTCTGAAGCCAGATTTGAACTCAGGTCCTCCTGACTCCAGGACACTGTGCCATCAAACTTCCCTGCTTAGCACTTTTCTCAAGGTTTTTCATCCTAACTGGGTAAATTTCCCCCTTTAGAATTTTTTAATCCATTGGATCCTATCAGTTCTTCTAAACCTATTGAAATCTGCTTTGTCAAAATCTTATGTGTATGTACATGTAAATGTGTATGGGGTGTGTGTATGTGTGTGTGTGTGTGTGTGTGTAATATTATGCCTGGCTTTTCTCTCCTATATCACAAATTCTAGGAGGGAGCAGTCACTTCTCCTAAAGGTTCTCATAATGTCCAGTCTAGCAACCAGGGTTTAAGGTGAAGGGAAGGTGACCCTCCCCTGATCCCAGCTTCATGCATGGAGTCAATACTGTGGGTGAGGCAATAATACTTTCGCCCTTGTAAATCACAAGGGACAGTGACTGTGCCTCAGTTATACAGTCTGAAGACACAGTCAGGTCCAGCTATACAGTCAAAAGAGAGTTTACCCGCAGTGGTAGGGGGATGCAGAATGCCTTCTCCCACATAGCATCTCCCACAAGGGTGCCTCCATTTTAGGTGATGTAGGACTGCATCAAATCCTTGTTATAGTTATGATTGCAAACTCTCCACCAATTTCTTGTTTCTATCTAGGTGGTCTTTATTATTCATCCCTATGACAAAATCATTTATTTCTCTCTCCAGTGACCTTCACTGAAATGCTCTCTACCATGCTTCTTCTATCTAATTCTTGGATTTCCTCACAGCAAATTTGGAGATGGCTCTGGGACAAGGGAAGAATCACATATCTGTGGTGGTCTTGAGGGTTTCAATGATAAACCATTTCATGTGTGAGTTAGTGTAACTTCCTAGAGTTGCCTTCTCTGCAGAGGCATGACTAGGATAGGGTGATGGGGACTTTGCTCTAGGGTGCTGAATGTAGATGATGAGTGCAACACGTGTAATCCTTCAGCTGAGTTGATCACTTAGGAAGAATAATTTACATGAAATAGGAAACTGCCAGATGGTAGGCTAAGGTAATCACATCCCCCACCTTACCCCTTCACTGAGGTTGTGTTTCATGGCACTGTCCCCAGGGACAATGTCTGGTACTACTCTTTCTATAAAAATACCTACTTACAGTTATGTTTCTGTGGGATTTGGATCCCAAGGAGTTGTAACTGCTTATGTCTGTCTTAGAAAAGCACTTAGGGGTTGGGGATCTGATTAGTCTTAATTGGTCTGTGCATAGCTGAGTGTGCCATGGACACAGTCCAGATTATGTACATCACAATGGAAATTATCCTTTCATGATATTCATCCCTGGGCTCCGGTCGACTCAGTGTGTGCCAGAGAGTGTCAATTCGAAGCTTTCCCTGTTCTAATTAATAGGAAGTGTTTTCATAGAAGGCAAACAGGCTCTGACAACTGGTAAATCAGGAGACTATTGTAACAAATATTTGTTGAATTTAAATTTGCTGTTGAATTTTAGACATAATAGATCTTGATTTTAGTAAAACACCTAACAAAGGCTCTCATTCTATTCTAGCAGACAAATGGGGATATCATAGAACCATAGCTTTAGAGGTGGAAAGGGCCTTGGAAGCCATTGAATCCAACCTTCTTATTTTACATATGAGGAAACTGAAGCATATAGAAAAAAGTGACTTATATTGGGTCACATAGAAACTATCTAAAGTGGGATATGTAGGGAAGATAAAAGTTTGCTTTTATGGACTTGATGAGCAACTGCGCCCTAAGACGTTTTGATTAATAGTCTGATTTCCAACTAGAACAGCAATTCTTAACTTTCTTGTGTGTCATAGTACTGGCAGCTTGGTGACAGAGCACATATAGTGCTAGTTCTAGAGTCAAAAAGACCTGAGTTCAGAACCTTCTTCAGAAGTTTACTAGTTACATGACCCTGGGCAAGTTGCTTTAATTTATCTGCCTCAGTTTCCTCAACAGTAAAATGGGACATCATAGTAGCACCTATCTCACAAAGTTGTCATGAGGATGAAAATGAGTATGATGCCTAGCACACAGTAGGTGCTTAACAAATGCTTGTTTCCTCCTTTCCCCCCATTAATTCCTTTAGAAGTCTGGTAAGGATCAGGGGCTCCTCAGAATAATGTAAATGTGTAGCATTACAAAGGAAACCAATTCTGTTGAAATATATCTCTCTGTAGCTCTCTACTTTCATACGTGTGTGTATTCATATATACATTGACATACATATGTGTGTGTACATGTGCATATATTTACATACATATGTGTTTGTGCATACGTGTGTGTGTATGTGTGTGTGTGTGTGTGTATGTGTGTACAAGTTGATGGCCCCAGATTAGGAATACTAGAACGAGGAGAGATCTCTCGTGGTTTACTTTAAGGACCTGTATGTTTCCCTAGCCAGCTCAATATATGAATGGATAGAATGAATACAAACATGGATGTTTGCTTACATTTCAGATGAAACCAGAAGGAGAGGGGGCTTAGACACTGGATGACCTGTTGACAGACTCAGGAAAAAACTAGTAGTTGAAGTGCTGAATTAGATTGAACCTACTAGTAAAAAAGAATCGAGTTAGGCTAACCACTGCCTTCCCTGGTCCTCAGATGGCATTTGTCTTGGCCTAGAGACTCAAACTGGAAGTATAACCAATTCTATCTGGGTCTTGGTTTGTCTTTGTTTCTTGCCTCTGTTTACTTCTCCAGCACTTAAGTGCCTGGCACATAGTGGGCACTTAATAAATACACACTGTTAGATGACAATCCTAGTTTTCACTGTGCATAATAGCCATTTGGGGCAGTAATGACTCCAACTTCAGTATGAAACTCTGGGATGAAAAACTGTGATTGTCAGAGAGTTAGACTGAATATGCCTACCACCAGATCACATTTAGCAATTCAGCTTTCTTAATTTGAAGTGAGTTTGTGATAGAGCTGTGTGGAAACACGTCTTGAATTTTGCACATACCTCAGCTGCTTTTTTAAAAGCCTTCCATGACTAAATGATTTAAAATGTGTGTGTGGGAGAAATCCTCATGAAGCTAGGCAATGATTACGTTGGTTAAAAAATGTGGGACTACAAAAAAGCTTATTCTATTAATTCCCTATAAGTCCTAAATTATTTTTATGGCTTTAGTTAGCAATAAAATAATGAAATAAAGGGATTTTATTTTTTGTTACAGCTCTAATAAATTTTATGGTAAAAATTAAATCTGTACATCAAAACAGCAAAAAATTACCAACTCTATTTAACCTCTTCCAATTCTTATGATTATACAAACCCATTTTTACATAGATGTGATCAATGTGAAAACATCAAAGGGAGCTTAGTGTCTTGGCTTGTAAAAGAAGCCCCAGGACAATCTCAGGGGGAACTAATTTCCAAATGCTCAAAACAGCATCAAAAACATTTGCAAGTTCAGGGATGATTATGAATGTTTAGAGTTCCATGAACTGATGTGTCCCAGGGGAAGGCAAAACCACAATGGCCAAGCTTAGCTAGTATTGACACAAAAATAGAGTCCCTCCTAATCTTCTTGTTTTCTCACACTAATACCTTTAAGCCTTCTCTTTCCCTTTGGGAAATAGCACCAAGATATGATGCTCTCAAGCATAATAACACTTATATTTTAAGGTTTGCAAAAAACTTTACAAATATGATCTCATTTTATCCTCACAACAGTCCTGGGAGGTAGGTCATCCTTTTTTTCACAGATATGAAAACTGAGGCAGATGGTGGTTAAAATGACTTGCCCGGAGTCACATAGCTGATAAGTGTCTTAGGTGGAATTTGAACTCATCTTCCTGATTCCAAGTTCAGAACTCAGACACGTCAGAAAAACAGCACAGAGTCCATAAATTCTCAGTCTTAAATTTCTCCTGTATAAAGTGGGTATAGTGAAACTTTCTTTAGAGAATAAAATTACTGATTAGGAACAACACAAATTCTGAACATTGCTAAACAAAAATAGCAATTTTGCTCCCCCAAATTTCAAAATGATTCCTGATACAAATCTTGTAGACTTACATTAGAAGGAATGGAATTGAGTATCTTGGAGAAAATAGATTGTAAGCTAAAAATATTTTTTTTAGAAAAAATCAAAGCCAATATTGCTTATTTCTAGATTCTCAGAACTCCCGGTGTGTGACGAATGTAAGAATCTAGTCTACAGCCTCCCCCGTCATAAAGACGAGGATGCTAAGGTGTGGAAAGGTCATGTTACTTGGTCAAAGTCACATGGGTAATAAATGGCAAAA
The DNA here is from genome assembly GCF_028372415.1 of Notamacropus eugenii. Lineage (NCBI taxonomy): Eukaryota > Metazoa > Chordata > Mammalia > Diprotodontia > Macropodidae > Notamacropus > Notamacropus eugenii. Next base: position 525,283,001 of record NC_092873.1, read on the forward strand.
TCAAGTCAACAAGTACTTATTAAGCACTTGGTACTGTGCTAAAGTATCGGGAATACAAAGGAAGGCAAAGAGAGTTCCTGCCCTCAAAATGTTCACACTCTCATGGGGTCAACAGCAAGCAAACTATGCTGAACAAATGAGATCTAGACAGGATGGATTAGAGGAATCTCAGGTGGCGGAGGTAGGTCTGACATTGAGGAAAGACCCAGAAAGGCTAATTGTAGGAGATGGGATGTTAGCAGAAGCACGGGAGGTGAGCTCATGATACATAATGGATGTTGTAGAAACTCCTCCCCTATGAACTCTGTTCAGGCTCAAATAATAATAATAATAATAGATATTTATATAGCACAATAATGTTTGCAAATCTCTTTGCATATAGTACTTTTATTTTATTTCAGCCTCACAGCAACCCAGTGGAATATCTGAACCAAGAGTCAGGAAGGTTCAAACTCAGATTGACCTCACCGTTGCTAGCTGGGTGACCTTGGACAAGTCTTCTCAGTCTTAGTTTCCTCATCCATAAAATGGGGATAATAGCACCTACCTTACACTAACCCAGAGTCGTTATGAGGACAAAATGAGATTCTATTTGCAGTGTTCTTTGCAATCTTTACAACGGTATGTAAATTCTAGCTAATGCTGTGGTTGTTGTTATTATATACATAACATGGTAGAAAAATTTGGGGTTTGGTTTTTTTTTGCACAGATAATTTTTATACTGGAGAAGCAGGCTGGTATAATAGAAGGACCACTGGTTTTACAATCAAAAGATCTGAGTTCCCTTCCCAACTTAACTATTGGATCACAGATTCCATAAATTCTCAAAGTCTTAATTTTATCCCCCGTAAAATGGGCACAGTGATACTTGTATTATATAATTCACAGAGCTGCTGTGAGAAAACGAAGTCACAAAGGGAGGTTCAATGACTTGAACATATAATACAAATGTGAATTGTTCTCAGTTATCATCATCATCGTCACAACCCTAAACTTCATTTTTTTAATGGGATTCAGATAGAAAAGGTCCTGAGGCAAGTCACTGTGCAGCTGTTGTGATTTATACCTTATTTTCTATGGATTATTATTATATAGGTGGATAAAACAGATACTTTTTGTAGTTGACTAAAAGTATTAGGATAGAAGAACAACCTCTATCCATTTGCTGAAAGGATCTTTGGCACCACTCCAGGAGCAGGGAACAAAACAAGGATGAGACATACATACCTCATTCTGTTCCCACATGGATTTGATCTCCTCCTCTAAATCTCTATATTTTGAAAGCTATTCCTTCTGTGTAGTTTGGATATCGTGTATATTTGACAGCATCCATTTAAAAGATTGTTCTTAGCAATTTGGAACTGTACCTAAAAAGTCAATAAAGTCTCCTTGTTCCTTGACCCAATGATTCCACAACTAGCTTTCAACTTCATGGAGATCAGAGAAGGAAGGAAAAGACCCACAAATACAAAATATTCAGGGCAGCTCTCTTTGTTGTTGCACAGAGCTAGAAAAAAAGGGAATGCACATCAATGAGAGAATGGCAAAAAAACTTGACATGAATAGAACAGGATTATCATTGTGCCACAGGGATGATGAAAGGTGCTGATTCAGAGTCACCTGTATGAATTAATGCAGAAATGAACACAACCAGAAAAACAATTTGTCGATGACTAAATGTTATAAAAACCACCTGCCCGTAAAAGATCGTATGTCTCTGATCAATGCAATAATCAAACAGGACGTTAGAGGACTTATGATGAATCACGCTTCCCTACTCTTGGCAGAGATGTGAGGGACTTGAAGCGTAGAAAAAGAAACAGACGTTTTTCAGACAGCCGACGGATGAATCTATTTTGCTCAACTACGCTCATCTATTACAAGAGAAGGCTTTAATTTTTTGAGGGTAGTTCAGGGAAAGTAAGAATTATTGGGGAAGTGAAGGCAGGATGGCGATAGTTAAGCAAAGAAAAAAATACATAGAGGAAACCAGAAGGCAGTTCAGAAGAGTATGCAAACAAGCTGGGTGGTGCTGAAATGACCATGATAAATTTAATATATAATTTAAAAAAAAAACTCACAGTGCAACAGATATTTATGGAGTCATATACAATCCTTTTTTTCTGCTCTTTATATAAAAAATTCATATTTGTTGATATTTGTCAAGTTCATGTAACAACATTAAATTTATTAAAATTCATACATCAAGCTTAAGGGTCTATGGATTGATGGATATTATTTCTAACTGATCATGGGTAATAGTTCAGTGTTTGATAACGGACTGGTTCCAGTATAGTGTATTGGGAGAGATCTTGAAGATACTTTGAGTTTTCTTGTTGTAATAAGGGAATTTGCCATTTGTGAATTCACAAAAGATCACTATCTGATGAAACACTCTATCCATCTCCAGAAAGAGAAGTGATCACCTCTCAGTGTAGACTGAAGCTTCTTTTCTTCACTTTCTTTTATTGATTTTTATTTTGGGGGGGGGGGGGGGGAACATGGCTAACAAAGGGATTTATTTTGCATATCTATACCTATTTCTAATGGTTTTCATTTTTCCTGCAATCTGACTCAGTATTGGAGAAGGAAAAGGGAATTTTGAACTAAAAATATAATAAAATTAAATTTTGTTTTTCAAAAAAAAAGTCATTATTTCGATTGTTGTTGTTGTCAAGGGTATAGGTTTTCATGACAATATGCAGGTAAAGAAATGCTCTGTTTAGGTGGAATTGGTATTTGAGTATCTTAATCAGGTTTCCCTTGCAGAGCTTAGTGTCTGAATTTTTTAGATGTTTGAAATGAACTCTCTAGCTGAGAAGCACAGAAGGAAAGCTGTGATCTCAAGTGAAAACAATTCTGGAAGAGTTCCACTTCAAACGATTGGCTTTCTTTTATGGGTGAATAAAAATGAGATGCTACCCATAAGTGAATGATGAAGTGAAAAAGCAGGAGGCTTAATGGAATATTCAGCCCCAAAGGGAAAAAGTAAGAGCTGGCAAAGGATGTGAAGCATTATGCCATGGAATACAGAGGTGTAAAATTTATTCTAAGTAGGAACATCTATGGTTGCAACCCTTTTACATGGACCTATTGGATGCTGAAGATTCACTGAGAGATCCAGGCCTTAGTTATAGAATCCCAGGGTCCTAGAGCTGGTATTTAATTTGGGCTAGTGTGGAGAGGGCTGCCCTGGATATCTAATACATCTAATACAAGATAGGGCTGGGGAATAGATGATCTGGGAAGGGATGTTGTCAGATACATTTTGTTCTCACCTTTTTCCTAGGCTAGCACAAAAAATATGTAGCTGGAAATAGAGTGAGGATTCTGTTAGCTTGACCTTTATGAGCTATAACTGGCCAAATCAGTAGATGACTCCAGTGGTAATAGATTTTCTAAAAACTGCTATGGTCAGGGAAGTGCTAATTGGACATGCCTTCTAGAAACTGAAGTATCTTCCAAAGTCTAAAAGAAGTCTTTTATGCAAGCCTATAGAAAGAATTTCAGAAATAAAACTTGGATTTTTAAAATAGAGAAATATCTCCCCTATACCCTTTCTATAACAAAGAACAGTGTAGATTGAGACAATTTCTTTACTCCATGTATAAATGCCACAATTTTTTCTCTTCCCATTTTTAACAGAGCTCCTGTTCTTTAAATATAGAAGAAAAATGGGAAGGAACTGGAGGAAGAAGCACATAGTAAGTACTTCAATGACTGTCCATTTTAATTTCTACTTTTGTCTACTCAACTTCTAGTCTTCCAGAAATTATTAAAATAATGATGAAAACACTTTCACTGACCTACATGAGAATATCTTTTTGAAATATATAAACCAGAGTTGGAAAATTACACAATCTCTGCAAGTTCAGAGCTACTCCCTACGTCATCCACTAACCAGTATATTGTAAGCATTTCACAAACTCTCTAAAATAATTTTCAAACATTTATTTACTATCTTATTTTCTCATGCTGCTATGCTTCTAGAACAAATTATATTCATATTTCATTCTTGCATGTCTTTATAAATGTGTAAGTATCCAGGAAGAATTCATCATGATAACAGAATGCACAATGAATTCTTGTTTGAAAATTATGGGCTTAACCAATAAATCTTGATCATTTGGATAGTTACATATTTCAATAATTAAAAGAATTCTCTTTAGTCTGCAACTATGATCACTGAGAATCTACAGAAAGACACTTAATCTCTGAACTGACCAGGTTGGTTGTTGTTTTTTTTTACACACTATACACACTGTAATAGGTTAACTTGAATATGGCAGGGGCTTAAAACTTAAAATGTTCTGGCTACACTGGTTTCTCTCAGCTTGATGAGTTCAAAAAAGAAACCTTTGTGGATTTTAAGCTGTTTTGTTATAATGTTGGCAATCAACTGAATTCATCAATCAATCAAATCAACTTACTGCAGTTAAAGCAATTGATAAGATGCTCTATCCTTAACTGGTGAGAATATCTCTATTGATTCAATAACTAGGAGTGAGCCAGGTCTAGACATCTCTAACAATCAATCAAAGGCACTAAAAATGTTTGATGCATCATACTCAGTGATTGTCTATAAAATAGGAAGGCAGTTTGGAATTCAGCAGTAGAATGGCTGGTCAATGTAGAAGAAAGAACAGTGTGGTCAAGTCCCTAAGAGAGAATTTCTTGGATAGGGAAGGGAAAGCCGGATGGTATTTGTCCACCTCACCCCTGGCCAGGCCAGAGGAAGACCTTGGGAATTTTGGAGGGTAAGATGGTTTGAAATGATCAATAGCATCTAAGTGACATCCTCTTGACAGTAGCAGCTAGAAGCTGAAGATAGTCTAAACATATTGAGGAAAGGCAGCTTCAGACTCTACAAGGAAGGAACTTCAGGAGTCCTCCACCAAATGTGAGAAATAGACTGCCAGCCACCAGGACTTGTGAGCCAACCTTTGGCTCCAAAGCTGTCTTACATATGAAGCCCACTTCTCCCTGGGCTACCTATTTGTATTTGAAGGAGATCATGTCATAGAGTTCATAGAGGTTGTTTTATCTCAATCATTCTTACTGTGTCCTTTTAGTAAATTCCCCTTTCTTAAAACTAAGTAAGCCTGACTGATTGATTGATGGATATCAACTGGTAATCTTTGAGGAAGCACTCAGGTGAGAGCTTCTGACCTACAGCATTAGAGAAATTGCCTCTCGGTCCCTCTGGATTACCCCCAAGAACCTGAAGGGTTCCCATAGTAGCCACTTTCTGGGTGAATTGTGTGATTGGGAGACTAGCTCCAGAGCATATGCTACACTGATCTGTAGTTTTTCTGCTTTAAGATGTAGTTTAACTGTTTAGAATTACCAAAGATGTTAGTATCACCAAATGGGAAAAACAGTAAATAGAAGCTGACTCAGTAAAACTCTTGTTCATATTAGGCTATCAGCAGGAATCTGCTGGTAGAGAAGCAAAACACCTGGGATAGCATTTACTGCAAAAGGAGAAAAAGGCAAGAAAGCAGGCAGCAACAGCACAGGGAACTGCTCCGGTAAGTTTCATTGAATGCAAGAGGAAGGGGAACAGTCAGTGTCTGGCAAGGAGGATGCCATGTTTACCTTTCTTCCATAGGTCATTAATTGTTATATGTGTTAAAAGTATAGGCTGGCCTCACTGCTATAGAATAACAGAAAATAGCTAAAGAAATTCAATTCATCTCAATCCATCAAACATTAAGGGCCTATGATGTCCATACTAGGTGCTTGGGATACAAAGACCTTCCCTCCAGCCCACAAAGAAAGAGTCCTTGCTCCCTGAGGAGCTAGAGCGGAGAGGGTGCTGGTTCTTGGGGTCAGGAGGTCCTGAGTTCAAACATGACCACAGACTCTTACTATCTGTGTGACCCTGGGCAAGTCATTTAACAAACTTTGTCTGCCTCAGTCTTCTCATCTGTAAAATAGAGATATTAAATAGCGTCCACCTCACCGGATCAAGCGAGATAATAATTGTAAAAAGCCTGGCACAATGCCGGGCACATGGTAAGCACTATATAAATGTCAGTCATTATTACTGTGAGTCTGAATTGATTTGTCTCTTTACCCTTCAAATTATTAGGAAGAATCAAGGAGTCCTTGAAAAAAGAGAACAACTGATGCTGTGTGATACCCCTGCTGAAGTGTCAACTGCCTTTGTGTTTAGCCATTTCTGCATGTCCAGCCTTTAGGGACAAAGGACCCACCAAGGTCACCTCACTGGCTCTCTATTCTTACCACATCACTCCTCTCTTCAAAAGCTTCCAGTATCTTCCTGTAACCACCACCTTCAGGTTTAGATTCCCGTCCTCTTTGTGTAACTGTCCCGGCTGCCAGCCTGCCCCATTGACTCACAGAAGGGGCAGACATCTGGATTGAAGCAAACCATAAACCAATCAAAAATAAACTCAGTACACGGATGCACTGTGGGGGACTTGTGAATGATTATGACCATTCCAGAATACAATTTGGAATTCTCCCCAAAAAAACTACTAAAAAGTGCATGCTCTTTGACCCAGTTATATAACCACTAGGCCTACACCCAAAAGGTATCAAAGAAAGAATAAAAAGTACCATAGAAACAAAAATATTGGTAGCAGCTATTTTTGAGGTGGCAAAAAATGAAAACTAAATGCCCATCAATTGAAGAATGCCTAAATAAGTTGTGGTATGTGACTATAATGGAATACTATAGTGCTGTAAGAAATAAAGAAAAATATGATTTCAAAGAGTCATGGAAAGAATTATATGAACTGATGCAGAATGTAAGTGGGCAGAACCAGGAGGAGCATTTATATAGTAACAACAAAGTTGTAAAGATTTTGAAAACTGTAAGAACTATAATCTGCACAATGACCATCCAGGATTCTGGGGGATTGATGATGAAACACACAGTTCGCCTCCTGCCAGAGAAATGACAGCTTTGGGGTGCCCAATGAGACATTTATTTCTATATACAACCAATGAAAGAATTGTTTTTGCTTCACCATACTTTTTGTTATAGGGAATTTGCTTTTCTTTTCTATTTTTTTCCAAAGGAGAGAATGAGAAGAAGATAAAATAGATTTCTGGTCATTAAAAAATGCTTTAAAATAGAATGCAGAAGGATGCTACAAGTGGAATTTGTGTGCACTTTCTGATAAGGTCGCTGTATCGATAATTTTCTTTAATTGTTTTACTTTGCTATAAGGAAAGTCCCAAGGAGTGGAATGGGGGCAGTCTGGAAATGTTTGTAATGTTCAAAAACAAAACACAGCAATAATTTTTTAAAAGTAGATGGTGTGAATAAGGCTTTGGTCAACTAGAAAGGACCATGGATTTGAAAAAAATAAAGTCATACACTTCAGTGCCGCACACATACACATACACAGATATTAGATATAGATGTAGATATAGATATAGACATGGATATAGATAGATATAGATATAGTTAGGAGACAATCAAGAGGAGGACAAATCCTAATTCAAATTCCTAATTCAGGAACCAAAGATTCCAGGCCCTAGAGAGGGAATTGTTTTGGGGGACAGAACACTTCTTTTTCTCTTCCTTTCTCTTCCTGTTGGTCACATTAATGAAAGAACTAGACAAATCAGAGACAACATACAGGCCTGAGAATAGAGAGATACATGCAAGGGGTAAACAAGTTTCTTTTTTTTTAAAAAAAGGCAGTAGCATATTCAGAGACAGAATTGGTCAAGTTATGACCTTGTGAACTTTCAGTTTGGAAGACTTGGAGGTTCCATTGGCATAAATGGCATTATGTACCTATGCCAGTAAAGTCCCCAAAGCAGAAGTGGCTATGGCATTGGGAACTGAAACACCAAGGTCCAACCAGACACATTAAAGAAGGAAAGATTCAGGACCATGAAAGGGCACTGATGATCAAAGTCCAACAGAGAGCTGCAATTAAAGGAAACTTTATAAAGACTCCTTTTAGGAAAAAAAACACTACTAATAACTTGGATGCATGAGTTACCCTTTGCTAAACAGGTTACCTAAACAAGTGCATTGCCACCATCTTCCTATAAGTTTGAGCATATTATCCCTAGAGATCACATGTGTGCAAAAGGAAAAGAGGCTCCTTAGTTAAGACTGTTTTTTTCTGTAACAACTCTCCTTGCTACACTCAATTAGTAAATATCCTTTCTAAAAGTTAATTAGATTTGGATGACAATTGAAGAGAAACACATGATTGGGCTTGTTAAAAACAATACTAGAAACCCTGGAAATCCTCAAGGTTATTCCTAGAATGAGACAGCAGTAGTGCCAACCTCTAGAGACCCAGCTCACCAATATAAGTGGGGAAGATTTACATATGGCTACAGTTTTTGGACCTGACATGAAAAGTACAAGAAAATATTGTCCTGTTGAATATGGGTCTAGGGAGGGCATAGCTGAGAACCTCCTAAGACTTGTTAACCCTTATGATCAATAGTAATTTGTTCATTCAAAAAACTGTTTAAAGCCCTTTTGTTCTTACCATTTAGTAAGAAAATAAGTTTAGATAAGACATACTCACCTTTCTCAGGGAGCTTACAATCTGTAAGAGGGACAAAACACAAATATAAATAACTATTACAGGAAGAAAAATTAATAAAAGGTCCAGTAATCACAGGAAATGACATCCGAACAGAAAGACAGGAATAAATCAACCAAAAAACATTTACTATGTGCCCTACTGGATGCTGAGATTATGTAAATTAAGAAACCAAGATGATGCAGACCTTCAAAGAACTTAAATTATGGGGAAAGGGAGTAAGAGAAGATCAAATGAACTCACAGATAAGGAAATAAAAAGTGTATACAAAATAAATGCTGATTGATTTCATGGAAGGTGCCACTGTGGTTTGTCCTTCATATCGAAGAGGACCATGACATCAGCAGTCAACTTTGATTTCAGTGAGTGAGGGCTATGCAAAGTCACCAGTCTCATTTTCTCCTCCTGAGCCATCTGGGTGTTGTGGCCAGATATTCACCAGGATATAATGACTCAAAGAAAGCAACTAAAGGTTTCATTAGAAAAAAGCACCAAGTATGGGTAATAAAATGACTAGAAACACTAATCAAAGGAGACAAAGTCAACCATAAAGTTATCAAGAAGACATAGTGGGATGGACTCATGATGAGAACAAGTCTGTGGAATAGTATTCTTTCTTCTAAAGGAAGAATGTATGTAAAGGGTTGGAGTAACAATAATAAAAATAGTATTTGTGCTTTCCTTGCTCTGTGAGGTACATAGTCTAAGTATTTGTACTACCTTTGATACCTCAAGCAAGACCCCAAGAATAGGTACCCCAAGTTCAAAAAACTCTTTGGGTCAGCATCTATTCAAAACTCACAAGCCCCCACTGATGCATTTACCTTTTCTCTAGTCAGACAGAGGACACCATTAGTTCAAAGCAAAGGCATTTACTGAAATAGCATCATAAGAAAAATTGCAATGGAACATATCCCCCAAACCTGGGGCACACTCTCCCACAAACTTACCCACAAATATCATCAGTAGTATGTAAGTAAATAGTATAAGTATAAATCATACCTCAGAGGCTACAAGACTTTCAAAGTTTTCTTATGTTAGAGCCTTTCCAACAAAAATAGCTTACCATCTTCCCAGCTGTCACCCTCCTCTCTCTACAAAAACTGTGACCCTGCAGACCTAGAGCTCCAGAGAGAATGCCCTCCCATATCTGGTGAACTAATTCACTCAGTTTGGGGATTCCATCCTAGGATATGCCTCCCTGATTCATAAGTGTAAGTAAAAACCCACTCAATCCACTCTATCTTTCAAGTCTCAGGCTATGTTTCTCTTTCTTTTGAAAGGCTTTATAAAACGGTATTGGTATCTTCTGTTTTTTAAATATCATCAAAACCTCTTCAGGTATTCCCTCACTCCTTCCCTCACAAAGAATCATCCTATATAATATTTTTTAAAGTAGAGAAAAAGAAAAAAAATTGGCAAAATCTATCAATACATTGAAAAAATCTGAAAATACAGGGTATACATCATATCCTCAGAAACCTCTACCTTCTGCAAAGGAGTGGGGTGAGAGTGTCTTTTCTTTTCTCTCTGGGTTTTTTTTTAATAATATTACAATATTCACTCATGATTGTTTTATGGCTATTTTTTCCATTTACATTGTTGCAGTACTGTATCTCTTATTTCTTGTTTCTGCTGACTTCACTCTCTGTTACATTGTATAAATCTTTCCAGGCTTCTTTGAATTCATCATATTCATCATCTCTCACAGCACAGTAATCCCATTACGTTGATGGACAACAAGTTGTTTAGCCATTTCCCAACCAATGGACGTCTACTTTGTTTCCAGTTTGTTGCTACCACAAAAAGTATTGCTACAAATATTTGGGCAGATAATGGAGGCATCTTTGTCATCAGTGACTTCCTTGGGTCTCATAGTAGAATCTCTAGGTCAAAGAGTATGAACATCTTAATCACTTTATTTGCATAATTTCAAATTGCTTTCCAAAACAGCTATACTGATTCACAGCTTCACCAACAATGTATTACTTTACTTCTGTTCCCTTAGCACTCCAACATTAACCACTAGCAATATTCAGGGTTCGAGGTGAAACTTCACAGTTGTTTTGATTGGCCTTTCTCTTATTACCACTGATTTGTAACATTCTTTCATGTGGTTATTAATATGTTGCAATTCTTCTTTTGAGAATTACTTCTTCGTAGCCTTTGATCACTTATCTATTGAACGAATGACTTTTGTGTGTATATGAATGTTGTGCATGTGTGTACGTGTGTGCATGTAAGCATGTATGTTATTTATCTCTATATCTGAGATACCAAACTCCTATTAGAGAAATTTGATATATTTTTTTCCCATCTTGTTCAACCATTTTTTTCTTATCTTAGATATAGTAGTTTTACCTCTTTTTTGCTTTTATGTGATCAAAGTCATCTATGTTAGCTGCTGTAATTGCTCTATACCTTGTTTGGTTAAGAATATAACTGCTAAATGTTTTACAGGATTGCACATGTATAACCTATATCTGATTGCTTACCATCTTGGGGTCGGGGGGAGAGATTGAAGGAGAGATAGAATTTGGAGCTCAAAACTTTAGACAATGTTTAAAATTGTTTTAATGTGTAATTGGGGAAAATAAAATATTACATATTTTAAAAAAAATTTCTCCTAATCAAAGTTGCAAAGAACATGTATGATGTACTTCTCTAACACTTTTTTTGGTATAATCTTAATATTAAGATAATGTATTTATTTTGAATGTATTGGGGAATATGGTATAAAGAGTTGGTCTAAGCCTCATTTTTGCCAGATTATTTTTCCAACAGTTTTTTTGTCAAATAGAGATAGATATACATATGTGCCATAGATATACATATATACATATATTATGAATGCATAAACATATATATATTTTAAAGTAATTTTTGTTTTCCAGTTTATCTAACATGAGGCTACTGAGTTCCATTATTTCTGATTCTCCCTAGTCTTGTCTGTTCCACACACACGCTTTAATTGCTTAAAACTTCACTGTGTGTGTGTGTGTGTGACAGAGAGAGAGAGAGAGAGAGAGAGAGAGAGAGAGAGAGAGAGAGAGAGAGAGAGAGAGAGAGAGAGAGAGAAGAGAGACAGACAGACAGAGATAGAGTGACAAAAATAGACAGAGAGACAGAGTGAGAGAGAGAGAGCAGAGGCTTTCTTTCACCCATGGTTCCCCAGCTTTTTAGATTGGGTTCAGTCCTGGGGGACCAAAGCTCATGAGGGCATGTGACTATTCTTGCATTCCCTGGTTCATTATTTCCTCACTGAAGAGCCCTAAGGAAAATTTCTTAAAGCTTTGGTTTGAGTTGTGGTTAGAGTCTCTTCCAAAAGAATTAATAGTACCTTGTAAACAGGTATACAATGTCCACAACAGTTTGGATCTAAAACAGTTATTTATTTCAACCATCTAAGAACAAATTATTAAGATCCAAAAGATTATAGGTATGCATTTAGTACTTGAAGAATTATGTAATAACCCAGAGCTCTTTGTTTACTCTCCTGGTTGAGTGATAATAAAAACATTAACAGTTGATAGTCATTTCACATTCACATTCATTTTCTGGACTATCCAAGTCACTCACTCAAGGTCCACATCTTCTGAGTCAGAGAACAGCTGGCAGGTGGCGTCTCTTTCCAAGAGATTGTTTCAGAGGTTCCATCCTGCCAGGCAACTAGCAGGCAGAAAATGAGCTCCTGACTTCTCAACTCAGGGGATCCTCCACAATCTTGGCAACATTCATCTCAGTGTCACTGCTCAGTCACTGGTGGTCAGGAAAATAAAAGGGGAGAGTTATAGGCAGCTCGGGCTTTAAGTTTCAGTCTCAGGCTAACTGAGACAAGGATGTGTTCTCAGAATCCAAGCCATCCTTGGAAAGATAGAACAGGGTAGTGAGGACAGTCTCCTCTTTCCTCCATAGAAGTCCATAGAAAGCTGTCAAAGTCCCAAGTCACATATTTGAAAGAGAAGAGGGATTGCAAAGGAATGGAGTCACTCACTGTAAGACCTAAGTGGGCACCTCTCGTGTTCAGCAGCTCCTTCTCTTTGTCACTGTCCCTCTGTTGGAAAATAGTAACAATACCAACAATAGTCATAGAGAATATTTACGTCATTGAGTGCTTTAAGTTTTACAAATAGGTTATTTTCTTTGTTTCTCACAGCAACTCTGTAAGGCAGATGCTATTATTATAGACGACATAACTGAGGCTGAGGGAGTTGGAGTTACTTTGCCACACAATGAATGTCTGAGGTAGGATTCAGACTCAGGGCTTTTGATTCCAAGGACAGAACTCTGTCTCTATTTTACCTTGGGACCAAGGGGTCAATCATATGCCCTTGTTCACCCACGCCCTTCAGTAAGAAGCTGGTTCATTGGTGAACAAGTATGGATTAAATTCTTACAATATGCCAAAGACTGTACTAAACTCTCAGGATATGAAGAAAAGCAGAAATATTGTCCCTGCCTTCAAGGAGCTTACCTTCTATTGGGAGAGACAACGCACCAATGACTGTGCAAAGACATAGACTGTAAATTGGAGGCTATCTTAGAAGAAAGGCAGGTGGAGCAAATGGAGACTGGGAAAGGCTTCTTTTCAACATTGGGATTTTGGTTGAGCCTTGAAGGAAGCACAGATGAGGAGGGAGAGCTTGCCAGACATTGGGGAAAGTCAATATGCAATCAGGAGAAGCAGGGTCTTCTCGGAGGAACAGCAAGGAGGCCAGCATCATTGGATCTTAGAGTATAAGAAAGGGAAACAGGTGTAAGAAGACTGGAGAGACAGGAAGGGACCAGGTAGTTAAGGATTTTAAAAGTCAAATGAGATTTTATATTGGATCCTGGAGGTAATAGGGAGCCACTGGAGGTTATTGAATGGGAGGCTGGTGACATGATCAGACTTGTTCTTTAGGAAGATCAGTTTGACCACTGAGACACTTGAGGCAGTGAGACTCATCAGAAATTCAAGGTACCAGTCCAGACGTGAAGAAATGGGAGCCAGACCCAAGACAGTAGCAATGTACAATGAACAGAAGGGGGAATAAGGGAGGTAGGATAGACAGGACTTGGCAACAGATTGGAGATGAGGCTGGGGTGAGAGAGTAAAGAGTCAAGAATACCATTGACGCTTTGAGCCTGAGTGCCTGGGAAGATGGTATCCTTGACAGTAATAAGGATGTTAGGAAGATGAGAGGGTTTTAGGGAAAATATAATGGAGCATGAGTTTAAGATGTCTATGAGTCCTCTGGTCTGAGATGTCCAACAGGCAGTTGCTGATGTGGCCAGAAGACAGGAGAAGGCCGGATAGATAGATTCCGAATCATCTGTATAAAGATGATTAATCGAATCCAATGGGAACTGATGAGATTACCAAGCAAAAAATCACATGGAAGAGAAAGAGAAGAGGTCCCAGGTTAAAGGCCTGAGTGACACACACTGTCAGCACCATGATCTGGATGAAAATCCAATAAAGGGACCAGAGAAGGAGTGGTCAGGAAGGTAGGAGGAGAACCGGGAAAAAGCTGTGATGAAAACTCGGAGAGAAGAGAGCAGCAAGGAGCAGAGAGTGATGGACGAGTCATTGCCTGACTTGGGATCACTTGCCTTCTCCCCTCTGTGACACTTTTTGGAAACAGCTCAGCAATTGCTTCAGTGGTTTGTTCAGTGCCCTGGAATGTAGTTTGTCCTGAAAGAGTGACTCGAACTAGTCACAGGCAGCTAGATGCTATCTTATTATCTAATCACTCATCATGGTTTTCAACTGTGTTAATCATTTTTGTTTTCCTCTTCCTACTTCAAATGCCATTCTCCTTGGAAAGAAAAAGGGAAAGAAGCAAAGTTGGATAGTTCTCCCTTTCTACATTGTCGTGCCTTCTCTCCTGAGCTGTGGTCCTGTGCCTCCTCTGACTTTCCCCTTCCTCCCAGCAAAATAAAAATGAAAGCAAACCAAACTGAACTTTTCTGTTGATGTCAGGTGTTTTAGAGTTCCAGCTACCACTCTTATAGGGACATGACAATTTTTAACATTGATTCCAGTTCTCTGCCATCATTCTATCTTCTGTACTTAGAGATAGCTGATAGCTCAGTGGAGAAAGTACTGGACCTGGAGTCAGGATGACCTGGGTTGAAATTCAGCCTCAGGCCCTTACTAGCTGTATGACTCCTGGAAAATCATTTCTGTTTGCCTCAGTTTCCTCCAATGTAAAATAGAGATAATAGTAATACCTCACAGCATTGTTGTGAGACTCAACTGAGATATTTGTAAAATCACCTATTACAGCACCTGGCACATAGTAGGCTCTCTGTAAAACTCATTCCTTTCCCTAGGTGCTCTTGTACTTCCATTTCTCTTGCACTCGATAGCTTTCCCTATGCCTTTCTTACTTACTAGAATTGTTTCTGTATATCCTTAGAATCTCATTCTTGAGGGCTTCCCTTCTCTCCCGGGGCCACTTCTCCTGTAGAATCTAAGGCCATAGAGTTGTACTTATGTTTTTTTCTGATGTATTTGAAATTTGTTCTCCCAAAATCTAGAGAGAGCCAGATTACATCTTGATTATAGCTGCCTTCTTTTCCTCTAAATGTGTTTTATTGATGTCTGCCAATGTATGCTTCATTCTGCACATCTAGTCTTGGAGTAGATAAGAGATAATGGAATCAATTGTGCCAAAGGGGATTGGAAGAGGAAGGTGGGGCTGAGAAGGAAGAACATGAAGTAATGCTACCAGGTTTTATGAAATGGAGAACAGTTATTTTGTTCAGTCATTTTTCAGTCTTAACAGAGATACTGGACTGCTTTGCTTCCTTCTCCAGCTCATTTTACAGATGAGGAAACTGAAGCAAATGGGGTTAAGTGACTTGTCCAGGGTCACCAAGATAATAAATGTTTGAGGTTGGATTTGAATTCCAGGAAGGTTAGTCTTCCTGACTCCAGGGCAGGCACTTTATCCTCTGTGCCATGTAGCTGCCCATGAAGAGATGTTAAGAAGTTTTAGGGGATGGAGAAGAGTTGAAGGAGCTCACTAAATCACTTTGTCTCCATGAAGTAAAATGTCAAATCATCTGATGTCAGTATAGGTGTGGAATAATCTTTAAGAGTTCAGGACTTGGAGTCAGGAAGATGCTAGTTCATATGTGACCTCAGCTATTTATTAGCTGTGGGCAAACCACTTAACCTCTCTCAGCCTCAGTTTCCTTATTTGCAAAATGGGAATAATAAGAGCATCTGCTTCTTAGAGCTGTTGTGAGGATCAAGAAGGATACCATGAAAAGCTCTTTGCAAACCTTTAAACACTTCTAAGTGTGATTTCTTATCCTAGGGATTAAGGTTACAGTTGAGAGTTTGGGCAAGAAGAAAAGATTTGGAGCCATCGCTGGGAGATGTGTGGTATATAGAATCAATACAAGTAGACTGCAGTAGTGGGAGGTTATCCATGCAACCTACAAGCCATGTCTATACATCTAGACAGTCACTCACTCCCCTGCTACTTGTTCTACATTTATTTGATTGATCTTAATTTTATGAAAATTTGGGGTAAAAACACTTTTACATGGTTTTTCATTTTTCTGACTATGAATTTATTTAATTTTTTTGCATTCAAGATTTCCTTCCAAAAATTTAATATCTTTGTTTAAAATGCTAGAATAACTCAAGGAAGATTTAATGGGAAATATAATGCTCCTCTTATTTAGTAATGTTTTAACTTCAATTATCTGTCATTTGCTATTAATATTGCCATCTTTTGTCAATGAAATGAAAGTGCTTAGAACACTGAGTAGAATACTGGAAAGGAATTGCTTAATAAAAGTTTATTAATGAACTGACTGATCACCTGATATGATTATCATATGATAATTCTTTGTCTTTCATCATAACCACTTTTTAATATTTGCATCGGCTTCTGAAAGGATATGGATTACATTCCTATCTTTACAGACTTTTAGAATCTGAAGGCACCTTTAAGGTCATTTAGTTTTAATATAGGTGTGATTACAAAGTAAGAAGACCAGTTGTTTTGTCCATAAGACTTGAATTTGTGCATTTAAAAATATTGAATTTCAAAGACATTGCCTACTTCAATAATTCTATTACTACTCAGAATACTTTAGCAACTTCTGTTTTGGAAATTGTTTTTCAGAATCAGTTTAAAGGTTGCTTATTAACACAAATTTAGTTACTTCAGAGTCATTCTCCTCCTCCTCCTTCTCTTCTCCTTCTCCTTCTTCTTCTTCCCCAAAAAACCCCAGTAATAACCAGCTTGATTAACCATCTTATTCACCACACTATTGCCAAGAAATCCAATTCACCCTTAAATAAGAAAGATTTGCCAACACTGAGAATATTCAAGATGACGAGTTGTAGGTTTTGAAGGCAATTGGGAAGGATTTCCAAAGTTGTTTTGATCAACTGAAACATCATTAGAATGTGCATATATCCTCCCAAACGGGGCCAATCCTCATGTAAATGTATAAATTCAGTGTACTCAACAAAAAAGCAAACCCCTTTGTTGTAGCAAACTTTCAGTGTAGAAAAATGGGGGGAGTGGAAGGGAGCTCATGGTCACATAGACAAATAGAGCCTAAAGCATCGCATTTCTTGATTTCTTCAATACTATTTGACATTGCTACACCATTTTTTTTCACATGTTGTTTTTATATTACAGGCATTTCAAGTCTTTCTATTTAGAGACCTGGATTTAGAATCATTTTTGCAGGGATACACAGTCCCTTGTAAGATGGGGAGCACATTTTTGGCAGACCTCGATGAGTCCATTTTGAATCAGTATTGTCTGCCAATGTAAATTTCCCCACCGGGTTCAGTTAAAATATTGTTCCAAACATCATGTTCTCTACTCTTAGCTCTTTGTAAGGGCCCACCTTCCATTTTAGGACTGTATTTTGTTCAGCACAGCTTTAGATATTGCAAAACACCAGCTTGGCTAACTCCTGATACACAACACAATAAGGAATGGCAGGTGAACAAGATTTCTTTGTTCTTGGATGATTCTGTGAAATGGTGACCTCATGGATGTGGGTCTGTCATTGTTTGAATAAACACAATGACTTGTGTGATCAGGACTTCAAATTACTGTCTTTGTTACCTTGCATTATTTCTCCTTTTGAACTTGCCAATTACTAACATACAAGGCCAAATCTAAATGCTCTGATCACAGAAATTAATTTTGTATGTCTCTATGCATAATATGTGATGGTACTTGGTGGGGCAAAAGTAACACCCATCATCTTGAAGATAGGAGAGACCTGAATCCATAGATTGACCTCAGCACTGTTTAGCTCTATGATCTTGGGCAAGTAACTTTATATCCTTTTCTGCATCTGAAAAATGGGAATAATTATGAAGTGCATGACCTACCTCAGAGAGTCATTGTGAAGAAACTTCTTGGTAAACTTGAAATTACAACATAAATTTGAATTAGTATGATTTATATTATTATTTGCTTGCAAACCTCTTCTGAATTTATTATCATTTAGTTGTGCACGACTCTTCATGACCCATTTGGGGTTTTCTTGGCAAAGATACTGGAGTGGTTTGCTGTTTCCTTCTCCTGCTCATTTTACAGATGAGGAAACTGAGGTAAACAAGGTTAAGTGACTTGCCCAGGGATAGTTAGTGAGTGTCTAAGGCCAGATCTGAACATAGGAAGATGAGTTTTCCTGACTCTAGGACCGGCACTCTCTCCACTCTGCCATCTAGTTACCTTCCTTTATAGTAGATATAATTCTAAGCTTTTCATTTCTCTTGTCGTTTCCAAGTCATTCAAACTAAATTAAACAATCACATCTCACTCATAGTAGAATAAGGGAGGCAGGAGAGTTGCTTGTGAGGGACTGAGCTACTCTTATTTTCGGAAGGACAAATTTCTGAGAGCAAAGGGTCTGGAATTTGAAGAATGCACTTCTCTCGGAGCCCCCTAGTGTCACAATCCTTCCACCAACTCTGGTAACCATTTTCTTACCTTTTTCTTACTTTGTAATGGAAAATGTGAAGTTGGTGGGAATAAATTCTGCCATAGCGTATCATACTACCAAGAGAAATGCAAAGCACACAGTACTTGAGGTGGTTAGGTGCTGTCATGGTTATAAGAGATTCAAAAGACTTGAGTTCAAAACCAGTCTCTGACACTTACTAGCTGTGCATCCCCGGCCAATAACCTCTCTCAGCCTTAGTTTCCTCATCTGTAAAATGGGGACAACAATAGTGTCTACGTCACAGGGTCGTGGTAAGTATCAACAGAGATGATGTATCAAAAGTGCTTTGTAAAAGCTCTCCACGTGACAGCTGTTGCTCATTATTCATTCTAGAAGAGATCAGTGATATCATGAGGGTCATGGCAGGAGGGGGATGTCTTGACATGTTCATGAGTTGGATTTAAGTCATCAGTGTCACTCTCTCCTCCAGAGTCATGGGACTCCAATGGCAAGACGAAAGTCAAGATGACTGATGATGACCCGGGATGCAATGGGTGACCTTGGCCTTTGACAATTAGTGTCTTTCCCAGGTCTCAGTTTGTCTGAAGCATTGCCCATTCAATACCTAAGGGCTAGGAAAGCATTGAGACAAAAGATGATGAGTCATTATTATTTTTACTAAACTTGCTTAGTAATTATTTGGATTTTCATTAAGTACAATGCAAAGTATCAGAAGAATTTTTCAGTCACACCTTTAAAGTCCCCACCAGGATTCTATGTCCATTCTTTCTCATTCATTTTTTCTCTATTATTATCTTCATGTGTGTGTACTCCATTTTCTGACTTATACAGTTTTCATTATTTCATAAGGCCTTTCTAGATTTTTTTATTTCCTCACCCCAGTTAGCCTTAATTCCATTATTATATTCAAATATATGAATATACCACAATTTAGTTAACCATTCCCCTATCGTGATTCATTTAGCTTGCTTCCAGGTTTGTTTGTTAACTTCTTTGCAAGTCCATATGATGTTGCATTAAAAAAATAATCTTTAAACAGATAGTTATGTTGTTTTTGGATAACACTTTTAAGCAATATTCCCAAAAATGTGCAATAAAAGTTAATAAAGGAAAAATCTTACACCTTGGTTCAAAAAATCAGCTTTATGATTATGGGAAGATGATGTCAAACAAAAATGCTTGTGAAAAATATGAGGGAGTCTAGTGCATAGGTATTGGAGTGCTTTTGGCATTTCTCTCTCCAGCTCATTTTACAGATGAGGAAACTGAGAGAGAAACAGGGTTAAGGGATTTGCCCAGGATCACAGAGCTACTCAGGATCACAGAGCTACTAAGTGTCTGAGGTCAAATTTGAACTCAGGAAGATGAGTCTTCTTATCACCATGACACTTTATCCACTGTGCCACCTAGCTATCCTTTGGTCTTTAATTAAATCCAACATTTTTTAAGTGCATACTATTTGGAAGATGCTGTAGTTGGCGATAAGTTGGTGCCAACCAAAGAGACTTTACATTTTACTTTAGGAGAAGGTAGGGGAGAGATAACAAACAGTTATCAAACTAGGTGATATATAGGAGGAAAGTAAACTGAAAAGGAGGGCCATCGAGGAAGGCTACAGGAAGGAGGTGGCATCTGAGCTGAGCCCGGATGGAGGACAGGAATTCTTAGTGTTAAAGATGACTTCAAGTGTTAGAACATTCCAGCTGGGGGTCAGTGTTGAATAAAATGAAACAGCAGGCTCTCCAATTTGGCTGGAAGAAAGCATCAAGGTTCACAAAGTGTATTTCTTTTCAAAACAACCATGTGAGATTGGTAGTACAGGAATTATTAGCTCCTTTTTCCAGATAAAGAAGCCAAGACACTAAGACCTAAGGTGCTTTCATTGTGATATCACTCCATGTTCTAAGCTACAACCTTTTGTGTTCCAAGATCAACTTCGGTTCTGAAATTCCACGTTCTAATATTCTGGTCTAAAATCTCTTCCACTGAGTCAAGGAAGTATTTATTATTGTCCTATGAGCTTAGGATACAAAGTTAAAAAATAAATATTTGCTTACCTCAAAGAGCTTGTATTTTAATGAAGATTATCTGTTTGTCTCTATATACATATATAATGCTCATCTGAAGTTAGGAGAATCAGGAAAGGCTTCACATAGAAGGGACATTTTGTGTTGAAAGGTGCCTCCCATCTCTAAGGCTTTTGATTATTGGGTTCCATCCAGAACCAGTGACACTGACTTCCTGGCTGTTCCACAAAGAAGACACCAACCATCCAGAGCAAGACACTCCATCTCTGGTTCTGGACATTTCCTTGGGATGGTCCTCGTTGCCTACAACGCTCTTCGTCCTCCTCTGTAATTGCTGACCTCCCTAGCTTCCTTTAGGTCCCAACTAAAATCCCACCTTCTACAGGAAGTCCTTCTCGACCCCCCTCTTACTCCTAGCGCTCCCTTCTGTGAATTATTTCTTATTTATCCTAGATTCAGGTTGCTTTGGATATATATTTGTTTGCACGTTGTCTCCGCCGTTGAGTGGAAGCTACTCAAGGTGTCCCTTACTTCTCTTTGAATCCCCAGGGCTTAGCCCAGTGCCGGGCACATAGTAGGTGCTTAATAAATATTTACCGATTGATTTTAAGGAAAGTGCCCAAGCCAGACACAGCTTTCATCTGACTTTTCTCTCCCATCCCCCCCTTCTCCCGCCTCATCCCTTTGTCACCTCCCTTTTATGTGTCATCTTTCCCCATTTGAACACAAGCTCCTTGCTGGCAGGCATATTCATTTTTCTTGTATTTGTATTCGCAGAATTTAGCACGGGACCTGGCACATAGTAGGCGCCTCTTTGACTTGTCACAACTTCTCTAAGGCGTCTTCCGGTGGAAAAATTGACTTGCAAGGTCTTTTCGAGCTCTAACCCCTAATTTCTCTCTAGGTCTCCCTCCCATCCCTGACAGTCTGCGTCCCAAGGACCCTTCCCAGTCTAACACTGCACAGCCTCAGGTCACTTATACCTCGGATATTCTCAGAGCAGCTCTTCCACTCTGATTATTTTGGTTCCCAGGTGCTCAGACATCCTAGGTCCCCGAGACTTGGAGGGCGAGACAGAGCAGAGGCAGAGGGGCAGAAGAGGCAGAGGGGCAGAGCCGGAGGTGCAGAAGCAGACAAGGGTTCCCCCCCCCCCCGCCCAGGTGTGAGGCTGAGCTGTCCCGGGGCGCTCACACCCAGCAGCCCAGGTTCCGCGCGAGCAGGGTGGGTGGGGTGGGGGCGCGGAGGGGGCCGGGTCCGGTGGGGCAGGGAAGAGGCGGGGGAGGGGCGGGACGGGCTCTCCCCTTCTCCTCCCCTTCCCCCCGCCCCCACGAGTCCGCGGTACCGCCTCCGCCCCGCCGCCGCCTTTCTTCCCTTCCCTTCCCTTCCGTTGCGCTCGGCTCCGGCCTCCTGGGCTCGGCCGCGCTCCTGCCCCGCAGCCCCGCCGGGCCTCCCCGGCTCTCGAGCTCTCGGGCTCGGCCGCAGCCGGAGGGACAGGGGCGATCGGGAGCCGCGGGAACATGGCGGCTGCCGGACCCGAGCGCGAAGCGGCGGCAGAGCCCGAGGAGCCGGGGCTGCTCCCCGCGGCGGCACCGCAGCCCCCGCCCGGGACTCCCCCACCGGCCGAGGCGCCCGCGCAGCCCGAGCCCCGGGAGCCCCCGGAGCCCCTGGAGGCCGGCGAGGTGGAGCGGAGGCTGCAGAGGACGCGGCGGGAGCTGAGCAACCGCAGGAAGGTGCTGCTGCGGAACCTGCCGCCAGACACGCACAGCCAGGTGAGCCCCCACGAGCCACCCTCCACCGAGCTCCCGGCCCCTCACCGAGCCCCTGGCCGCGGCGACCCCCACCCCCTCCGAGCCTCAGTTTGCTCGTCGGTGAAGTGAGAGAGTCGGACTGGGGGGTCACCGCGGTCCCTGGAGTCTCTAGACCTTTGATTTCCTGAACTTGGGCGATCACTTCCCCCTCTGTGCCTCAGTTTGCTTGTCTGTATAACGACGATAGCCTCAGATGTCCCTCGAGTCTCTAGATCTATGGTTGCATGAACTTGGACGAGGCGCTCCCCGCTCCCCCCAGCTTGTTTCCTAGTCTTTGAAACGGAAGAGTCGGACTACCTAGCCTCCGCTGTGCCTTGAGTCTCTAGATCTCTGATCCCATGGACTTGCGCAATCACTTGCCCACTCGGAGCCTCAGTTACCCCATCTGTACAAGGAGGGGGAAATTGGACTGAAATGATTTTTGATGACTCGATGACCCCCACGACTTGGGAACATAGCCTGTTATCAGGCTGGCAGGACAGCGGTGCCCTAGAATCCATAGGCGAACATCTCGAGAGCTGGAGGGGCCTCAGAGGTCACGTAGTTCAACTTGTAGGAGAGAAGGGACTTGATCAAGGTCACTCATTTGGTAAACAGATGACAGAGTTGAGATTGAAACTGGACCCCAGTTCAGGACTCTGGGTTTCCTTCCAGGGACCCCCGGGTCCCTTCCAGAGCTAACATTGTGTGTTTTAAAATAGTGCATTAGTCAGACTGTGGTGAGAGCTCCCTTCCTGCTCCGACAGATCTACTCCAGTCTTAGGGCAACTCTGGGCTCGCCTTCTCTAGACCACTGACACCCAGCCCGAGGCTGAGGTGCGTAAAGCCCAGGTCGCCACTCCCTAGGTCTGGAAATTCAGCCACTTCCGATTGCCTTCAGGGGAAAACATTCTAGGGCCGAATCAGCCGGGTTTAGAACTGGAAAGGATCTCCAGGATATAAATCCATGCTCTCCACCTCACCAATAGTCTGGGCCTGTGCTTGGAGATCTCGGGGAAGAGGGGTTACCTCCCACCCCTACCTTGGGAGGAAGTTTGTTCCTGACTGAAGCCTTTACAATTTTTACCTCTTGTTCCTGAGCCTGTCCTCTGGGGACAAAGAAAACAATTTCAGAGTCATAGATGTATATCTAGAAGGGAAAAGAGATGGGGGAGGGAATAAATATTTGTTAAGCAACCATCAAGTGCCGGGCACTGTGCTAAGCCTGTTCCAAATAATATCACATTTGATTCTCACATCAGCCCTTCAAAGTGGATGTTATTATCATCTCCCTTTTACAGTAGAGGAAACTGAGGTGGACAGTGGTTGCGTGACTTGGTCAGGGTCACACAGCTAGTAAATGTCTGAGGCTGGGTTTGAACTCGAGTCTTCCTTTCTCCAAGGCCAGTGTTCTAGCTGCTTCAGAGGCCATTGGCGCAACCCCTTCAGTTCACAGATGAGGAAGATGAGATCCCCAAGAGGTTTTTGACTTGTCCAAGGTCACATTTGGCATTTAGAATCTTTCATGGCCTGGCTCCATGCCACCTTTCCAGCTTTGTTGTCTATCAAACCTGCTCCCTTTTCCCTTTGAATACTGTCTCCATCATGCCTGGCACACTTGCTCGCTTCACCCCCTCCTTCTAGAATGCCCAGCCTCTTCCAAACCTTCTCTAAGAAGCCTTTCCTTGTCCCATGGCATAGGGGTTCTTTCAGTCCCCAGATGAGTGTGTTACCCATCAGTCAGCTTTCCATAATTTATCCCCCATCTCGTGCCCAATGTAGTTGGTTTCTTGAAGGCTGAGATTGTTTGGTTTTTGTCTTTGAATGACTAAGGAGGCAACCCCCAAACCAGGGAGACCTGAGTATGGTTCTGGGCAAGTCATTCAGCCTGTATCTGCAGAGAGAATTTCCTTACTTTGGATTTCCTTATACCAGAAAAATCACTGGACCAGTCTCTTTTCCTGTGACTTGCACAGGGGTCTGCACATAGTAGGCACTTAAATGATCACTGGATTGGACTGGATCAAAAGAAAGATTAGGACCAGAAGCAAATGAGTGAGTTGAGGATGTAAGGAAACACTTCCTAATCATTGACCTAGACCCCATGTGGAATAGTCAGCCTGTGCTGGTAGTGAGCCCTCCATCACTAACAGCTGATATTTAGGCTGGCAAACAGGAGACAGTGCTTGGGGAAAGAGCAGACAGGCAGCTTGGAGTAGCTGAAAGGCTGTCTTGTGGAAGAGGAATGAAACTTGTTCTCCAACCAGATGGACCCAGGAGCAAATGGTGGAAGTTGTCAGAGGGGAAGATTTCAACCTGATGTGGGAGAAAAGAAAATCCTAACAATGAGAGCTCCCAAAGTGAGCCAGAATGGGATAGGATGAGGTTGGGATGAGATGGTATAGGATGGGAATGGGATAAGATGGGATGAAATGGGATGAGATTCGATAAGATGGGATGGGGTGGGATTGGATGAGATGAAATGGGATGGGATGGGATGGGATGGGATGAGATCGGGTGGAAGGAAGGAAAAGGATGGGATAGGATTTGATAAGATGTGAAGGGATGGGGTGGGCCGCTGGGGTGGTAGAAGATCTACAAGCAAAAGAAGCTGGCCCATCACATATCAGGGATGTTGTCAAGTCTACAAGCATTTATTAAGTTCCTCCTGTGTACCAGTCATTATATTGTAGGAAAGATTCTTGTGAGGGCATGGATGGGTTAATAATACAAATTTATATTTTCTCTAGTGCTTCAAGGTTTGCCACACGTGTGGCTCACAACATCTCTGTGACACAGGCCATGCAAGTATTATTATACCCATTTTACATATGAGGGAAATTTAGTGACGTTAAGGGCCTCATCTAAAGTCACAAAAGTCACAGAGCTAGGATTCAAAGCTGGGTTTTTCATGACTCCAGCACAGAACTCTTTCCACAATAGCACTTTCCCTCTGGGGCCTTTCCAATTCCTTTGATGCAGCAGTTCTGGATTCAGTTGGTTCTACTGAAGGTCTGGGGATGAGGCTGGGGTATTTGGCGAGAGCCACACATCTGAGGTCATTGGACACCTTGGAAGATGTGGTTTTTCTGGTGGAAGGGTTCCCAGAGAAATTGAGAGACTGGGAGTGAGGGAAGGTGGGTTTTTAACCTTCACTTCCTTGTCACAAGACTGGGAGCCTGTGACTTTGCTCTTTGACAGAAGTTGGGAGGTGATGGGGTACTACTATTGCTACTAGTACTAATAACAATAACTACCATTTCCATACTATTTAAGATTTGCAAAGCGCTTTATAGGATTATCTCATTTGATCCTTACAACAACCTTGGGAGGTAGGTGCTAGTATTATCTGTATTTTACAGATGAGGAAACTGAGAGGGAAGATGAGTGACTTTGCCAGGACTACCCCCCCAGGAAGTGACACAGTGTTCTGAACTCAACAGGATCCTACCTCTCACACTACCTGTGTGAACATTGGAGTTTTCCATCTGTAAAAAGAGGAGCTTTCTTCTTCGGTGCCTTCCTCCTCTGATCCTCTGATTTGTCCTGACACTGATTACCAGGAAAGTTAAAGACTATTAAGGTGTTAATTTCAGATTAACCATATTAGTCATTAGTTGGCGCTGAGTCTGTGGTGCTGGTTGCCTTTGGAATGGGAAGGAGATATTCCAATAATAAGCATGAGCTTGTGGGGAGGCTTTCTTCCCCAGGTGTGGGAATAGGTTTGCACTGGGGACATCCACATCCATCCTCATTCTCCACACTTACCTACTGCCCCCCAGTCAGAGCAGGGAAAAGGACTGGGACCAAGTGGGACGCAGCTCATGTGGGGTGTCTCTTCAGGTTTTAAAAAAAGAAAAGAGAAAAATAAAGCATCTTTGTGAGTGTTGAGACCTGAAGGCCCTGAGGAAAGCAGCCTGTTCTCGTACAGCCAGCCTCCCAGCCCTGGGTGTAAGCCTATGGGAATGGGCCTCAAATGCAAAGAAGCCTTTTGGAGAAAAGCCGATCTCCTTCCACTTTTCCTCTTCAGTTTTTCTCCTTCTGTGGTTTTGAAGGGCAGCAAGGTGACCCAGTCCTTAGAACACTGTCTTCTGTATTAGGAAGACTTGAGCTCAGCTCTCCAGACACTTGCTAAATTGTGACCCTGGGCAAGTCACTTAATCTCTCAAGCTTCAGTTTACTCCTTTGGAAGATAATAACACCTGTTGTGAGGATCAAATGAGACAACATATTTAAAGCTAAGTGTTCTGGAAGTATTCTATTTTAAAAATATTTTACTGATAGTTTTGGAAATGATATTATTAATAATATTTAGCAAACCTGTGGCTACCTACAGTACTTGTCTCTTGTTTAAAAAAAATAAAATGTCTTGCCAAATACCTTAAAAAGCTCCAAAACCTTTAAGCTGATTAGTATTTTCCTAATACAGTAAAACCTCATTGAGAAGGGAAGGAGGTCAGTTTGAGATATTTTTAAAGAAAGTGGTTTTATTTCTTTTAAACACCAGTCATTCTGATGCATCTGACAGCCTTGCCTAGTGAAGGCCGTTGGGGAATCTGTTATAATGAATAGATAAGCACTCAATGAATTCACACTGAAGGATTCCTAATTAGCATTTCAACTTTGTGTTTGTCCTTTGGTTCTAGGCTCCCATGTGCATCTGAAGAGAGAGAATTTGGTAGGTCTTATAACTGAGGGATGCAGCCCTAACTGCTATCTATACTGGTTAACATGGCCGCAGCCTTTGGCTCGAGGGCATCCTAGATTGAATGCCCAATTTAGGAAGCTCTCTGTACCCTGGATATAGAACTGTTCCATGTAAACAGTGGTTTTAACCGTGCTCAAGTCTACTTGAAAAGGGTCTAATGGTGTCCATAGGAGAAGAGAATTTCTCCTACAATCCTCCTTGCTTGCGGTATTAATTAGAATAGTTAATATGTTTTATCTATTTAGAAAGGCTTTGCTTGAGGATATGCCCAGGTCGCCTCTGGCAATAGAAGGTTCAAGGCTTTATTTACTGTGTGATCTCAGAGAAGAGATCCCTGGTGTAGGTCTCTAACTCATGGGCCCTCCAGCCCTTGAACTCCTGTAGCACTAAGAGGGTAACCCCTAATTTAGCACCTAATTATCTTCTGTCTTTGGGTCTTCCTTGTTTTGTGTACTTTCCTGATCTCTGCAATAATGATAACAAGCACCATCATTCACTTTGCATAATGACTTGCAGGCCACTTTCCTGACAACAAGCCAGTGAATTAGGCAGGACAATTATCATTATCTCTGTTTTACCGATGAGAGAACAAGTGGAGGTTTGGATGATTTAATTAAGCAGACAATCACTCCATAAGCTAAAGTGTGGGGGCCTTCTCAGTGAGTCCCAAAGTTTAAGGCTGACTCAATATCCTCTTGGAGCTGGTTGTCAGCAAAAGGCTGTGATACTTACTCAAGTAATCATGTTTAATAATAAAGCATGGCTGAATGAAGGAATGAATGAATGAGCTTTTACTGAGCATTTGATTCTGGCAGGCACTGTAGGCAGGAGGAATCAAAAGTCCTTGTCCCTCAGGGAGCTGACATGCTAACAAGGGGAGGCCACACACATGCAAAATAATATCTAATAAGTGCATCATCTAGGGCAGAAGCACAGTGGAAAAGTGGGAAGTGGAGGGAAGTAGCTGGGAAGACTTTAAGGGAGGGACATTTGAACTAGACATTTGAATCTCTGTTCTGGCTTACTGGATGACCTTGAGCAAGTCCCTTGGACCTCATTTTCCCTATTTGTAAATGAGGGACTTGGTCTCGATGGTCTCTCAAATCCGTTTGTGCTTCAGATCTGTGAGCCTCCAAAATCTTAGGGGGATCTAAGGGAATAGCAAAGACCAGACAGTTGATGCTGTTGCTTGGGGACTGTGATGAATCCCCAGAGACTGGAGCATGAGCCATGTGGAGAGTCCTTCCTGTAGGAAAGCATCACAGATGTAGAACTGGAAGGACCCTCAAAACCACCTGGCATTCTCTACCATCAGAATATGAGATCCCTAAGGGAGGAATGGTTCCACTTTTGTCTTTGTATCCCTGGCCTTTAGCACAGTACCTGGTCCATAGTAAGCACTTTAAAAAATGTAAAAAAAGCAGGAAGCTGGGGAGAGAGCAGAGGCACTTAACAAATGCGTTAGTCCCTTCTTCATTTATTTGCTCATTCTTGCTGGGGAAGTAACATGCTCTTCTGACCAGCTAGCTGCAAGAGGACAGAACTGAGTCTGATCTCAACTTTTCAGCTCACGTAACCCTCACCTAGCCCCCTGGACACATTAGTGAATCTTTGTTTAATTCAGTTGTCCATGTCTCTCCAAGGCTGGGAAAGCAACAGCAAAGGGGAGATGAAATCAGAAGAGGAAGAAGGGGACCAAGGCACAAGATACTCTAGAGGTGGAAAAGCAAGACTTGTTAACTGAATTGGCTAGGCAAGCTGGGGGAGAAGGAAGGTCAGTCCTAAATCTGGGAGACGGATGGATAGACGGATGGATGAATGGACAGACGGATGGACAGATGGATGGATGGATGGATGGGTGGATGCTGGGCCTGCTGGCAGCTGATTAGGAGCTCAGGAAGAGGAAGCAATTTGAGAAGGAAGATGACAAGCTCTTTTGCCTCTTTTTGTATCCCCAATGCTTAGTACAATGCCTGGCACACAATAGGCACTTAATAATTCTTTATTGACCAACTACCTCAACGAATCACAGATCTGCCTCTCACCATCCCCCCACAGAAGGCCCTGGGGAAAAAAGACAAAACCCAGTCCTGGCCCTCAAGAAGGTGACATTTTCCTTGGCAGCCTCGGGAACATCTGGGTAGATGGGCCATGTGAGGCTAGCCCAGTGGAGATAATGCCAGTGGAGATAATGTCTGATGCTTGGAAGTATGGTGCCCCAGACAGGACAGTAATTGAGAACTTCGGAAGAGGAGAGGATTGGAGAAAGAAAGGACAGGAAAATATTGAGTTCTCTTTTGGACATAATGAATTTAGATACCTACGGTAGGACCTGGAATTTAAAATGTCCAATTAGCAGTTGGAGATCCAGGATTGGAGCTCAGGAGAAAGGCTAAAGTTGGATTTATAAATCTGGGAATCATCTACATAGATGATAATTGAACCCATGGGAGCTGATGAGGTTGTGGTAGAGAATATGGATACAGAAAAAAGAAAAGAGGAGCCAGGACAAAGTCTGGGGGATGCCCACAGTTAGTGGGTGTGATGTGAATGATTGAGTCTTCTGGGGGACTTAGGACTGTTAAGACAGGGAGGAGGAGAGTCAAGAGGGAGGAGGGAGTCTACAAGAGGAAAACAGAGAAGGTGGCCAGCAGTGACAGATGCTACAGGGGGCCAAGAAGGAGACGCACTGAGAAAGGTCCATTACATTTGGCATTTAGGAGATTGCTGCTTTGGGCAGATAGAGAGTGGTGATTGTGGTCATGGTGGCCGTTCATCCTTCATTCTCAAAGAAGACCAATACTATCACAAGGGTGATGTCTTGATGTCTTGACTTGCTCACAAACTGATTAGGGATATCTGAGAGAATTCTGTGGAAAAGATCACTAGGAGGCATCAAAGGGTACCATGGCTAGAGACCTGAGTTTGAATCCACCCACAGACTCTTACTAGCTGGGTAACCTCACGCAAATCACATAGTGGCTATCTGCCCAGGTGTCCCTTCTGTATATTGAGGCTTGCACAATAGCACCTTCCTCTCAGGGAGGATCAAATGATATGATATGTGTAAAGCTCTTTGCAAACTTAAAAACTTTGAAATAGTTTAGTTCATGTGATCCACATTATCAGGCCATATATATACCTGTTTTGTCCCAAGTACTATCTGTGTGTGTGTTTAAAAAAAACAAAACTCTCTTTCTATAGAAGAAATGCATCAAATATGGCAGTTCGGGTTAAGTGATTTGTCCAGGGTCACACAGCTAGTAAGCATCAAGTGTTTAATGCCGTATTTGAACTTGGGTCCTCCTGATTCCAGGGCCAGTGCTCTATCCACTGCACCTCCTCACTGCCCCAAATTGATGGGTATTAAGATTTAACTGGATTCTTTAAGAAATGGAATTGGTATAGATGAGCTTAGTGTGGGACATGGTAGATAAAAAGAACCTATTTATATTCAGGAAGATCTGGGTTCAAATCTCACTATAGAAACTTATGAGCTATGTGACTGTCTAAGTCACCTAAATTCTTTGAGTCTCAGATACTTCTCTAAGACTTGGGATGGCAACTATTGTGAACCTTTGAATCCCAAAACTTGAGAGTTGGAAGAGACCTTAGCAGCCATATAGTTCAATCCCTCCCACTAGAACAGACCTGACCTAACAGATTAAGTGCTCATAAATACAACTCCTTCCCTTCCCACTCCCTCCCTCCCAGGCTGCCTTGTCCTTCACTGCTTTGAATGTATTTGCATTTCCTCCTTTGATGTCCATCCTCCCTTTATTTGTATGTGCCCTTTTCATCTTCTCCCCCCCCCCCCCCCTCCCCTTAGAATGTCTGGGCTTTGCCAGTAAGGTTTGTTTCAGCCCAGCCTGGGCTTAGCCCAGGGTAGATGCTTAATAAATACCTGTTGATTGATTGGTTCAGCGGCTGGAGGTCCGTCTTGATAAGTCTGTCTTTGCTCTCTGACTTTACAGGGGCTATTATGGGTAACTTGTCATCTCTGCTCTTAAATGGCTAAGGTGGGATCTCGACAGTGCTGTGTGTTACATCGGAAGCATAACATAGTATCAGAGTTTTCAGGATCTGAGTTTCAAATGAAACAAAATATATTTTTTCTAAGTAACTGCAATTGGTAAAGTATATAATTTGTATTATGAAGGAAAAATTATTATCCCACTCACAAAGTAGCAGTTAGATCGCAGAGAATGGAGAAAATCCACACCCCACAATCTTTACTTTGTTCCCAGAGTCAGAATTGGCTGGCAATGGTGACTATTTGAGTAGTTTCTACTAACAAGAGTAGGTAACATTCATATAATGCTTAAAGGATTATAAATCACTTCACTCCATTATCTCATTTGATTCTCACAACAATCCTATGGGTCTGGTGCTGTTATCCCCATTTTACAGATCAGAAAACTGAGGATCAGCCCAATTATAAGATTTGTAGAAGGTCACACAGCTGTCTGAGCTGGGATGGGGGTTGGGAGAGCAGAATTTAAAACCAGGTCTTTCTGACTCCAAGTTCCCTGTGTTATCCATTATGCTATCCTGTGCTTGATTTTAAAATGTATCTTCGTGGTAAGTTCTACACCTTACTTTTGTCTACTATAGTAAATGAGATCATTGAAGAATAATTCAGGAAGTTATTTATTTTTTAAAATATTGCTATGTCTCCATCACCTTCATTACTTAACCTAACCTTCCTCCCCACTCTTCCCAGTAGTCCAGACTAAAACAGAAAGAGGGGAGGGAAAGCTCAGTAACACTACCTGATGGGTCAACCAAGTCAGGTAGACATGGGAGTCTTTACAAGACAACTCTGAAAACAGATTCCCTCTTTGAATATGAGCTTTTTGCCTCAGCAAATGTGCCTGGTCTGGGTTGTGTACTTCTTGATTGGATTTCTTTGTTTTGATGTGTACAACCTCATTAGTCTAACATATGAACTTGTTAGTCAATGAGCATTTACCAAGTGCATCCTGTGTGACAGGCATTGGGCTTTGGACACCTTCCTTTGTATTTAGTGACCAGTGCCTGGCACATAGGAAACACTTGGTAAACAGTTAATGACTGGCTGTGCCAGGTGTTGGGGGATACCAAGAAAGGCAAAGCAAGCCTCTGTCCCCTAGGAACTCATGTTCTAATGTGGGAGAAAACATGCAGATAATTGGACATACAAGGTATTTTGGGAGAAAGGAGAAAAGAGTATTGGGAAAAGCCCAGTATTCATTTTCTTGAACAGATCTGGGATTTGACCATGTGGAACATTCCCTCTCCTGATACCAATCAAAATCTCTCCCTTCCTTAGTAGGGCTAACTTTCTGGGGCTAAAGCAAAGTCCATCTTATATAACATTGTAAGAAAAATGAAATGCCCTTTTTTTTCAAGTACCATCCATTTAAGTTAGTCAATAAACAGGTGTTAGTAAGGAAATGAGTTAAGAGTGTACATTACATTTGCATTGCATGATGAAATTCTGAGTAAGAATAAGTTTTAAAAATATTCTAAAAACAATTTCTTAGTATTGAAATAGGATTTTAAAAACTTTGATAAAATGCGTTCAATGCAATGGAACAAGGATTTACTAAAGGTCTGCTATGTGTCAGTCTCTGCCAATGGAAAGATGAAAACAAACCAAAACATCAGTTCCTGCCTTCAAGGAACTCACATTCTGTTTGCTGGGAGTGGGGCAGCAGAAAACACATAAATAGAAAACGAAATATAAAACCTCTCTTAAGTATAACAGTGGCCAGTACCCACCCTCTGAAACATGAAGCAGGTCCCAGTTACCGTTATTATTCTGTATTTGACAGTCACCAGCAGACGTGAACATTGCCATATAGAAAGAACGGAATGAGAGGATTGGATGTGAACTTGCAAATCTTTGATGTGGACATCTTGAGTTTTTTAAAAAGTATACAACAAATTCAACATGCTAGTTGCAATGTTATCCTGCTTGTCTTTGTCTCCTCTGAACTTCCTTCTTTTATCTTCTATGCATTTATGGAATTACATTTTTTTTACTTTTAAATTTATTTATTTTCAGTTTTCAACATTTACTTCCACAAAATTTTGAATTTCAGATTTTCTCCCCATCTTCCCCCACCACAGGACAGGTGTATTCTGATTGCTCTTTCCTCCAATCTGCCCTCCCTTCTATCACCAACTCCCCCACTCCTCTTATCCCCTTCCCTGCTATTTTCCTGTAGGACAAGATAGATTTCTATACCCCATTGCCTATATATCTTATTTCCTAGTTGCACATAAAAACAATTTTTAACATTCATTTTTAAAGCTTTGAGTTCCACATTCTCTCCTTTCCACCCTCCCCACTCACCTTCATTGAGAAGGCAAGCAATTTGATATAGGTTATACATGTGTAGTCATGCAAAACACTTCCATAATAGTCATGTTGTGAAAGACTATATTTCACTCTATCCTGTCCCACCCTCTTTTTATTCTGTTCTCTCCTTTGACCTGTTCCTCTACCCAAGTGTTTGCTTCTGATTATCCCCTTCCCCCAATCTGCAATCCCTTCTATTATCCCTCCTCTCTTATCCCCTTCGCCCCTTTGCTTTCCCGTAGGGTAAGATAAACTCCCATATGAATTGAATGTGTACGTTATTCCCTCCTGAAGCCAAATCCAGTGAAAGTAAGGCTCACTTATTCCCTCTCACGTTTTCCTTCTTCCCTTTCATTGTAAAAGCTCTTTCTTGCCTCTCTTTTTATGTGAGATGATTTACTACATTCTACCTCTCCCTTTCTCTTTCTCCTAGTATATTCCTCTTAACACTTAAATTTATTTTTGAATATCACCCTTTCATATTCAGCTCACCCTGTGCCCTCTGTGTCTCTGTCTCTCTCTCTCTACATATATATGTATATATGTGTATATATACATATATATACACATATACACATATATATGCATATACACACATATATATTCCTTCCAACTATCCTAATACTGAGAAAGGTCTCATGAGTTACAAATATCATCTTTCCACAAAGGAATGTAAACAGTTCAATTTTAATAAGCCCTATGGTTTCTCTTTCCTGTTTACCTTTTCATGCTTCTCTTGATTCTTGTATTTGAAAGCCAAATTTTCTATTCAGCTCTGACCTTTTCAACAAGAATACTTGGAAGTCTTCTATTTCATTGAAGTGGAATTACATTTTTAATTAAAAGTTTCTTTTCTTCCATCTCACCACCTCTTACCCATTGGAAAAAAAAGAAAGAAAAACAAAACTCTTAAAACAAATATGCATAGTTGAACAAAATAACTCCTAATTTAAAAAATTGTGAGATATATGTGTATCTATATATGTATATGTACATAGTATGTTTCAAGTTGTACCTTGAGCCTCTCATTTCTTTGTCTAGAAATGGATATTGTGCTTCATCATGGGTCCTTTGGATTGATGATTGGTCATTGCCTTGATCAAAGTTCTTAAGTCTTTCAAAATTAGTGGTCTTTACGATGTTGTTATTTTGCACAAATTGTTCTCCTGGCTCAGTCCACTTCACTTTATATCAGTTCATACAGGTCTTTCTGGGTGTCTCTGATTCTGTCCCATTCATCATTTCTTATAACAGTAATATTCCTTTAAACTCATATAACCAAATTTGTTCAGTCGTTTCCCAGCAGAGGGCACTTTCTTAGTTTCTGTTGCTTTGCTATTTTTTTTTAAGTGCTCTTATGAATATTTGTATACATCTGGTTCTTTGGGCATAGGTCATTGTTACGGAAATGCTTTGCAGGAGGTTTGAACAACCAGGTATATGCTGGGGTATAGCTAGTGGGAGTCAGAACAGACTTACTGTAGAAGAGAACACTTGAGCTGAGCTTTGAAAAAAACTAGTAATACTGCACAGTGGACCTGATTGGGGAGTGTGTGGATTTGAACTTTGGGGGATAGCTTGTGCACAGACCAAGAGATAGGAGATTGATGGTCATGTATGTAATGACAGACAAGCTGAGCTGGAAAAGAAACACCTATGTGGTTTTTATTTTAAAAGCTGAAAAAGGTTGTAAAATTATATCAACCAATTACAGTATTTAAGAAAATTATATAATTACAGGAAGACACAGATCTGTCATGCATATGAGATGGCATGAATAGGGTGAGGGAATCCTCATGCAACTGAAATCATAAGTGCATTGAAGCATATAATATTCACCAAAATGAAGGGCTGACTTTATGTAGATAATAGTGTTAGGCACTAGGAGAAAGTAAGTCACATTCTCTTTCCTCAAGGAATTTACCATCTAGTAGGTGAGCTCATAATTTTCATGACAAAAGTTGTGCCATTCTCCACTGACAATATAGTGGAAAGAAAAATAATTGGATCTTTTTTATCCCAACATGAAATATTTTAGTTCACATTTATACTGAACTTTAAGATTTGTAAAGTATGTTCATCAAAAGTAAGTCCTGTATTATTAAACCTGTATTACAGATGAGGAAACTGAGTCCCACACAAGGGAAGTAAAGTGCCCTTTGTTGTACACTCTGTCAGTATCAAAACTGATTAGACACATTTCTCCTCTCTCTCTTTCAATGCTCCATCATTTCTTCTGATGACATCCTTGAAGAAGCCTAAATTGGCCACTTATTTGTCTTTAATTCTTACTTCTATCCCTTTTGACAAAATGGCTGTTTTGAGGACAGAAGAAACAATAGGTATTGAGGAAGGAGCACAAGACTGAGTCATCATCACTGAGTGGGAGTATCTCCAATTCTTTGTTCAGGTGCCCAGCACGTTGGAATTCTACATTTCTAGAATTTCTTCTAAATGTGTACTTTGATGGAGTTCCTAGATCTCACAGTTGAATGAGCACTATTTGCAGTGACTCGTTGAGACTCAGACTTCAAGGCTATTCTCTGGAACTTTTGTCTCTTTGGCCATAGCCCTGTAGGAATCACCTCCATCTGAAGGACAACACAGGATTTTGCCTGGGAATTCCAGTGCCTTTCACATTTATCTATTCATTTTTGGTCTGGACTTGGGATTTCATCCACATAGAAACTTCTGTCACCTATACCCATTAGCAACTTTTCCGTAACGTAGTCTTCTTAGAGTGGCTTGGACAGGGAGACGAGAGGTTGGTGACTTGCTAGTAATCTCAGTGCAAGTGTATGTCTGATTTAGGTTAACAAACCCTGATATTCCTGGATCCAAAGCTAGCCTTTTGTCCACTATGCCATGCTGACCAGCATGTCTTTCACATAGTGGGCACTTAGCTAATTGAATTAAGTTGAATGTTGACTAGAAAAACGAAACAAGAAATATTCTACTCAGTGGCAATTGGTGTTGTCTTGGAGAGGATAAAATATCTCATTACACATCAAAGAGAAAGTTATTGTTCTTAAACTGGGCTTTGTGCAAGGAAGCAAATATAGGCTTCAAGCAGGAAAAACTTTCTAATAATTTGATATCTCATTAAGTGGAATTGGTTGCTTCATGAAGTAATGAGTTTCCTTTTATAGGAAGGCTTCAGATAAACCCCGGATGACCACTTGTCACCAGTGTCCTAGAGGGGATTTTTATGTAGACCTGCATTAAACTAAATTCCTTCTTAGAGCCTTTTCAACTCTGCAGGTGTATGATTCTTGGATCTTTACTAGATGTTTCATTAATATTTAATTAGTAGAAACCCTTTTGTCTTAAATGGCTTTCTTGAAATCACACAGTTTTTTAAATCTACACTTTGATTTTAGTATTAGTCAATTTATTCTTATTTCTCCTGCAAATGAAATTTATAAGAGGATTCCCTAACTTAATGATTCTGTGATGGCAGATGGAAGGTCTTACTTTTCAGTATAATAAGTTTTGCCTTTTGAAAGCATCAAAAGGAGAAAGATTGAGACTGGACCTGTAATTGCATTATTAAGGGAATCCTTGAGTAAGGAGATTGTCTCCACTAATGTTGGCCCGTTCCTTCTCTGCAACATCTAGTTTTAGAGATGAGCTTGGAACTCAGAGAGAGGGATTGAATGATGTGTCCAGGGCCATAGCCAGGATTTTCAGAAGATGGACTTGAATCTGGGTCTTCTTAGCTGCCTCTTTTTATGTCATTTATGTAAGCATGATATAAAATATTACTTTCTAACACAAAAGTTATATTGCATTAATAACTTTTCAAAATGAAAGAGTCTGGTCCTGTAATGTCATCCATGCGGGGAACTCTTGGAGTGAAAATTCCCTCCATTGATGCAGATAGGGCAAGTTATTTGTAACATGGCCATAGAGAGTTGCCCCAGGATGCTGAGGAGTTGAGGGACTTGTCCATGGTTCTAGGGGCAGTATGTGTCCAAGGCAGGACTTTCAAACTAGGTCTTCCTTTCTCCAAAGACCATCTTCACTCTACCTCTCCTCATCTAGTTTGCACAATAGTTCTGTCACTTGAAGGGATTGTTCCTGACACATTATTTTTGAGAAAAGAAAGACACAGCACTTTACATCCCACATGTGTTCACTAACAATCTGTTGGTTTACTAAGACATTTAATCTTTGAATTCCTCATTGCCATAGATAGGCCTAGATCCTATGGGGTTAGATGCTTTGTGATTTTTAGCTTGAAATGTCTTCTACAATTTGCTTCGGCTTTTTGTTTTTCCATGCTTAAAAAAATTCTGTCATTTTTGCATTTGCTGTCTTGCTCCTCCTGTCCATCATCTATGTATGTTCTAAAACACATGAAATGAACAACTAAAGAATATGGTACTAATATTCATGACCCTCTACTAATGTTTTGTTATGGATAGAGAGCGGTGTCTTGTTCAGGATCTGCTTGCTGGAACTCATGACTATTAAACCTTAGTGGAAAATAGAAGGGGAAAATGTTGAATTTTCCTCAGTCCACAGGGCTAATTCTATAATATACTGCAATTATGAGTATAAATATTGATGATTCAAAGGAGTATAGCCCTCCAGTTGTTGGAGCAGTGCTCAGGTGTCTTCAATCCAGCTAAGTGATCAAAAGCAAGCAGTGGAAGCCAGAGGATGCCCAGCACCATCTGGGAGTGGAGAGAAATTTGAGGTGATCTGTCCACCAAAGGGAAGCGACTCTGACAGGAGAGTAACTAAGGAGAGCACAGATGTAGAGAAGCAAATCCTGACCTTCCCTGACTTGGCAGAACCCTAGACAGGATTCTAGTTATGAAGATGGTAGAGATCACAGGTTAGAGGGTGGTGCCCTGTGGTGGGAGGGACACTTGACTTTTTGTGTCTTTTTTGTGACTGTGGTTAGATCATTTAATGTGTTCAATTCTGGGCATCACATTTTTGGAAAGATGTTGTTACCTTGGAGAGTATTCAGACTAAGACTGTCAGAATGTTGAAGGACCTTGAAATCAGACCATATGAGGATCAATTGGAGAAATAGGAGATGCTTAACCTGGACAAACTTAGTTGAAACATTCTGTCTTCAAGCATTTGAAAGGTTGTCATATAGAAGATGGATTATTAAATCAGAGATTTAGGGTTAGAGGTGCCCTCAGCTAGTTTGGCATCCTCATTTTATAATTGAGAAAGCAGATCCAGAAACTTGAATTTACTTGGCCAACATCATTCAAGTAGTTGACTCATGGCCTCATATGACTGTTAACCAATGAGGATTTATTAATTGCCTACTCAGTGCCAGGCACCAAGCTAAGTCCTGAGGAGACAAATCACCATCCTCTGCTCTCAAGAACCTCACATGCCACTGGGGTGGGAGAGACACGTACCCATATAATATATACAAGACACATAAGAAAAAGCATATACAAATAAGCTTGAATAAAGAGCCCTGGCAGCTGGGAGGGACCAGGATGGGCATCCTGTAGATTGGTGGGCATTAAACTGAATCCCTAAGACTGCACATTGACTTAGAAAACCACAAGTTAACATTATCTATATTTTGTTTTATTTTATTTCTTTTGTTAAATATTTCCCAATTACATTTTAATTTGTTTCCAGGAGGACCTGAGAGTGCGGTGGGCAGCCTGGCCCTGTAATGGACACCTCTGTTGTGGATAGTCAAGTCAAGTCAACCAGCCTTTATTAAGTACCTATCAAATGCCAGACGTTGTGCTAAGATCTGAGGTTACAAAGAAAGGCAAAAACAAAGCAAATAAAACACTCCCTGCTCTGAACGAGCTCAAAGGCTAATGGGGGATAATGACAATATAATGTACAATATACAACAGGATATAGAAAGCAGAAATTGGAGGAAATCTCAGAAGAAGATACTGAAGATTAAGTAGGACTAGGAAAGGCTTCTTGAAGAAGGTAAGACTTTAGCTGAGAGCTGCAGATGACCAAGGAAGCCAGGAGGTGGAAATGAGCCTTCTAAGACAGCCAGAGAAAACTCTCAGAAATGGGAGACAAGAGTATCTTCTTCAAAGACCAACAAAGAGCCCAGGGTTACTGGATCACAGAGTGGAGGACAGTATGGTATAAGGGGAGTATGAGGCAACTATGTAGCACAGTGGATAGAGCACTGGCCCCCGAATCCAAAAGACCTGAGTTCAAATCTGGCCTTAGATGCTTATTAGATTTGTGAACCTGGTCAAATCACTTAATTCTGTTTCCTCACTTGTAAAATGAAAAAGGCAGAAAGAAAAGGAGAAAGAAAAGGGAAGCCGCTCTAGCATCTTTGCCAAGAAAATAGCAGATGGGGTCACAAAGAGCCAGACATGACTGAACTGCAGCAAGAATAATAGAAAAAGACGCAAACCAAGGATTTTATATTCAATCCTCCAAGTAGCAGGGAGGTGTTTTCTGAATAAAGAGGTGATGAAGTCAGATGTGCTCTAAGCTAGGATGGACTGGAGGGGGCAGGGCTTTTCCCCAAGACCATTGCAATAATTCAGGTGTGAGATGATGAGGGCCTATACGAGGCCTTTTCAGAGGAGAAAAGGAACATCAGAGAAGTGTCATGAAGTTAGAAATGACAGGATTTGAAAACTGATGGTATATGAAGGGGAGAGAGAGAGCATGAGGAATATAGGATAACACCTGTTTGGAGGCTGGGGTGTCTGAGAGGATTCCTGGTGGCACCCTTAACAGTAATAGGAAAATTTAGAAGTGGGAGAATTTTAGGGAGAAATAGAATGACTTCAATTTTAAACATGATGAATTTAGTATCTCTACAAGACATCAAATTTGAATCGTTCAGTTGACAGTTGGAGACATGAGACTGAAATGGGGAAAGAGGTTTTAAAACTTTATCAGTTTTAATTGCTATTACGGTAAATATCAATGGTTATAACCAAGATTAGGGCAGCTAGGTGGTGCAGTGGATAGAGTGCCAAGCCTGGAAGGCAGGAAGACTTATCTTCCTGAATTTGATGTGACCTCAGATGTTTAATAGCTGGACAAGTCACTTTACCCTGTTTGTCTCTATTTCCTCATCTGTAAAATGAGCTAAAGATGGAAATGGAAATACCTTTGTCAAGAAAATCCCAAATCTGCTCACGAAGAGTTGGATACAACTGAAAAATGACCAAACAATAACCAAGATAAACAAAAGCTCTCATGAGTTTGTGATCCTTTTTTTAAAAAAAGGATAAATAATTGAATGTAAAAAAATGAAGAATCAATAATTTTAAGAGTAGGAAGAGATCCTGAGATCAAAAAGTTTGGTATTTGTTGAAGGAGAGTTCTTTTCCACATAGCTTGTGGATTCAGATTCATTGAACATTCAGTCATTCCTCATTATTGCTTGTTTAATCCATTCCATTGATTATCTTTTTCAATTGTTTAGCCAGTTCTGTGGAGTTTTGATGTCTGCTGCTTTATGATATAAAGTTGGAAGTGACATTCCTTCTTCATCTTTTCTTTTATTATTTCCCTTCCATTATTACCCCCAAGAAATGTGATCATTTCTTCCTCCAAACATTTTTATCATCTTGTTTGGCTCCGTAAATAGTAGTGTATGTTAGCAAGATAGACTCTTGTGAAAAAATCCAGGCACCATGGTTAGGAAGGGTGGTAGAGACGGAACCTTGAGAGGAAGGTTCATGGTGGCAGAAAAGGGGTGCTTTTTTATTATCTGGATGGAAAATGAAGCTAAGTGAGGAGTTAAGTATGCCTATCACAAGGCCGGAACAGAGGTGTGATATGATCAGGGACTGGAGTTCTGTCTTTGTGTCCCCAGCACCAATCACAATGCCCAGCACACAATAGTCACTGAATAAATGCTTACTGATTGATTGGAGCTTTCTGCCAAAAACTGAGCAGTCCATAATTGAGAGACTTGTCTAATAGATAATCCCATCCTTCAAAAGACAGAGGAACTAACAAGGAGGCATTCTCATCTGAATTTATTTACTTCTCCCTGATGGGGAAGGACTAGTTAGAAGTTTAAATGGTAGAAACCTTGCAGCAAAGTGACTCCTATCTCATACAGTTTGTGAGAGAGGAGAGTCAATCTTGGCATTCTCTGACATGTAGCCTAATTGGGGGAAAACCAGATTTCCAAGAAAGTAGAATCACATGGAATAAAATTCTACAGGAGAAGTCAGCCAAGGGAGGGTGGGAAATTCCAAAGAATGAATTTCTAAATATGCAAAGAGAATAATCCTGAAAATCAGCCAGTGCCTACTTTGAGCCAGATCCTGTGCTAAGTGCTTGGGATGCAAAGAAAGACCAAAAATAGTCTCTGCTCTTAAGGAGATCACAATCTAATAGATTTGGTGTCTGAAGAGAGCATTGTGGATGCATAGGGAACTCACCAACCAAGTTGGATTTTTAAAAAATATGCACAAGAGATAGAAATAAAGGTAGGTAACAGAAATCAGCCATAGGAGTATGGCGTGGGCTGGCAAAAATACTGTAAGGAAGGAAACCATAAACTGAGTCTCCTGAGATTACAGTCAAGAGAATCTAATCTCCTTCTCTGACAATGCCCCTGGACTTGCAGATCAAGAAAGTGTTTCGGTTTCCCTAGATTTTTGTGATGTGTTTGATCAAGTTTCTCATAGTCCTCTTATGGAAAAGATGGAGAAATGTGGGCAAGATGGATTTGGAACTGATTGAATGACCTGCTTTTAAGAGTAGTGATTAATGTGTCAACGTCTATGTCTTAGGAGGTCTCAGGGGAATTTCGCTAGCATCTTTACCGATCAATACTTTTACCAATGATTTGGATAAATACAGAGATGTCATGCTTATCAAATTTTCCCATGCCTTGAAGCTGAGAGGAATAGTTAACACTGAATCCAAAAACATTTAGGTTAGTTCATTTTGCTGACTTTACTAGTACACTGATACTAAATGTGGGATGAGATGGGGGTGTATCTACCCCAAGCATGTAGGGACTCCCCTGACTGAAGGGGTGGATGAGAACAATTTGTTCCACCGGCCATAAAGGCAGCTAAAGCAGATTTTGTAGAGAACTTAGGGCTTGTTCGCACATCGAAGATGCCAAGGTCATTCACTATATCCGAGGCCTTTCACAGTGGTTCAGAAAATTGTCTTTCCAAGTACAAGATAGGGGGAGACATCATTAGATTACAGTTTTTTTCTGGAAATTTCAGTAACCTCAAATTCATTATTAGTGTGATCTAACAGTCATCAGTGCTCATGTGATCATGGGCATTATTCAGAGAAGCATAGCTTCCAGGAATGAAGATAAACATACGGTCCCACTCTACTGGTACTTGGTCAGATGATATATCTACGCTGTTGTTGTTTGGTTCGTGGTGCTGCAGTTTAGGGAGTACACTGATAAGCTGAAGGAGGGTAGCCAGGAGGATGCAGGGATGTGTGTCATATCATCTAGGGACATTTGTCATAGAGAAGATGGAGGAAAGATGTAACAGCTGCCTGGAAGTTTTTGAAGGGTTGCTATATGGAGCAAGGATTAGATTGATTGAGTTGACTCATGAAGAGG
The DNA here is from genome assembly GCF_028372415.1 of Notamacropus eugenii. NCBI lineage: Eukaryota > Metazoa > Chordata > Mammalia > Diprotodontia > Macropodidae > Notamacropus > Notamacropus eugenii. The sequence goes on from NC_092873.1 coordinate 525,325,901, forward strand.
TCAGAACCAGGAGCGGTGGATGAAAGGGATAAGGTGATAAATTTAGGCTTGATGTCAAGAAAGCCTTCCTAATGTGTTTTAACCAGTCCAGAAATAAAAAGGGCTGCCTTAAGAGGGAATGGGATTGTCCTCTCAGAGAGTCTTCATCTAGTGTCGAGAACCACTCATGGAGAGTGTTGCAGAGGGCTCGATGGAGAATGCCCTAGCAGGGCCCACTGGGGCAGTGGAGAATGCGCTATGCAGACTGGTACTGAGCAGTGGTGGCTACAAGAACCATCCAATAGGCCCCTCTGGGCTCTTTGATCCCAATCTTGTGGTTATCCTCCAGTGAGAATCATGTGCTGGGCACACCAGGTCTATACTATAGTGCCAGAATGAAGTGGGTTCCGCAAACACCATTGTCACCACCATGAATGATAGCTTCCTCACTGGCCAGGTCCTGTTCTAAGACCTTGAAGAGGGAGTTCTGCCTTGGACCCCAAACTGTGTTACTCCATCATGGAGCCCCTACTCAAATAGTGAGATGTTCAGCCTTTCTCCTTCAAGAACTGGGAGAAACTGGATGCAGAAGAGGTGGCTCAGGGCCAAGCATCTGGGAAGCCCCCAGGAAAAGCTGATGAAACCTCAGCAGATGCTGTAGCTAACAAGGCATTGAATCTTTGACTTTGGCACAGGTTCCAAAGTTTGACCCAAAGTGTACAAGGCTCCATTCAGAAATGAGAGAGATCCAAGCATGTGACCTAACCTGGACTGGACCAGAAAAGAGACAAGGAGGTACAAAGGACAGTCTTCCCTTGAGCTTTGTGCTCACTGCATGCCTACTCATTCTGCCCACCCAGTCCCTGACCTGTGCCACTATTTCCAGTGCCTTCTATTTATGTCCAGATAGAGGACGTTTGAGATAGCTTCCAAGTCCAAGACCTTGACTCACCTTGATTACACAGTTAACCCCATTGTATGTGTTGAATTCTTATGAATCTGAGTTCTGAAAAAGGGATCCTGATTGCTACCCAGAGGTGCTGGTTGGATGATAGTGACATTTGTAGCATGTGGTTCAGGAAAGTGAACCAGGCAAGTAATATATTCCCCAAGTGGATCTCTTTTCAAGAGGGAGCCTCTGCCACAAGGGACTATATAAGATAGACCATCCAACTGGTTCTTGAAAACAAACAAAAAAGCCTGTTGTTCCCATGCTAGCTCAGAGAAAACAAGCATGGGTTAAACTGGGTTTGGAAAACAGCAGCCACAACATTCGAAGGTTTGGGAGCTTTGAGATCCTACTGGAATGCTTGGGTGACAGAGAATCCATCCATTTCTCAGACACAATGTGAATTGTTATCAGCATTCTTAGGTAAGCTACCAGAGGAGCCTCCATTTAAAGACTTCTTGAAAATGAAAGTGAACAGTTTCCAAGATGGAGTGACAAAATATTGCTTTTCCTGCTATTTCTCAATACTATTATCAAGGGGACATCTCTAGGGTGGGGTCAGGAAGAAACAAAGGGAAAGAAAAGAAATTTACATGTTAACATTGTGGTATATTTAAAAGGAATAGCAAATTGCACATAATAGATTTATAGTTTCATGTGCAATCATCTTTTTTTTTTTTTACTATACTATGTTATGAAAATGTTTGTTTTATTCCCTAAATTAAAAATAAGATAAATTTTTAAAATAAAAAATAATATTATCAAGGATTTCACATTTCCACCCAAACTTCAATAAAGCACCTCTCTGATTTTTAAAGTGGTGAAGTATGTATTTTCCTAAAGAATGGGAGAAAGTGCTGTCCATGGTCATTGACAGATACTCCCTCCAACCTGCTTGAGACCCAAGAACTGTTCTAACCCTTCCATTTCCCTCTCCTCTCAAGTACCTACAGCAGCTACAGAATATTTCACAACTTTAGCAGTTCATTTCACATGATCTTGGATTCTTTGTCATCTTTGTTCCTTCCTTGTCTTAGTCTTGTTTTCATGACTACAGTGGAAACTTCACAAGTTCAGAGACCATGTCTTCTCTTTCTTCTCAGTCTCCTATAGAGCTTAGCCTTCTGCCAGGCATGGAATAATCATTTAGCAAAGACTTTTCAGAGCCATTAATATTGTTCAGAGGATAAACAGAGGGAAGAATCCAAAGTGGCTCCAAGGCTCTTAGCCTTGGGGAGTAGAAGCTATTAGAAGATGGCATCATTGGACAAAAATGGAGGAGTTGGGAAGGGCAGAGAGCTGACTTAGTTGGGGAATTGCCTTGTTTCATTTTTGTTATTGTTTAGTCATTTTTCACTCATATCTGACTCTTTGTGACACCATTTGGGATTTTCTTGGCAAAGATATTGGAGTGGTTTGCCATTTCCTTCTCCAGATCATTTTACCAATGAGGAAACTGAGGAAAACAGGGTTAGGTGATTTGCTGAGGGTCAAACAGATAGTTCGTGTCTGAGGCTACATTTAAACTCATGAAGAGTCTTACCCACTCCAGGCCTGTTACTCTATCCACTGTGCCTCCTAACTACCCTCCTTGCTCCATAGGAGGCTTCATTTGTTAGGGTGCGGCATATTTTCATTCGTGTGATATTCTTTTTCAACACCATAAGTATAAATATTTCCCTTGAATGGTATTGGTTCTTGTTAAGAGATGGCTACTTCTTAACTAATAGGGTTATAGATGCAAAATTGGAAAGGTCCCAGGAGACAGTTTATGGAAACTCATAATTTTATAAATGAAGATACTGAAGTCCAAAGAAAGAGGTTGTGACTTGACTAAAGTAACGTGACTACTGAATGAGAGTGAGGATTCAAGCTTTGGCCTCCAAGTCCAATGATAATTCTGATTGGTATGATGGTTTCTCATTTGGAAAAATCATTCAGGCATAATTAATAATGTCCATCCACCATCAAAAAATACTATTTGGATCACATCCAAGAATTAAGGATTTCAACTTAGTTTCAGTCTAAACACTGTTGCAAGTGGATTTATTATAAATGACACACAAAGTCTGAGCTATGAGATTTCTTAGAAAGCATGCATAATAAAGTGGGTCCAGGGACCCTCAGCAGGGACAAAGACCCTGAATACAGATTGTTCTTTTCTTTTCTTTTTTAAATTTATTTATTTAACTTTTAACATTCATTTTCACAAAATTTGGGGTTCCAAATTTTCTCCCCATTTCTCCCCTCCCCCCACCCCAAAACACCAAGCATTCTAATTGCCCCTATCACTGATCTGCCCTCTCTTCTAACATCCCTCCCTTCCCTTGTCCCCATCTTCTCTTTTGACCTGTAGGGCCAGATAAAATTCTATACCCCATTACCTGTATTTCTTATTTCCTAGTAGTAAGAACAATACTCGACAGTTGTTCCTAAAACTTTGACATCCAACTTCTCTTCATCCCTCCCTCCCCACCCATTTCCTTTGGGAAGCAAGCAATTCAATATAGGCCATATCTATGTAGTTTTGCGAATGACTTCCATAATAATCATGTTGTGTAAGACTAACTATATTTCCCTCCATCCTATCCTGACCCCCATTGCTTCTGTTCTCCCTTTGGATCCTGTCCCTCCCCAAGAGTGTTGACTTCAAATTGCTCCCCCCTCCCATTGCCCTCCCTTCCATCATCCCCTCCACCCTGCTTATCCCCTTCTTCCCCACTTTCCTGTATTGTAAGATAGGTTTTCATGCCAAAATGAGTGTGCATTTTATTCCTTCCTTTAGTCGAATTGATGAGAGTAAGCTTCATGTTTTTCTCTCACCTCCCCTCTTTTCCCTCCACTGAAAAGTCTTTTGCTTACCTCTTTTATGAGAGATAATTTGCCCCATTTCTCCCTTTCTCCTCCCTTTCTCTCTCACCGCTTAATTTCGTTTTTTAAAGATGTAATCCCATCCTATTCAATTCACTCTGTGCTCTCTGTCTCTCTCTCTCTTTGTGTGTGTGTGTGTGTGTGTGTGTGTGTGTGTGTGTGTGTAATCCCACCAACTACCCAGATACTGAAAAAGTTTCAAGAGTTGCAAATATTGTCTTTCCATGTAGGAATGTAAACAGTTCAACTTTAGTAAGTCCCTTATGGCTTCTCTTTGCTGTTTACCTTTCCATGCTTCTCTTCATTCTTGTGTTTGAAAGTCAAATTTTCTTTTCAGCTCTGGTCTTTTCATCAAGAATGCTTGAAAGTCATCTATTTCATTGAAAGACCATTTCCTGCCCTGAAGTATTATACTCAGTTTTGCTGGGTAGGTGATTCTTGGTTTTAGTTCTAGTTCCTTTGATTTCTGGAATATCCTATTCCATGACCGATCCCTTAATGTAGAAGCTGCTAGATCTTGTGTTATCCTGATTGTATTTCCACAATACTTGAATTGTTTCTTTCTAGCTGCTTGCAATATTTTCTCCTTGACCTGGGAACTCTGAAATTTGGCCACAATGTTCCTAGGAGTTTCTTTTTTTGGATTTCTTTCAGGAGGGGATCAGTGGATTCTTTCAATATTTATTTTGCCCTCTGGTTCTAGAATCTCAGGGCAGTTTTCCTTCATAATTTCATGAAAGATGATACCTAGGCTCTTTTTCTTGATCATGGCTTTCAGGTAATCCCATAATTTTTAAATTGTCTCTCCTGGATCTATTTTCCAGGTCTGTTGTTTTTCCAATGAGATATTTCACATTATCTTCTATTTTTTTCATTCTTTTGGTTTTGTTTTGTGATTTCTTGGTTTCTCATAAAATCATTAGCCTCCATCTGTTCCATTCTAATTTTGAAAGAACTGTTTTCTTCAGTGAGCTTTTGGACCTCCTTTTCCATTTGGCTAATTCTACTTTTTAAAGCATTCTTCTCCTCATTGGCTTTTTGAACCTCTTTTTCCAGTTGAGTTAGCCTATTTTTCAAGGTGTTATTTTCTTCAGAATTTTTTTGGGGGTCTCCTTTAGCAAGGTGTTGACCTGCTTTTCATGCTTTCTTGCATCTCTCTCATTTCTCTTCCCAGTTTTTCTTACACCTCTCTAACTTGATTTTCAAAATCCTTTTTGAGCTTTCCCATGGCCTGAACCCATTGAATATTTATTTTGGGTGTTTGGGATACAGAAGCCTTGACTTTTATGTCTTTCTCTGATGGTAAGCATTGTTCTTCCTCATCCAAAAGGATGGGAGGAGATATCTGTTCACCAAGAAAGCAACCTTCTATAGTCTTATTTTTTTCCCCTTTTTTGGGCATTTTCCCAACCATTTACTTTACTTTTGGGTCCTTTGTCAAGAGTAGGGTATACTCTGGGAATCTGTGAGATCTCAGTTCCTCTAAGGTGGCACGATCAAGCGTGTACTGGTCTGGATGCAGAGAGGGATTTTTATGCCCAGAATCTTAGCAGATACATCTCCACAGCCACTTGGCCTCCAGTTCCCAAGTCAGCACTGGGGGCTGATTTTCAGATAAGCTGGATGGGCAGAGCGGCCATTCAGTGTGAGACAAAGACCAGCTCACCCAGGGCCTCTTCCCAGGGCAGAGGCAAGACTCAGCTCTTCAGTGCCCCCAGGGGTTTTTACGCTCCAACTATGGAGCTTCTGTATGGGTTGCTGTGCAGGCTCCGTGGCTGCTGCCTGCTGCTGGAGCTATGGGAAAGCCCTTTTCCCTTCCTGGCCTGCTGATTAAACCCCATCACTGACCTTTGGCACCTGTGGGCCGAGGGATCTGAGGTCCCGCTGCTGGGACTGGAGATTCCGCCCCTGAGGTGTCCTCCTCCCGGAGGCTGGGCTGGGCTCTGCGCTCGGCTCCGCGTCCAGTGCAACCGACATTTCTGTGGGCCTTTCAGGTCACGGTAGGCTGGAAATCTCCTCCACTCTGTTGTTCTTCACTTCTGCTGCTCCAGAATTTGTTGAGAGTCCCTCTCTACAGGTATTTTATGGGCTGTGGGGAGGACCCTGAGTAAGTGTGTCTTTTTGTAGTCTGCCATTTTGGCTCCACCGCCTGAATACGGATTTTTCACAGGTTTTTATACTCAGAACAAAAAGAAGTCAGTAAACAGGATATAAAACAGTATATAGAATTAAGTAATCTTATTAGGAGTTTCTGAGTGTGTGTGTGTGGGGGGGGGGGGGGTGGAAGGAGAGAAAAAGCAGGTGGAATTTCCCCAAATCAGGTGTTCTTCAAGAATAAGTCTCTGTTCACAAAATGGAATCAATTTGGTTTTCAACGTATAGCAGTTGCTTAACATTTTCCCCATAGACTCTTTTCAAAGCATTTTTCATAGTTAGGTTCAGATTCATGTCCCTAAATTTTAAGGCAAAAAAAAATTTAATCTTTTTTTTTTTATTTCTGTATGTCTTCTTATACCCAAAATATTATTTTGTGTTTCCTGGTAGATCAACAAGAATAATAGAGAGTTTTTGGAAAGAGAAATGAAAAGCCAGGTGAGGAGCATCCCCCTTTCCTGCCTACTTGTGCGTACACTTTACTTTTGTATTATTTGAGCTACTGGAAAGGAGAAGGGGTCAGACAGATGCACTGTTGAACCATCAACCCAGCCTCTTTTGGGGGAGAGGGCTCTCTTTGTATCCCCAACATTTAGCATAATTCCAGGAAGATATAAAGCACTTAATCAATGCAAGATGACTAATGGACTCTAAAATCCACATGAAGCAGATTTGATACACTTGCCACACTCACTGACCTATGAACTTCACTTTACTACTTTCCCATTTCCCCTAATCCAACAGATCATCACTGGGGGGTCTGCTACATTGGAGACACTGAGCTGGGAGCTGAAGGGGTACAAAAAGCCATGAACTTCCCTTTGGGGGAACTGACAGGCCCAGTGGGGAGATAAATCCCAATGCATGGAAAGTCGATAGTGCTCACTAGGAATCACTGTAGAATGAGGGGCACAGAGGTGACCTCATCTTTAACTTCCTCCTGTCTCCCTTTTCTGTTCACTTTGATTTCTTGGCTCCTTTTCACCCAAGTCTGTGAGTCTCTCCTGGCAGTGTGGTGGTTAGTGCACGATTTGGTCTTGCTTTGTATTTATGTTTGTATTTGGTCTTGATTTGGTATCAGGATTGGAAATTTTTGTGCGCCCAAGGTTCCCAAACAAGACAGACAAAGGTAAGAACTCTTGCAGCTCCATTCCCTGTTTCTCAATTTGCCAAAGACTTGGTACTTCAAATTACTAGTAGTTTTTGAAACTTTTACTTTATTTTACTTTTTTCAATGAACCACTATTATTTCCCCTTCCTTCCTCTCTCTTCCTTCCTTCCTTCCTTTCTTCCTTCCTTCCTCCCTCCCTCCCTCCCTCCTTTCCTTCCTTCCTTCCTTTCTTCCTTCCTTCCTTCCTTCCTTCCTTCCTTCCTTCCTTCCTTCCTTCCTTCCTTCCTTCCTTCCTTCCTTCCTTCCTTTCCTCCCCCACTTCCACCTACTCCCTGGATTTGATCTCCTAGGGCTCAGATGACAATCCCAGTTCTGAAACCTCCTACCTTACTGACCTGGGGCAAATAAGGAATTTTATCTTTCTGACTTTCACTTTCCCTCCCTGTAAAAGGGTTTGAACCCTAGTACATCGAAGTCTTTTTTTATAACTCTGTGATGCCCCCCCCCAACCAGCCCATGCCAAATTAGAAATACCATAGTGGGGGGCAGAGGTTGAATGGTAACCATAGTGAATGATGAGACCTGACTGGTGGGAAAATTAAAAACTTATACCTGGGTTGTGATGATTAATGATCTCAAGTCACCATGAAATGGTTAAAATTGTATTGTTATATCTTGTTAAAGCAAGGAGGGAAGGAAATATGGAATACATTATTTTACTGGTCAGAGCTTTACAGTTTTTGGCCAGGGGCTATTGCAAAACACACACACACACACACACCCCATCCTCACACAGAAAGAACAGATACTATGTGAACTTGAGAATAAATTATATGGTTGTTAAAAACAGAACACAGAGTAAATGTTTAAACATGGAAAATGTAACATTTTACAGGTTATTTCATAATAAGAATCATCTGATCAGCACACCATTGTTTTGGTTACAGTGCTGTGTATAAACCAAACTCCAAAACCTTCTTTGAAATGTGGGTGTAGAAAGGGAGCTCCTATAAAAGTTCTGCCCAAGTCTGAGGTGTCAGATGGTCAATAGTTTTCCTTTCTGGAATTGTTCCAGATTGAAATTATACTGAGGGGTTGGTGTGGGTCTAGACAGAGAGTGTAATTGCCAAGGCTCATCATATCCATCTCCCTGAGCTCAGTCCCTTTCTGTCTTCTCCCTGCCACCACCCAGCCCTGGGGGCTCGCCCTCTTCTGTAGTCTTATGCAGTAGGTAGCCTCCTAAATGGAACCTTGTCTCCAGCCTTTTGCCCTCCAGCTCACTCTGCACTGCTGCGGTGATTTCCCCCCAAAACACAAGACCTAACAACCTCATTTTGCTTCCTTTTCCACTCACTGGAATCCAGCAGATACAGTGTGCCAACCATGTAGGAGACACTGAACTGGAAAATACCACGAAGTATAAATGGCCCCCTTGGGGAGTTTGCCTGATCTTATTTGTCCCCTATTCTATAACCTCCAGCTCCTCATTGATTCCCTATTGGTCCACTGTCAACTCTTGTGTTTGCCATTCAAAGCCTTCACACGCTGTCCCCAACCTAGCTTTCCAATTGATAGTAAACTGCTCCCATCCTCCTGCCCCATAGGTGTGTCCTCTCCTCCCCCATTACATTGAATTTAGGTTTTGTAGACCCATATATGCATACAATGTAGTAGAACGAATCCAGGTTACACAGTGGAAAGAGACCTGGACCTAGAATCTGAAAGATGTGAATTCAAATCCTGCCCAAGACACTTACTAGCTGTGTGACCCTGGGTAAGTCATTGTAAAATAGGGATAATTCTAGCACCTGCCTCTCAGGGTTATTGTGAAGATCTAGATATTTGTAAAGTGCTTCACAAACGTTAAAATGAAACATAAATGTTAGCCATTATGATTATGCCTATGTGTGCATGTTGTCTCGTGGAATAAGCTCCTTAAGGTCAGACTTTTAATTTTTGTCTTTGCATGCCCACTGCACAGCAAAGTGCCCAGTGGTACACCATGTGGAGGAGGGATATTTAAAGATTACCTTTATAATAGTGTTGAGTTTAGGCAGTAGATTATTTTCTTCACAGTTAAACCATCCAATACAAGAGGATAGTGATTTCTCTGAGAACCACTTGGAAGGCAGTCACTCAGAAAACTTAGTAAGTACCAGTTTCTTGGATTCGATTTATTATTCTTCTGAGTAGAAGGTATGCTATATTTCAAGCCAGCCCAAGGAAGAGATTGTAGTATTGACCCAAGTGAACAAATTAGCCAGAATAAATAGCCTTTATCTCCCTCTTAAGGCTTGTTTCAAGAGTTGGCAAGAAAAATTCATTCTACTCCGATGTATGTAGACGAGAGAGATCCCATGATGGGGGCCCTTATACGGCAAAGACCCCTGCCCATGACAGGGGTCTGCAGACCTGAGCTTGCATCCCTCGTGACCCCAGCAAAGCACTGAACCTGCTTCCTCATCTCAAAATAGGGGATGATAAGACTTTCCCTCCTCTGTACCACAAAGGGTTGGGGGAATAAAGTGAATGTGAAGCCATTTATTTATTTGTTTGTTTGTTTTAAGTTTTCAACATTCATTTCCAGAAAATTTTGAGTTGCAAATTTTCTCCCCATCTCTCCTCTCCCCCAACTCCAAAAATGTCAAACATTCTAATTACCCCTCTCACCAATCTGCCCTCCCTTCTAATATCCCTCCCTTCCCTTATCCCCATCTTCTCTTTGTACTGTAGGTAAGATAAATTTCTATACCCTATTACCTGTAGTTCTTATTTCCCAATTGTATGCAGGAACAATATGCAACAGTTGTTCCTAAAACTTTGAGTTCCAACTTCCCTTCCTTCCTTCCTCCCTACCCATCCCCATTGGGAAGAAAAGCAATTCAATATAGGCCATATATGTGTAGTTTTGCAAATGACTTCCATAATAGTCATGTTGTGTAAGACTAACTATATTTCCCTCCATCCTATCCTGCCCCTCATTTCTTCTATTCTCTCTTTTGACCTTGTCCCTCCCCAAGAGTGTTGACTTCTAATTGCTCCCTCCTCCCATTGCCCTCCCTTCTATCCTCCCTCCCACCCACCCAGCTTATCTGCTTCTCCCTCATTTTCCTGTATTGTGAGACAGGTTTTCATACCAAAATGAGTGTGCATATTATTCCTTCCTCGAGTCAAATATGATGAGAGTAAGCTTCACGTTTACTCTCTCACCTCCCCTCTTTTTCCCTCCATTGAAAAGTCTTTTTCTTGCCTCTTTTATGAGAGATAATTTGCCCCATTCCATTTCTCCCTTTCTCCTCCCAATATATGCCTCTCTCACCCTTAATTTCATTTTTTTAGATATGATCCCATCCTATTCCACTCACTGTGTGCTCTCTGTCTCTGTGTGTGCGCATATGTGTGTGTGTGTGTGTGCGTGTGTGTGTGTAATCCCACCACCTACCCAGATACTGAAAAAAGTTTCAAGAGTTGCAAATATTGTCTTTCCATGTAGGAATGTAAACAGTTCAACTTTAGTAAGTCCCTTATGACTTCTCTTTCCTGTTTACCTTTTCATGCTTCTCTTCATTCTTGTGTTTGAAAGTCAAATTTTCTTTTCAGCTCTGGTCTTTTCATCAAGAATGCTTGAAAGTCCTCTATTTCATTGAAAGACCATTTCCTGCCCTGAAGTATTATACTCAGTTTTACTGGGTAGGTGATTCTTGGTTTTAGTTCTAGTTCTTTTGACTTCTGGAATATCATATTCCATGCCCTTAGATCCTTTACTCTAGAAGGTGCTAGATCTTGTGTTATCCTAACTGTATTTCCACAATACTTGAATTGTGTCTTTCGAGCTGCTTGCAATATTTTCTCCTTGACCTGGTAACTCTGGAATTTTATTACAATGTTCCTAGGAGTTTCTTTTTTTGGATCTCTTTCAAGAGGGGATCAGTGGATTCTTTCAATATTTATTTTGCCCTCTGTTTCTAGAATATCAGGGCAGTTTTCCTTGATAATTTCATGAAAGATGATGTCTAGGCTCTTTTTTTGATCATGGCTTTCAGGTAGGCCCATAATTTTTAAATTGTCTCTCCTGGATCTATTTTCCAGGTCAGTTGTTTTTCCAATGAGCTATTTCACATTATCTTCCATTTTTTCATTCTTTTGGTTTTGTTTTGTGATTTCTTGGTTTCTCATAAAATCATTAGCCTCCATCTGTTCCATTCTAATTTTGAAAGAACTATTTTCTTCAGTGAGCTTTTGAATCTCCTTTTCCATTTGGCTAATTCTGCTTTTTAAAGCATTCTTCTCCTCATTGGCTTTTTGAACCTCTTTTTCCAATTGAGTTAGCCTATTTTTCAAGGTGTTATTTTCTTCAGCATTTTTTTTTGGGTCTCCTTTAGCAAGTTGTTGACTTGCTTTTCATGATTTTCTTGCATCTCACTCACTTCTTTTACCAATTTTTCCTCCCCCTCTCTTACTTGATTTTCAAAATCCTTTTTTGAGCTCTCCCATGGCTTGAGCACCTTGAATATTTATTTTGGATGTTTAGGACTCATGACTTTTATGTCTTTCCCTGATGGTAAGCATTGTTCTTCCTTATCCTAAAGGATGAGAGAAGATATCTGTTCACCAAGAAAGTAACTTTCTATAGTCTTATTTTTTTTCCCCCTTTTTAGGCATTTTCCCAACCAGTTACTTGACTGTTGGGTCCTTTGTCAAGAGTAGGGTATACTCTTGGGATCTGTAAGATCTCAGTTCCTTGAAGGTGGCACAGTCAAGTGTGTACACTGGTCTGGGAGAAACAAGAAACTTTTGTGCCCAGAATCTGTGAGTAATAGAGTTCCCTCTCCACAGCCACCTGGCCTCTAGTTCCACCAAGCTGGAACTGGGGGCTGAGATTCAGATAGGCTTCTCAATTCCCCCAGGGGCTATCAGTGGGGGCAGGGCTGCCACTCAGTGCTGAGGTAAGGATCAGCTGCTCAGTGCTCCCAGGGGTTTTACGATCCAACAATGGATGTGGGCTGCTGTGGGAGCTGCTGCTGCCCAATGTGGCTTCTACTGCTTCTGCCTGAGGCTGGAGCGATGGGAAGACCCTGCTCACTTCTTGGTCAGCTGAAAAAACCCTCTCACTGATCTTTGGTGCCTGTGGGTTGAGGGGTCTGCAAACTACTGCTAATGCTGCTGGGGGATTTCGCCCCCAAGGCCTGCTCTGGCCCTCCTCCCGCTGTGCCTCATGGCCAAGGCTGGGCTGGGCTCCCACTCTGTGGTGTGACAGACCTTTCCTGTCTGCCTTTCAGGTCATCCTGGGCTGGAAATATCCTCCACTCTGTTGTTCTGTGGCTTCTGCTGCTCTAGAATTTGTTGAAAGTCTTTCTTCACAGGTATTTTATGGGCTGTGGGGGAAAAGCTAGTGTATGTGCATCTTTCTACTCCACCATCCTGGCTCTGACCCATGAAGCCATTTTATAATCCCAAGGCACAGTGCATTGTGATGCAAGGACCTTGGGATCAGGGAAAGAGTAGTGAGGGACCTTAGGCTGTGCAGTGGACAGAGCCTCGGGCCTGGAGTTGGAAACACCTGAGTTCGAATCTTGTTCCAGATACTTTGTTGCATTTGACAAATCACTTGACCTTGATTACCTCAACTTTTCAGGGAGAGGAAGAAGCATTTGTTAAGCCCCTACTATGTACCTGACATTGTGTTAAGTGTTTTACGATTATCATCTCATTAGATCCTCACTACTACTATAATATTATTATCTCTATTTTACAGTTGAGGTAACTGAGGCAGGCAGAAGTTAATTGACTTGCCCAGGGTCACATAGCTAGTAATTATCTGAGGTCAGATTTGAATCCAGGTCTTTCTGATTCCAGGCCCATCCTTCCATCCCCTTAGACACTTAGGTGCCACACAGAGGGCATGGAGGAGAGTTAAGTGTAAGAAGACTAAAAAAGTTGTAGCTTGGGGGCTTCACATGAAAGCACCTGCTCATTCTAGAGGGAATAGGGAGCCCCTTAGAGAAGCACATGTGTGGGGTGGGAGGAGGGAAAATGGGGGCTGATTAGGATGGAAACTCACTTTGGCATTTGAGTGGGGGATAGACCAGAGTGAAGAAGACACTTGGTTCTGGAGGGCAAAGGAGGTACCAGTTAGCCAGCTGGTTCAGGTGAGAGGTGATGAGGGTTTGAGCTGGGGTAATAGGACATATGGGGCTCGAGGTGGTGCCACAGTGGACAGAGCCCTAGACCTGGAGTCCGGAAGACTCAACCTCCTCAGTTCAAATCCGGTCTCAGACACTTACTGGCTGTGTGACTCTGGGCATGTCACTAATCTCTCCCTGCCTCAGTTTCCTCATCTGTAAAATCCTAGGGTTGTTGTGAGGACCAAATGAGATCATGTTTGCAAAGCACTGAACACACTGCCTGGCACACAGTAGGCACTGTAATTAATGCTAGCTATTGTTGTTTCCTCCCCATGTTATACCCTCATCCTCTGTCCTGGACCATCGTAATTCTACCCTCCTTTAAGACCCTGCAGATGTTACCCTCATCAGGAAGGCTTCCCTGCTGCCCAAACAGATGGGATCTCAATATCCATACCCTTTGTGGGGATTTCTGTTTTCTCACTTAACAAGTCCTACCTTAGACTACAGCTATTTTGGGTCTTGTTTTCTTTCCTTCTCTGCCTCACCCCTACTCTGAATTCCTCCTTTACGGCAGGGACTGACTTACTCATCCTAACACCTGGCCAAATTTTTTTTTTTTTACATAATTGGCATTAAATGAATATTTGTGAAATAGAATAACTTGAATTTCTCAACCTTTAGAGTTGATTTGAAGTGGTGAGTTGAAAATAAGTGGTATCTTTGAGGGGAACCAATCAGGTTCCTTTGTAAATGCGAACCATTGGCATTTTGGGAGAAAATGGTAAAATATTAGTTTTGTTTTGAAGTTCATCTGGCCAGAAGTCTAGTCTAGAAATCCGTTTAAATATTGGGCTGCTTTTTATTTGAAATTTCAGATGAAAAAAACAGTTCTTAACAAGAAAGATGGTCAGATTATGTTGGTTAGGTTGAAAGACTTAACAGTGGGATGGGCACCTTCCTCTTTTCTGTGCTCTAGGTCAGGGCTGTGTCCTTAGATAATTTGGAAAGTGATAGTGTCAAAGGAAGGGGCCCCTCATGGCAGGAAGGGCTCTAGCTCTAGCTCACAAAGCCTGGCGACTCATCATTTTTTCTTTACTCAGTTTCTATTAGGCTCTAACCTTCTAGGTGAATCACATATCCTCGGAGTTGGAAGGAACCTCTGAGCCCATCTAGCCCACCTGGTCCAGGATACCCATTAAAGCTTCCCTAAACTCACTGGCTCCCAAGGCAGCCCATTTCCCTTTTGCATAGCTCCCATCATTAGGAAGTTTGTCCTCACATATCATACTCAAATTTACCATTTTGTGCTATGACCCATCTTGTTACCAGTTCTACCCTTCAGGGCCAGGCAGAACAAGTCCAACCAAATCCTCTTTTATGACTTCTCAGATACTTGTAGATGGCTGCCTCTATGTCTGTTCCTCTACCCTTTTCCAGTCATGCACACTCACGTGGGTGACTTCAGACTTGGACTACATGGTCCACACCTATTGGGGAGGCAGTTTGGGGTAGGGGAAAGGTCACTCATTGACCTGAGAGCTGGAAAGTCACACACAGTCTGAGAAGGTTAGAGAAGACAAAAATTCAACTGTGCTTACCGCTTGTTGATTATAAAAAAGCACTGGGTTCAGCAGAGCCTTCAATGCCTCTATCCCAACAAAATGTTGCCCACATAGATGTGATGCTCATGCAAGATTCCATGGTCTAGACTAGCAGTCTCCAAGACAAGAGGCCAACACGGAGCGCACGGGATAATTCAGTGAGGTAAAAGAACGATGATGATGATCATTTTGCTATCAAAAGTTTTTTTTCTCCATCTATTAACATAATCAAAACTTAATTACTTTTTATTATTGATACAATCAATTATGGTACTAGTTTTCCTTATGTGAAACCATCATTGTATCTCTGGTATAGATCCCACTTCATAAGTTGTAAACTTTGTAATTTTACTTATTAAATAAATAAATAATTTTATTATTAGACTATTTATTATTAAATTATGATGAATTTTATTTATATATATTTGATATATAAATTAAATAAATAAATATTTGTTTATTTATAAATTTATATTGTCTAGTTTTGGCTAAACTTATCCTCACAAACTGGACAAATGGAAGCTGGCGGTGTAGTAGACAAAGTGCTAGTCCTGGAGTCAGGAAAACCTCAGTTCAGATCTTGCCTCAGACATTTTGCTAGCTGTGTGACGCTGGGCAAGTCAGTTCACTGTGTCTGCCTCAGTTTCCACATCTGAAAATGGAAATAATAATAGCAACTACTCCACAGGGTTGTTATGAGGATCAAATGAGACGATATTTGTAAAGTTCTTAGCACTGTGCTTGGCGTGTAGTAGGTACTTACATGTTTATTTTCTTGTCCTTCCTTCCCCTCTAAGAAGATTTCAGCAAAGAAACTTTGGATTGAAGATAACCCTAATAATATGAGCAAAAGTAAACAATAAGAGACAGACGGTCCAACCTATCACGTCCTCCTCTCCTGGCTCTGACTCTTTGTCAGCCACATTGCAAAGTGAAAGCCCCAGTGACCTAATTAGAACAGATGACCAGGCAGCCAAAATCATTCAGAATTATTGTGAAAGAAAAACGTTTGCACTATTCATAAAGAGAAGATTAAAATATAGTTTCTCATTTAAAAATTTCTTTTTTGTGTATATTACATAGTTCACATAACATGTTCTCACAACAGTGTGTGCATGTAATTTGTAAATAAGTACAAATATATTTGGCCTGAGTGTTCAGGTTTTAAAGGCTGATGTTGGTATGCAATCAAAAAAGTTTGGAGATTACTGGTAGAAACAGAGATAATCTTAGTGCCATGGTTCTCTGAGTGTCAACAGGGAGAATAGTAAAACAGGAAGAGATGTTTTCACTCACGATATTTACTAGTTAGCATTTAGATAGCACTCCGGACTTGGTGTCAGGAAGACCTGAGTTTGAATGCTGCCTGTGATGTTTAGTAGTTGTGTAACCCTGATCAAGTCATTTATCCTCTGTTGGCCTCAGTTTCCTTATCTGAAAATAGAGGATATTTGGAAAGAGATTGTCAGCATCAAGCAGGAGAATGTAGTGAATTGTAAGGACTGGATTTGGAGCCAGAGAACCTGAGTTCAAATCTCCTCTATTTCTCTCCCTTCCTCCTTCCCTCCTACCCCCTCCCTTTCACACACACACACACACACACACACACACACACACACACACACACATTGTTCAATTAACTCCAGTGGTTCCCTGTTACATACAGGATCCAATATAAACTCCTCCGTCTGTTAAAGCCTTCATAACCTTTCCAGTCTTCTTATACCTTATTCCACTCCATGTACTCTGGCATGTAGTGACACTGGCTTCCTTTCTGCTCCTTACACAATACACTTAATTTCCTGACTCCATACATTTGTCCTGGCTGCTCCCCATGCCAGGTGCTCTCTCCCTCTTTATCTTCACTGACTCCTTCAAGATGCAGGATGATCCATCTCCTCTTCCATCTCTCTGCTGGTTTCCAGCTATGCTCTCTCCACTTCCCTTCAATTCCTGGCTTCCTTCAGATCCCAGCTAAAATCTCACCTTCTGCAGAAACCCTTTCCCAGGCTTCCTTATCCTCAGTTTATCCTATCTGTGTCTCTGGCTATTTGCACCTCATGTTTCCCATTAGACTGTGAACACCTCAAGACCAAGACAGCGTGACTTGTTTTTTGTCTTTCTTCCTATCCCCAGTGTTTAGCGCAGTGCCTGACACTTAGTAGGTGCTTGTTGATTTGACTGTTACTGTCTTTAAGATGAAGGGGAAGTGACTGTGTTTGTGGATTTTATTTTTCCCCATCTCTGAAAAAAAGGCATCAGACGAGTTGACTTAGGAGGTCTCTTCCAGGTTTTACCATCCTTGAATCTTATACACTCAGGTCAGGCTGTTGGACAAGAAGCTGAGGAGGAAACAGATAAGGCTCTCTGCCAGAAATGAGGTGCCACAGTGAACCAGGCTACACTGAGGCCTCAGGCCTGTGAACTTTGGTTAGGCTGGCCACAGTACAATAGAAGAAAAGATCCCATACCAGGTGTCAGCCCAAGGCCCAGGGTCTGTTAAACAAAGATAAGTTGTAGGCACTGATGTGACTAACAGCTCCACCAGAGTAATCTAGAAAGAGGTGTTCTATTGGTGCTCTAAGAATCCAGAGGATGGGGTCAGCTTCAAGGAGGAGGATTTCTAGAAAAATGGAGTCCCTCTCTTGTCATCACCTCAGTGCGGAAGACAAAGGCTTTTTGGACTTTTTTTTATAGACTGTACCTGAATTGGAAAGAAGCCAGGAGCCCTTTGGGGTTAGGGACGCAGGGAGAGAGTCAAATGTCCCAGCCTCCTTTCTCCCTCAGCCAGTAATGCATTCCATTTCAAAGAGGGTAAGGTAAACAAAGGTTTGGTTCTGGGGCTCAAGGAAATGGATCTCCCTGGTGAGTAAAGTTAGCAAGTTCAAACACCAAAGGTGGTTACTTTGCCACTGTTTACAATGGAAGGATTTGTTAAACAGAGGAAGAGGAGAAATGAGATTCTGGAGACAAGGTGAAAGAAGGGATTATCGCGAATCGCCCACAGCTATTTTAGGACTTCTTGTATGCTTAGAAATAGTAAGTTTTTGTTCTAGTGTAGTTGGCTTAGATTTTATACTAATTAAACTATTCTTTGCTTTAATATTTAAATAGATTCTTTTTCTAATTAAAATTCTCCAAATAATATCTTATTAGCCTGATTCCAAGTACTGTATGTTGGTGTGTATGTGTGTATTTTTAAATAACATTTCTTTTTAAAAAAAATCTATGTAATTTAGTGAGCTTCAAAATGAACAGTGGTAATAGCTTAATTTATACGGCATCCCCAGGCTTGTAAAATATTTTACGTGGATTATCTCATTTAGTTTTGACAACAGCACTGTGCAGTCAGTGTTGTTACTCTCCCCATTTTATAGACAGTGAGGCGGCACTTATTTAGATCACTAGACTTGCAGTCAGGAAGACCTGAGTTCAAACCCAACTTTAGATGTTTACTGCCTCTGACTCTGACTCAGTCTCTTAATCTTTCTTTGCCTCAGTTTCCTCATCTATAAAATGGAGATAACAGTACCTACCTCCCAGTGAGAATCAAATGAGATAATAATCATTAAAGTGGTTGGCATGGTGCCCTTGCAGAATAAATACTATAATAAGTGCTATTATTATTAGTTATTAGATAAGGAAGCTGATTATCAGAGAGGTTAAGCAATTTGCATAGTTCCTCAAAATTTAATAAAAACTTACCCAGGCTCCCACAGTTAATTGTTGTCTGAAGCTTGATTCGAACTCAGGTCTTCCTGACTCCAAGTTCAGCACTCTAGCCTTTATGCTACACCATCACTCCTAATTGGGTAGATTTAGTGAAATCTAACTGGCTCCTTGTGGATGACAGTCAGTGCTTCATGAAGAGCTCAGGAATTGCATTGAATGCTCCTTCTGGCCGAATGTGAAAGAAGAAAAAGAAGGAAAATACAAGAATGCAGAGAGAAAAGAGCTATTCTGAACAATCATCTTGGTTAGGGACTACATCCACTATCTAGGTTCTAGGTCTATGGATTAGTTGGTGACTTGTTTGCAAATGAAAATCCTCAGGTGCTCTATTGTTTCTCCTAAGAACCATATACTTGCTTGTGTATAACAGCTCTTCAATCAACAAACATTTACTAAGTTTTGATGGGCTATATAGAGCGCTGTGCCACCTTGGTACAGTGAGGAGAGAGGAACAGACAAGTACATATAAATATATATATGTAAGACAAATATTTTGCACAAATATGCACAAAGTAATTGAATACAAGGTGGTTTGGAAGGGAAGACTCTAGCATTTGTGGGAATCAGGAAAGGCTTCGTTGTCCCAAAGATGGTACCTCAGCTGCATGTTAAAAGGAGAGAGTGACCCTGGGAAACAGAGGTCACAAGAAAGTGCATTTGAGGCACTGGAAGATAACCATTGCAAAGGCATGGGGATGAGAGATGGAAGAGAGCTCTCATGTGACTAGGAAGATAGTCTGGACAGGACTTTAAAAGCTAAACAGGGGAGTGCTGGAGGCAGTAGGGTGTCACTGGAGGTGGCTGAGTGAACGATCTGCAATTAAGGAAATCCAGTTTGGGAGCCTTGTATGGGATGGATGCAGTGGGGAGGCAGGGAGACCAAGATGGCAACATAGAGGAAAGCACCTCGCGAAGGCCACATGTACTAGTAAGTGGCAAAGCCACCCAGGTCGTCTGATTTCAAATCCAACATGGTTTCCGCGGAACATGCTGCCTGAAGCCTGAACGGAGAGAACTCTTGTGGTGGCTGATACAAGTTGAAAGGTGGGCAGCCCAGTTCCTAAGCTGTACTGCAGCCATCCAGGAGGTTCTGTCTCAGGGGGATAACAGGACAGATGCAGGAGATGTTGTGGAAGGAGTCAGCAGAATAATGGAAGAGCAGTAACCAAACTTCATCAATTTAGAGATACTTGATGAGGTGGAGAATGGAATCATGTTTTATTTACTGGCATTTGACAGCTGTTAACCAGGGAAATAAGACACTCTAGCCCATCTAACTAAAAGGATACACCTGATCCCTTTCAGACAAAACCATTTTACTCTAGACATCAGGTGGATTGATTGAATGAGCAGATTGGCAAGGTCCACCACCTGTGAGGCTCGTGCAAGTGGTAGGCTTTCTTAATAAGAGTAAGGTGTAACTCTTCTTAATTCCCATGAACACATGTAAGCTCACAAGGACCCAAATCCTCATCCTTCTATTTAGGTCTAGTATTAACTGATCTCCCAGAATGTCAGAGTCAGAAGGGACTTGAAAGGATTTTTAGATACTCCAAACAGCCAGGAACTTTTAAGTATAAGAACAGTCTTGTAATTCTTAAGGTTTAATAATAATTCTTAGGTATAATAATAATTTTTGTAATAATCCATTAGGCATAATAGTAATTCTTGTAATATTTCTTTAGATATAATAATAATTCTTGGGTATCTAGACCTTTCTTGCAAATTGTCAAATATATTTTGGAAAAAAATCAGTTCTAAATGCTTAGGGTTTACTCCCCCAAAGGGAATGCAAAATCACTAGCTAATAGCCTTCTGGACTTCCTTATTTTCAGTTTTTTAGGTAGCATTTATTTATAGTTTTAAGGTTAGCAAAGCACTTAGCAAATGTTAACTCATCCGATGTAGAATATAAGCTGGTGGTCAGGGGCCATCTTTTATATTTGCGTCCCTGTCCTTGGCACGCAGTAGGCACTTGATAGATATTGGATGATTCTTTGACTCCTAGATCATTCTCATCTATTCTTATCCATTACCATGGGCTTAAGATAGATCAGTTTCTTGCTGAATTTCACAACCTGTCTTTCAAAATAAAGTTTTCAGCCTGTGAATTTTCTCTTCCTTTCAACTTTCTTCTCTTATGTAACAGTTTGCAGGACTGGGTTTTGATGGTACATTATCCTTCATTCAAACAGATAAATATTGAAATACTTTTTGTACTGTTTTAATACCCTTCAATAATATTTTTATTAAGTAGTAAGTGCACATCTTATTAATATTTGAGTTAGTGCTGCTTTCCATAATTAAGTCAGATGAAGCAAGAGGTAAGGATAGACTCTGCTAGGAGTTTCCTAAGGACTCTTGTGCTTGGGATCAGAACCTTACCCTTCTGTGACACTCCAGTGACTGACTAGGTTTTCAGGTGCTGATCTTAAACTCATGCAGTCACATATTCACCCTTTTGTCTCTTTCAGGAGGTTCATGATTTGCTGAAAGACTATGAATTAAAGTATTGTTATGTGGACAGAAACAAAAGAACAGGTAAGAGCTTTTCTGCATTTTTGTGATCATCCCTTTCTACTTCCTTGGGCACTAACAAGTTGATCAGTAAGCAGTTATTCATTGCCTCCTCTGTTCCAAGGCCAGGTGTTTCAATTACCTCATTTATATAATGGACTTAGGTGAAATGCTTTGTGAGTTCCCTTCTACCTCTAAAATTCTATCATCATATCTTATAATAGCTACCATTTGTGTAACCCTTTAAAGTTTAGAAAATGCTTTACAAAGATTATCTCATTTGATCCTTAAAACAACCCTTAGTGGCAGGTGTTATTATTATCCCCATGTTACAGTTGAGGAATCTGAGGCAGGCAGAGGGTTAGTAACTTGCCCAAAGTTACACAGCTGGTAGGTATCCGAGGCTAGAGTTGACCTCAACTTCTCCCTGACTCCATGGTGTTAACTGCCCTCATTTTATGGCTGGGGTATTTATGGATTTGCTGAGTCTTAGAGTACAAACTCTTCTGTACAATGAAAGGATCATGAGAATGTGGTTAAAGCTTTTGACCATTCATTCATTCATTCAATGTTTGCCATCTAAAGCACAAGATAGCTATGCAATAGAGGAAGTGCCAGGTTTGGATAAGGTCCCATTTCTGTCCTGGTGATCTGACATTATGGGGCAGAGGGTATTCAGCCAACAGATCAATCCCCATGAGTTTATTAACTGCTTCCTCTGGGCCAGATTTAGTGCTAAGTGCCAAGCAGGGCAAAGACCAGCCTGGATCTCAGGGAACTTCTCTTTCTAATCGGGGAGACAACATAGAAGTCCCAATGTCGACAACAAGCACCTTTGGCCTTGATTCCAAGCTTCTCCTCAAGCACATGGACTGCATGTGAAGCACATGCTCCGGGTCCCCAGGATTCTTTGTTCTTGGACCTCTCCTCCTATTTCTGTCTGCTCTGGGTTGAAGTCATCCATTGTGTGGTGATGGCACTGTCTGTTTGTACTTAATACTTTTCAACAAGCTTTCACGTGACATCTCTCATTGGATTCTTTCTACAGTACTTGGAACAACACAAGGTACTCCTGCCATTTCTAAAGCAAGGAAGTGAGGGCCCGAGAAATGTTGGCAGGTCCTGTGGGTGGTTTATGGCCAGAGGCAGGATCTCACCTCTGACGTCTAACGTTCTTTCCAATAAAGTTTCTTTCAGTTCTTATCATTCTCCGATTCTGTTGGTCTCTGGGCTTGTGAATTTCCTAAGTCTTGTCAATTGTGATGTACCCATTTATGGTGATTCATAAGAGGACAAACCATGCCACTAGAAAGATTATGGGAAGCATCTCTTGGAAATATGAAGTTCTAGGAAGAAATCGGATGCCTTCAGTGGCCTTGCTGCTGCTGTTTAAGAAAGGACCAATAGGTGAGAAAGGAGGATATAAGAAGTAGACAGCTGGCTAAGAAGAGTGTGTAGGAGAATGAATGGCATTTGAACAAGATGAGGGATGGAGAGGCTCTTGGCCTAGGAACAATCAACCAGCTAGGTGCCAGACACCATTCCAGGCACTGGAAATCCAAATACAAAGAATAAAATGATCCCTGCTCAAGGAGTTCACATTCTATTGGAGGACACAGTATTGACATATATATATATATAATACAGCTAGGCCCCACAGTGGATAGAGCGCTGGACCTGAAGCCAGGAAGACACTTCCTGAGTTTGAATCTGCCCTGGGACACTTACTAGCTGTGTGACCTTGGGCAAGTCACTTAACCTTATTTGCTTCAGTTTCCTCATCTGTAAAATGAGCTGGAGAAGGAAATGTCAACTATCTGCCAAGAAAACCCTGAATGGGATCACAAAGAGCTAGTCATGACTAAGCAGCAGCAGCAAATACAGACAAAAGATAAATACAAGGTAGTTCAGGGTGGGAAAGGTGCTAGCAGTTGAGGGGAATCAGGAAGTGTTGGTCCCTGAGGGGACAGCCCTGGGCTGCTTTGTGCTTCCTGTGCAGAGAGAGAAGTGACACCTGATTGGCTGAGAGACCTCAAACTTGTGACAACAGTTTCTCTATGGAAAGACTTCAGAAAGGAAAGAGAGAAGTATTGTGACTTTAAAATGTCCCGTGGGAACCTCTGGAACTGTGGACATGTGAAGAATGCATTTCCCTCCCCAACATGTCCCTTGATTTCCAGGACCTACAATCCTAGGGAGTGATAAAAATAGACTTTCCTGGTGAGATTATTCTCTTCCCAGTTGAGGTGAGATTTTATCTTATCCCAGAATTTATTTACTCTTGGATGTGCCCTTGTCTGCTCTAAAGTTTATAACTTCCTCATTTTTTGTTTTACTGTTTGTTTTAATAAATTTGTTGTGCACTATTCATTGTTGTTTTTTTGTGTAACCAGTAAGAGGGAGCTAAACTGACAGAGGAGTATGTTACTCTCCCCTTTGGAGCAACCAGGAAAAGTGGCTTTTATTATACCCTCCTAAAAGAGGACATAATACCAACAGGCTACTAATACTTGACTGTAGTAGATAAAATTCTAGCCTCCTATCCATCTAATAAATAGGAGTGTGAAGGAGTACCTCTCTTGTTCCCCACAAAGATAGAAATCAAAATCTCCCTTAGAAACCATTTGGGCCAGATCCCAGATAAAATTTCTCTCTATCCATGGTATATATTGTCCAACCATTTTTTGTTATACAGCTGTCTGTCTATATTACGTGGACGTGAAGCACCCAACCCTCACTTTACCATCAGAACATTTTCCAGTTAGCTTAGAGGACTATAGAATGGACTGCTGAGCTCAGTTTAACATTAGCAGGTGGGCAGATTGCAAGATATTCTAGGAGATAGTCTGATGCAAAAGAAACCATTGTCTGTCTCCCTCACCAAAATAGCATACCAGGACATGTGACATGCACTATATGCATGCATACACATATACACATACATACATACATGCATGTATATTTATACTATATGCACATATAATGTGTGCATATATGTGCATTCCAAATATACATGCATCTCACACATCTTTATCCTGCTATGCTATTTTTGAACGTCTATATTTTCTTTTCCCTTGTAAATAAACCCTAGGGGAGAAAACAGAAGGTGGTGTTTGAGCTAGTTCTTGAAAGGATAGATTCACAGAACCGGAGAAGAGGAGGGGCAGCCTTCCAGGCAATTGTGTTAGCCAGCGCAAGGCACACTGATGGAGTCTGGAGAGCCTTGTGTGCCGAGCAGAGAGAAGGCCATTTGGGTTGGATTTGGGAGTAGGAGAAGGGGAGCAGAAGACAATGAGGCTGGGAAGATAGGTGGGGGCAGCTGTAAAGGGACTTGAAAATGAAGTAGAAGAGCTTTTATTTGATCCTATAGGCAGTAAGGAACAACTGGAGTTTTCTGGACAGGGGCCAGTCACCTGAAAAAGACAATAGGGGAAGAGATCAAAGGAACATGTAGAAGTGTTGGCCTTGGCAAGGAGGACACCTCACCAGAGACTGGGGAAAGAGAAGAGAGAGTGGAGGCTGACATCAAAGGGTTTAAGATAAAGCGAGAGGGAGGAAAGAGCATCATTGAGTAAGATAGCCTCCATTTTCTTAGTAAAGTGTGAAACAAAAACTCCGTTGAGAAAGAAAGGAGGGTAAGTGTGGTTGATTAGAGGAGGGAAGAGAAGGTTTGAAATAGCTTCTTTGGGGATGGAGGTAGGGAATCCATCAGGGAGGAATAAAGCAGGTGCCTTTAATGCTGCTTCATGGATATCACTGAGACGTGGTGAGAAATAGCTCATGACTGAATTATGATAGTGGAAAAGTATTTATTCCCAAACAGATTCAGTTAAAAGGGTGATGGAGTAGTATTTAAAGTTCAGAAGAAATGCTGGTTTGTGAAAATCTGCCTTCCTGAGGGTCCTAGCATGGTGGAAAGCTTTGGAGTAAGCATTGGAGCATTATGGACTGTCTGTGCAGGACAAACTGAATGGGGAATTCCTCAAGCAAATAACCGAGTTAGTACAAAGGTGTGATGAAATTGTGATCAGAAGGCTCAGCTCTGTGTACGTGCAAGGGATCTTTCTGCTGAAAGGTCGCTTGATCAATTGCTAATTCATTTTATCTTATGAATTGGGTGGAATAGGCTGCACAGGGGACTTGATTAAAACCAAGAAGGAGAAAGTGATTGTGCGAAATGAGAGGAACCTTGGGAGAAAATGGCAATACCATCTTAAACTTGTGATAGGAGAAAGAGAGAGAGAGAGAGAGAGAGAGAGAGAGTCTGCGCAGGGGGGATGTGATATCAAACATAGTCTACAATGTACACTAGATTCTAGGAAAGCTAATTTCCAAAACAGGATAGATTGGACCCCATATACCTAAAATCTAAAACAAAACTTAACTTAAAAGGAGTAGGAGGTTAGAAACAGCCAAACCCAGGCGGCTCGGTCCCATATAATGCCATGGAGGGAAAGGAGTAGGTGGACAGAGGCCAGCTTGGCTGTACAGGAAACTTACTAGATAAGGGAGATTTTTTTTTAAAAGTATGAAAAATGGAAGACAGAAAACAGGTAATTGAAGACAAATATAGAAGCGCACAGTCCCGTGACAATAGTGTCAGAATTACAGGGAAGGCTTCAATGAAATCTTTGAACAGATGGTCCTTTTATTTTGTTTTTGACAACACTTTCAGAATATTCACAATCATGGGATCATTGTGTCAAATAGTTTTTGTCACATTGTTGGTCTGTACTGGCAGATATGTCATCCAAACATTTTACCAGTTTTCATTCACTTCAGTTTGATGATCTTCTTTTCGGGCAACTGTACTGGATCTGCATCTGTTACCCAGCTCCCACCCCACTGCCACCCCACCAAACCCTCTTTCCACCTCTATGTGGAATGCCCCAAATCCAATCAATGCTCCCCTGCCTGGAAAAAACTGTTGATCACTTTGGGTAAGACTCCACCTACCATTCCCTCTGTCATTTCCTGGTGGAAACTAAGCTGCTTGTAAAAGCAGGCACTGTCTTACTTGTTGCTTATGTATCCCCAGCACTTAGTGCAATATTTGTTCCACAATAAATGCTTAATAAATTGTTTTTTACTCATTCCATTCCATTCCAGCAGCAGAGAACATGCGACTGCTTTTCCAGAGCCTAGCTAGTATTACTTTGGTTGCACATAATTATTTTTTGCCAATGTCACTGATATGAAGGGAGTGCTACAAACGTTGTTTTAATTCACTCGTGTTTTGTTACTCCTGAGAATGGATATTTTTTTCAAGTGGTTATTCATAGCTTTTGATCAATTATCCAACATGAACCTCATGTTACTTCTGTACATTTTTAAACCATTTATGTATTTTAGATTTCAGTTTCTTATCCTTCAAATTCAACGTATTTTCCCCAATGTTATTTTTACTCACTTTTATATGTTTTTATTATCTACACATTAACAAATATAGCCAAGTGCATCTCTCTTATCCATAATAATTCTTTGTTGAATAGGAGAAAAATTATTTTCCTTCCAAAATTTAACTAAGCACCTCATTTCTTGTCTCCTTCATTTTAACCTTTCAAAGTTACTTTTTATATTTGTCTAAAATCCAACTGAAATTTACCAAAGCATATGGTGCAGCGTGATGATCTAAAACAGTTTTCTACTAAATCGCTAATCAATTTTCTCAAGTGCATTCATTAGAGAATCCTTTTCCTAGTTTTCATTTTCTTTTGATTTATCAAATATGAATTTTTTGCATATATTTGGTTGAATAGATACTCTATTCCATCGATCTAATTTTTGTCTAGCATTGGATAGTTGTGATAATAACTGCTATCTATAGGTTTTAAAATCTAGGAGTGAATAACTCTGTGGATAGCTTGCTTATTTCCTAGCATGCTTCTTGATAATGTTTACTGTTTTACTTTTAAAATTTCATTATGATTTTAGCCAGTTCTGTAAAGAACCCCCTTGATATTTTGATTGGCATTTCATTAAATATATAAATTATGTATAATTATGTTAGTTACAATTATATATAATTATAATATATTATATGATATAGAATTATATTATATATAAATTAATTTGGAGACTTGTTTTACATATTATATACATAACTATATTATGTATAAATTAATTTGAAGACTTGTTATTTTTTACAATATTCATCTAACCCATCCATGATCATTGATTGTCCCTCCAGGTGTTTAGATCTTCCTTCATTTTAGTCATTATAGTTTTAAGTTTTCTTATGTAGGCTAGTGTATTTCTAGGCCTTAATTCCCAAATATATGATGGATTTTGTTACAAATGAGTTTTTAAAGATATTTTCATGACATTTGTTTCTCATTAATAAGAATTCAAATGATTTTTGTAAATTAATCTTATATCCTGTGACTTTGCTATACTCATTGTCTCCATTAATGACTGTTGGATTAATAAACCCCTTATTCTTCTCCTTCTTTCATGTCTCTTTTTCTCTCCCTTCTATCATCCACAGAGCTGCCAAATTAATATTATTTAATCACAAGGCTGGCCATGTTACTCCCTCACTTAAAAATATTCAGTAGCTCCCTGTTTCCTAGATTGAAACACAAACCCTTCAGACTTATTTTTACAACCCTGTACAATCTGCTTCTTACTTTTCTCTGTGTTCCAGGCAAACAGGACTGTAGTTGTTCTGCTAAACTTGATGTATTATTCTCTGTCTCTATGTTTTTGCACAGGCTGGCCCCAGTGCCTAGCATTCATTCCTTCCTCACCTCCACTTCTGGTGCCTTTATTCTGGTCTGCAATGTGAAGTCTTTCCTGATTCTCTGGCATTACTTGGTTTTCAAGTATATGATGAATCTACCCCCAACCCCTTCCTAATTGAATAGATTAGATGCTCCCTGTGGACAGGGTCTACTTTCCTTTTTTTGTTTTGGTGTCTTTAGTCCCAGAGCAAGTACAGGGTCTAATGTACTTACAGAAGACATTTAACAAAGGATTGTTCATTTCAGTAGAACTGAGACTCTTAAATACCTGATGAAGTCATGACCAGATTCCCACCTTGGATGCCAACAACCCATACTTAAATACTCCTGCTGACAATTAATTCCTTGGCAATACAGCCCTTTCCCTTATTCTGTATATCTCTTCTCATAGTAATTTGTCCAGTACCAATATATTCTGAGGCCAGTTTTCTAGATTGCAAAATGATATTAATAAACTTTACTACATGGACATTCTAGGAATAAGGAAGTACATGAACAAAAGCATGGAGGCACCCCAACTCTATTCTTGTTAGAGCCATAGAGAAAGTAGAGAGGTCACTAGGTGGCAGGGCAGGTAGAGCACTGCACTGGCCTTCAGGAAGACCTGAGTTCAAATCCTGCCTCAGATACTTAGCAGCTGGGTAACCCTCGGCAATTCACTTAATCTGTCTATGCCTCAGTTTCTTCATCTGCACAATGAGGAAATTCTACTCTGTGGCCTCTAAAGTCTCTCCGAGTTCTCATCCTAGGATTCTGTGATTTGACTGCAAAGGCATGGCAGTGTCATGTTATAAACAGCTAAGAAATTTGAACTTGACCTGGAAGATAATAGGAGCTTTTGATGGCTCATGCGCATCAGCCTACTTAGCCTTCCTTGTCAGTAATGTAATTAATAAGTGTTGATTAAGTTACCTTCTAGCTGATGGAATAGAGCATGGGGAGCAAAAGACTTCACTGAGTTTCATCCAAGGCAGTGGGCTGTGATCAACTAAGTTAGATTGGCTTCGTTGAGAAAGAGGTGTCTTTCTCTTAGGAAGAAGGCAGAACTTTTGATTCTAAACTGATTTGTCCCTTGGAAAAAGGTAGAGAAGACCCACCACCTCTTTATCTAAGAGAGCACTGAATGGGAGAGGAAGATATTGCCTCCTAAAGGCAATGAGGAGAAGCTAGGGATTTAGCAACAGTTGGTTGGTGGGACTTGAAATAATAAGTATTCTTTGTCTTGACTATTCTTAGCAATACAGTGATCCAAGGTAATCCCAAAGGACTAACATACTGTTGGCTCCCAAAGACCTGATACTGATTGAATACAGACTGAAGCATACTATTTTTCACTTTCTTTTTCTGATGTTTTCTTTTATTTGAGTCTTCGTGTACAAAACGACTAATATGGAAATGGTTTACATAATTGCACATGTATAACCTATATCTAATGGTTTACCATCTCAAGGAAGGATAAAATTTGGAACTCAGAACTTTAAAAATATTTAAAAATTGGGGGAAAAAAAGATTTTCTTAACCAAAAAAAGTAATAAGTATTCTTGAATCGCTTTGGCTCTCTCTTCCTTTTCAACAGAGCTGGGGAGCTGAACAACAGCTCCTTCTCATCATGTAGTAGTCAGGAGAGGAGAAAGTTTGGGGCTGTCCTGTATCTATTGCCTTCTGACAGATTAGGGGAGCAGAACTCCCTCTCTTTCCTGTTCCTCCCACCCTTCTAATAGTAAAATTGCTGGTTCTAAAATAAAAACTCTAAAATCAGCAGCATTTCTATATAATAATAGCCAAATTCAGGAGGCAGAGATAGAAAGGGAAATCCCATTCCAAATATCTACAAATTACGTAAAGTATCTAGGGAATAAACCAACTGAAACATACAAAATTATACTTAAAGAAATAACAGAAGCAGAAGAACATTGTACACAGTAACATCAATATGGTATAATGATCAACTATGAATGACAGCTGTTCTCTGCAACATAATGATCCAAGACAATTCCAAAGGACTTGTGATGAGAAGTGCTATCCACCTCCAGAGAAAGATCTGATGGAGTCTGAGTGCAGATTGAAGCAGACTTTTAACATTGTCCTTATTATTCTCAGTTTTGTTTTTGGTGGGGGTTTTTAATCTGCATTTTCTTTTGCAATATGGCTGATATTAAGTGTTCTGCATGATCGCACATGTATAATCTGCATTAAGAGAGAGGGAAGGAGAGAGAACATGAAACTCAAAAAATATTTAAATGAATGTTAAAATTTTTTGTTTATATGTAATTGAGAAAAAATAAAATAAAAAATGAAATAACAAACAACTGAGAGAGCTGGAGGAATATTTAGTGGTCATTATTGGGCTATCTCAATATAATAAAAGGGACAATCCTATCAAAATTACAGTTTTAATGCAGTAATGATCAAATTACCAGATGGATAACAGATTTCCAGAACTATAACATAATAAAATTTGGAAAAATAAAATATTCAGAATATCAAGGGAACTCGTGAATGAAGTAGAGGCATAGATAGGGAATAGTAGTTCCAGGGGTAAGTAGGTGGAGACATGAGGGAATAATACTTTCAGATCTCAAAATGCATCAAAGCCATCTGGTATTGGTTAAAAACAGAGAGATCAATGGAACGGGGCAGACAAGGCAGAATCAGAAAAAATGGAACATAATAAACTGGAAAACATAAATTACTTAAGAAAGAGCTCTCTAGTTGAAAAAAAGTGTTGGGAAATCTGGAAAGCAATCTGGCAGAAATTAGGCCTAGACCAACACCTTCTGCCATGTTCCACAAAACATGAAGTGGTTTATTAAAAATCATACAATTAAAAATTAGAGGAGAAAGAGGTCATATTTTCTTTCATCTGTGAGCAGGATGTGGATTCTTAACCAAACCAAGGATAACAGCAGTTACAGAACATAAAATAATAACTTTGATTACATGAAATTGAAAAGCTTCTGTACAAATAAGATTGATGCACCTAGCATAATAATGAGGAAAGAATTTTTGAATCAGATTTGTCCGATATGGTGTGGTATACAGGATGTCTAAACAATAGACAAATAGAAGACTAAAAGTCATTCTCAAAAGGTAAATGGATATGAACAGTTTCAAAAGAATTACAAAGTATTAACAACCACATGAAAGAAAACTCCCAATTACTCATCGTAAGAGAAATACAGATCAAAATAAGTTGGGTTTCACCTCACACTCTGCAAATTGACAAAGAGGATAAAATTTGGGAATAGTCATGGTTGAACAGTTGGGGGAAGATAGGCACACTAGTGCATTGCTGGGGGAACTGCAAATTGGTGCAGCATTTTGGAAAGTTTGCAATTTTGCGAATAAAGTGGCTAAAGTGTTCATACCAAGAGATTCCATTACTTATACTCCAAGGAAGCCATTAATAAGAAGAATAACCCCATAGACACCAGAATATTAATAATGGTGCTTTTTTGTGATAGCAAAGAGTTGGAAACTAAGTAGATGCCCATCACCTAGGGAATGACTAGCCAAATTGTGGGATATGAATGTAATGGAATATTCCTGTGCTGTAAGAAATGATGTGTGTCATGAAAATGGAGAAGCATAGAAAGAGTTTTGTGAACTAATGGAGACTCAAATAGGCAGAACTAAGAGGACAATAGATACAGTGACTACAACAATGCAAATAGAGAAACGAAACCACAAAAGGAAATCAAAAGTATATGCTAGAAAATTGTAAAGAATAAGCATGGCTCAAAAGAAGAGATAAAGGTAGGCAACTCTGCTCCCTCCTTCCCCCGCCCCTTTTGCAGAGGTGCAAGGTTCACAAGGTTGACAAAGGCTTTGTACACATCCTCAGCCTTTTTCAATGTATTATTCAATTGTGTTATTTTCCTCCTTGAAAAATATTATGTATTACATGGGATGGCTCCTGAAAGGGGAAGGTGAAGAAAGAAAGTCTGGGGAAAGTAGGATAATGTAGAAAAATACATCAATTGATATAATTAAAAAGAGTTAAAATTATAATAAAATGTATAATATTATATATTTATATATTTTATAATAATTAATTTTTAAAAGATGCTATTACAAAAAGAAAATAAGTTGTATTAGAAACCTCTTCTAGGTTCTTGGCAGTGGGAATAGAAAGGAGATGTAAGGAAGAAATGTTGCAAGAGATGTTTCAGATTCATTCATAATCTGGCTTCCACCTAGCTTTCCAGATTTATTTCACATTATTCCTCTTCACATATTGTCTCTTCCACCCATCTGAACTATCAACCGTTCCCTGAATATACCATTCCATTACCTGTATGTTGGGGTGTAAGCTCAGTTCTCACATGAACAGGTTTCGGGCAGGTAAAAATGAGGGCTTCTTGATTGCGAGCTCTCATGAGGCCCCCCAGGGAACAGCTGGAAATTGAGAAGTGAGACTCGAGCTTTCTTGTTTCTCCACCTCTTCTCAGTGGAAACTTGCTGGGGAGAGCATCCCACCCTTGAGATTGGTCCGTGGTCTGAGCATACCTGTTGTTAATTAGCTAGGGGCTGAGAGCAGGCATGGTATCCATGTGCGAACTGCGTGACTGGGAGAGCTTAAATGGGGGCAGGAAAGCCTGAGGGGGTCCCTCCCCTCTTTTGCCTCCATCCTCTCGCTGTGTGATTCTTGCTCCTTAAGGAGGAGGGGGATCCCTTTCTCCTGGGGAAGAACTCGCCTGCATATGGACATGTAACCAAGACCCTGAATAAAGCCTAACCCTTGTTTGACTCTGGAAAGTCTCTTCTCTCAATACGTTTATCTGGCTGGCCACCGAAGACCTAGACTAAGGTAAGAAGACTTGGGAAGCCCACGGCAATTAGGCCGGGACACCTGTATCCTTAGGCTCTCACAAACCATTGCCTGTACTAGAATTCACTCGCTCCTCCACTCAGCCCCTCTCAATCCTTATTCCTGGATTCCTTTCAGACTCAACTGCCACCTTCTACATGACCCTCAGAGGACCCTCTACATCCCCCACTATTAGCTGGTACCTTCCCCTTCAAGTTATCTTCTATCCCTTTTCTATCAGCTTTTATATATAAGTGTCATCTCTCCCCGGGATGGCTTTTCGTTGAGATCAGAGATGGCCATCTAGATTTTATTTTGTCTTTGTATCTAGGATATCTGTGATGCCCAGCCCAGTGCCAAGTACATAGTACTTGCCAAATAAATGCTGGTTGATTGATTGCTCTTCCTTCCATACTTTCCTCAAATGGCACATCTTTGTACTTTCCTGAGAGTTAGGACTTTCTCTTTCCTCAAGTTACTCTGGGCTTCTTTGTTTTAACTTACTCAATCACTCAGTCAACAGGTATTTATTAAGGGCGTGTTATGTGCCAGATATCGTGCTAGATGCTGAGGCATGTTGTTTTTCATTTGTTTGTTTTGCTTTGTGGTGTCCATTCATCATTTCTAAAACTTAGAAAAAGTTATGGTCCTAAATTATGAAAGTTAATATGTACATATTTCTACTTTTTGAATAGTTTTATTCCGCCCTTCTCAATGGTCTGGTATTAGAAGAAATAAATGACTCAGAGGTGAACTGACAAAAGATGTTTACTGTTTGAAATTGTAATCTTGTAAGAAGAGCTTCCTGAGGCTGAGTTTCAGGAAAGAATTCTATTGAAATAGGGAAGATCAAGAAAATATATTGAGATTGGCCTGGCATCAGACTTGCCCGTCTAATGGCAGACAAAGCTGTGGCAAAAATGGTAAGAAAATTACAATTTGTAATGGGATTCTGGTGCAGAAATCAAAGAGTTCTGTATATTTATTTCCTCTCACAGGGAAATAAATAAACAGGCAGACACTTTATTTACAAAATAGTGAGTTCTCATGGTTCCCTCAGCCCTCCTCACACACTGACTTGTTCACCCTCAGTGCTAGCATGATCATTATTTCTAAAAAAAATTGACATTTCAAATGTATAGGAAATGGAAAAACTAATGCTTGGAATTACTTGTATTTAAATTGTATATTATATTGACATGTGTTTTATCCTCCCTGTACCCCATTAGAAGGCAAGAACTTTCACTTTTGTCTTTGTATCTTCAGTTCCTGGAACATTGTAGGCACTTAATGTATTGTTGGCAAATGAATGAATGAATGAACTAATGGATGAACCAGGAAGGATTTGGCAGAATTGACCTGGAAACAGATTCCCAAGAAAAGCTGATTCAACAGTTATTAACCTGTTGCCCAAAAGTGTTTTCCTAATATCATTTTTCACATTCTTAGTACATTCTACTTCAACAACTAAAGTCTCCTTGATTTCATTGGCGTGAAAATGGACTAAGTAATCAGTAAGGCCTGAAACTGTATGGGTTCTCTGTGGCTAATATGGAAATAGGTTTTTACATTATTTCACATGTATAATTGATTTCATATTGCTTGCCTTCTCAATGGGTAGGGGAGGAGCTGGAAGGAGGGAGAGAAATTAGATCTCAAAAGTAAAGAAAAAAAGAATGTGAAAAAATGCAAAAATTGCATATATATATTTTTTAATTACAGAATTGTAGAACTGTAGAATTTTAAAGTTGATAGGGGCAATAGGGGTCCCAATCCATACCTGAAAGGAATCCTCAGTGTAATACATCTAGCATGTAGTCCTCCAGCCTCAGATTGAAGATATATATACAATGAGGGAGAACCCCCTCCACCTTCTACCTCATTCCACTTTTGTACATCTGGAACTAGGGGTGTATTGGGGCCAGGTCAGACCTCCAGTCAAATTGCTACATTCTCAGAGTGTACAATTACACCTTGGAAACTGGCAAATGCTAAAAATCTGGTCATCCTTTATTTTATTTTTTTATTTTCTAGACTTAAGAAATGGTTGATAATTCAAATTAAAATTTTTCCAGAGAGCTGATTGTTAGTTGGTTGGTTGGTTGGTTGGTTGTTGTCCTTCATTCTTTAAGAGAACTGAACAATATCACTATGTTGGAGTCAAGGTACAATGTGTCCAACTATGACTAATAGACCAGGTTGATCTTGGAAGACTCTGCCATAGATTGGGTGCAAATAGTTCACATGACCATTTGGAGTAGATATGTCTCTAAATTTGTTCATCTAACATTTCTTTTGAGCTACTGCAGTTATGCTTCACTCCTAGAACCCAATGCCTTCTCTGATTCTGGCAAGCCATGCTGGGTGGTCCTATGCCAGTGTCTCCCATGTCACATAATCAGTCCCAAAGTTCTTCAGAGAGACCTTGAGAGTTTCCTTGTATCACTTCATCTGGCCTCCATGTAAGCGCTTACCTTATGCAAGTTCTCTGTAAAATAGTCCTTTAGGCAAAAATACATTTGACATTTGAACAACATTGGCAGCCCATTGGAATTGCAATCTCTGCAGTAGAGTTTGAATGCTTGCAGATTCAATGAGCATGCCAACATCCACATCCAAGTTATTGCTCATAGATCTGGAGTCTAAAGGGACTTCAGAGATCATGTAGTCCAAATCCCTGGGGACAGCCGGATGGCACAGTGGATAAAGTTCCTGGAGTCAGGAAGACCTGAGTTCAAGTCCAGTCTCAGACACTTACTAGTTTTGTGACACTGAGCAAGTTACTTCACTCAGTTTGCCTCAGTTTCCTCCTCTGTAAAATGAACTGGAGAAAGAAATGGCAAACCCTAATTTTTAGATGAGGAAATGGATCCCTAGGGAAGGTAGGTGACTGTCCAAGTAACCCACATATTAATAATTAGAGGCAAAATTTAAAAATAAAACATTGCAAGACCAAGCATAGATGCCTAGAGCCTTCCACTGGAGACTTCTTGCCAAGTCAACATTGTGCCATTAATAGCTATTTTTTGAGGCCCGCCACTCAACCATTTCCAAAGCCATTGAACTGTATCATCCTGTCATCTACACAGTTCTGCTTTTTCTAGACAAATAGCTTGAGTTACTTTATGAAATACTTGGCTCAAATCTAGGTCAGCTATCTCTCCAGCTGATCAGCTCATTTAGTCATCACATCAAAAAAGGAATAAGGTTGGTGTGGCGTGAACTGTCTTTGAAAATGTCATGCTGGCTCTTAGTAATCATTACTTCCTCTGAGAGGGCCACTAAAATGTTCTAGAATGTTCCAAGAATTGAGGTCAAGCTCACAAGCCTGGAGTTGGTAGATTATATTCTTTTCCCTCCAACTCTTTTTTTTTTTTAAACTGGTAGTTTACCTTTCTCTAGTTTTGCACTTCCTCGTCTGTTTACCACAATTTTGCCATGCTCTCTGACAACGATTTCGTAATCCTATTTGCCTGAAGGAAGTGGTTCACCCAAACCAGATGACTTGAATTCATCAACTTGCTATTCTCTTATAATAATTGTTGATGTTCCAGTGTTTTTCATCATGCCCTTAAAATGAAATGCTTGATTCCATTAAAAAAAATCAAGGCTTTAATGGGATTGCTAAAGAAATGGGTTTTTTTTCGTTTTTCTCAAATAGCTTATTTCTAGTAAATAAGATAAGTTTGCAAAGCGTTTTGAATGTTAGCTCATTTTATCTTCATAACAAACTTGTGAAGTAGATGCTAATATTATCTCCATTTTACAGATGAGGAAACTGAGGTCACACAGTTTAGGGTGACACAGCTTGTAAGTGCCTGAGGCAGGATTTGAATTCGGACCTTTTAGACTCTAAATCTAAGGCTCTATCCATTAAGTCACCCAGTTGCCCCTAGGGACAGACGGTAATTGAAGGCCTGCTTCTAGGTGGTGCAATGGATTGGAATCAGGAAGACTCATCTTCATGAGTTCAAATCCAGCCTCAGTTAGCAGCTGTGTGACCCTGGGCAAGTCACTTAACCCTGTCTACCTCAGTTTCCTCATTTGTAAAATGAGGTGGAGAAGGAAATGGAAAATCACTCTGGTATCTTTGCCAAGAAAATCCCAAATGGGGTCAGGAAGAGTCAGACACAACTGAAAACAATTGAAAGAAACAAAACTCTGACACTGACTATGGGACCCTGGACAAATCAGTTACTTGTTGTAGGTCTGAATTAGTAGAAGGAATCTCCTCTTGAGGAGTTCTCTATGCTGTGGAAATCTCTGGTCTGGAACCATTACAACAAAATTATTCGGTCTTATTTTTGATGATAGTTATCCTATTATTTTTTAATCTAAAGCTTCCATAAGATTGGGAGCCAATTTTTTAGACTCTGGTTACTAACCAGTTTAGTCTCTGGTTCAGATTAGCATAGAGTGGGGTCAAGCTATTTCTGCACATTTTGGGGGTGCCCTTCCTACAATGAAATAATACAGATATCATTTAGATAGAACTTTGAGAGGAATAGAAGTTTTTATACTCTAGGTTTTCTGTAGAGTTTTTGAAAGCATTAATTATTTTCTATGCTAACAACACCCCCAAACGACCACCACCACCCTGAAACCCACCTCAGATGTCACTATGGGGTTAGAGGCAACTAAAGGTTAAAGGTCAGAGGAGAGTATATAGTTTCTCATAATGAAACAAAGATGCCAAAGGATTCTCTGCAATAAAACTCAATTCACATAGTTTGGCTACTTTAGAAGCTTTGTATTATTTCATTGTAGGAAGGGCACTGCACCCAAAGTCAGAGGACTTGAGTCCAGCTCTCATCTCTGACATCCATTACCTGTGCGACTTTGGGCCAGTTGCTTCATCTGTATAGGCCTCAGTTTCCTCATCTGTCAGATGAGGGAGTTAGACTAGATAACTTCCAGTGGCCCTTCTACCTCTGGAACTGTGATACTATAATTCTGTGAGCTTACTAAATTGGAGATCAGTTAATTAAGATGAAAAGAGTAGCCTACAAATGGATGGGATTTGCCTCTGTCAGCACAATGCCTGGCATATAGTAGGCACTTAATAAATGTTTATTGATTTGTCTTTTTCAGCCTTTGTTACCTTATTGGATGGGGAACAAGCCCAAAATGCCATCCAGACATTTCACCAATATTCTCTTCGTGGAAAAGAGATAACTGTTCAGCTCCAGCCCACAGATGCTTTGCTCTGCATCACCAACCTCCCACCTTCTTTTACAATAGAAGAATTTGAGGAACTGGTCCGAACATTTGGCAATATTGAGAGGTGCTTTTTGGTCTACAATGAAATCACCGGCCATTCAAAGGGCTATGGATTTGTAGAATATATGAAAAAAGACTCTGCTGCTAAGGCTAGGTCCGAACTGTTGGGTAAACAGTTAGGAGGTTTCACACTCTTTGCACAGTGGATGGATGTGAATCAGCTGGCCACCGATCTCATTCATTCTAAGTGCCTATGCATCGATAAACTCCCCAGGGACTTCACGGACTCCCAAGAGCTCTTGCAAGTTTTCTCCTTTAGTCACAAGCCTGTGTTTGGTCAGGTAGGTATCTTTCAAGATCCTAGGTTTCAAAGCCTTCTCAAGTATGGAGAGAGACATAACCCTGGATGACAGATACATGCAGGTTCAGTCATTGGAAATAACATTTGCAACTTTTCTTCTCCTTCCTGAGGCTGTGGCTGAAGACCTTTGCCTCTGTGGCCTTTGAAAATGGGTCTCTTCTGCTGTTACTCACAAGAGAAAAGTGTCTTTTAAATCATTTAAATGAGCCTTCAGCAAATCTAGTTGAGCAAAGGATATCAATTAAACTTCTGAAAATAAAAATGGGCAATTTCATGGAAAAATTAAACCTCTACTTCTCATTGGAGGTTTGATAAACATCTAACTTGAAAAACTCTAAAAAATGTTTATTTTTGTCAAATTACTTATTTCTAGTAAGTAAGTAGGAAATGCACATGAGATATCCTTTCTGTTAGTATTTAAGAACACCCTCACCAAGCCATGTCAGGCTTCAAGTTGATGGCAAAACAATTAGCTCTCTTTTGATATCTGGTTTTTTAAAAATGTACCTTGTTCATAAAGATCTGTTGGCACTGGAAAGATATGTGATTTCCTCAGTGTGGGCACATGGCCAGAGAGCAACCTTCATGCTTCTTATTAGATGCTAGCCTTTGAATGTTCCCATGGTTAAATTATTTAGTCCCTGAAGCCAAATTAACAGTGAGCTCCTTTGAATTTAGCTAATCTGGTCCTTAGACAACACATCTACACTTCTTCACCAGTCTGTAATTGAAGGCTGATTAGCTAGGTACAATCTGCCCAAATTTGTACTCACTGCTATAGCTTTGAGAACCAAGGGTTACCTCCACGCCCCAGTGAGACATTGGAATAAGACTGGTAGACGTTCATAGGATGAAAGCAAGAAAGGCCAAAACAAATCGCCAGAGTAAATTCATTTGTGATTTAACATACATTCATCTAACAAACATTTAATAAATGTCTTTATGTACTAGAATTATTTCCTTCCTTCCTTTCTCTCTTACTTCCTCTCTTTCTCCCACTGTCCTTTTGTTCTTCCCTCCCTCCATCTCTCCTTTCCTTCCTTCCTCCCTTCCTCCTTTCCCTCTCTCCCTCCTCCCTGAACTTGTAATTTCATTAGGAAATGGAAATTCCAATGAGGCAATTCCCTCTACCAATGTTGGTCATTACCATTCTGTGACTTATAGTGCTAGAGAACTGCCTGGCACACTAACAGTATAAGTTATTGTCCAGAGTCCAACATCAAGTATGTGTCCAAAGTGGTCCTAGAACCAAGGTCTTCTTGCCTCCATTCTCTGGCTTGTCTTTGTTTCTTCAGTGCTTACTACGTAGTAGGTGCTCATTGAATGCTTGGTGATTGGCTGATGCCCAGTACCATGCTCTCTGTGCAGAGGCTACACTAAAGATAACATTAACAGAAAAAATCACCACCCAGATTGATGACCTCCTCCTCCACCTTCTCCTTCTCTCCATGAAACCAACTGAAACAGACATAGAGAAGCACCCTGTCAGAGCCTTTGTTCTGCACAGGTGACACGCATTCTTTCTACCCAGATTTAAATGTCGTTGTGAGAGGTTTAATAAAACAAAAATATAACAGGACATCAATTGCAGCCCGCAGAGTTTTATATACATTTAGGGGCCCCCGTTCCTACTGGAGTTTGACACCCCTGGTTTATGGAATCATTTCCCCATTATCAAAAGTTGATTTACTACATGTTTGAGTCTACCCTTTAAAGAATGGGCTTAGCCAGCCTAAACCTCTTGAGATTGATGGGCAATACTTGAAATGAAGTTGAAGGAAAAAAGAAAACCTGCACTAGTCATGACCTTGAGGCTATGAGTATGCTTCTGGAAAGACCTAAAATGATATTACAACACAGGGAAATGTAAATGGTGATGGTGACAGTAGTGATAGCTAGCATTTACAGAATATTTTACACTTTACAAATGTTATCTCAGAT
This sequence comes from Notamacropus eugenii, assembly GCF_028372415.1. Classification (NCBI taxonomy): domain Eukaryota; kingdom Metazoa; phylum Chordata; class Mammalia; order Diprotodontia; family Macropodidae; genus Notamacropus; species Notamacropus eugenii. The sequence goes on from NC_092873.1 coordinate 525,366,018, forward strand.
TATCACAACAGTTCTATGAGGTAGATGCTCTTATTATCTCCACTTCACAGATGAGGAAACTGAGTCTGAGAGAGGTTGATTTGTCCAAGAACACCTAGGTGGCCACCCAGGGCTACCAGACACCCGGTGTCTGAGGCAGGATTCAAATTCAGGTCTTCCTGACTCCAAACCCTGTACTCTACCTGTTGGACCACCTGACTGTCTGTGTGTATCCTCTCCCTACAGCACAGTCCCAGAGTTAGAAGGAGCCTCCCCTGTACACATACAGAGTAATAAATTGTTATCTATCTCATCTCTCAAATGGAATTATATTTGTAAAGTGCTTAGCACAGTGCCTTGTCACAGAGAAGGCACTTAATATGTGCTTATTCCTTTCCTTCTTCCCTTTGCTTGTAGACCTCCAATGATGATGGAACCGTTCCATCTTCGAAATAAATAGTCATTAGGAACAATTTCTTTACTACCAACCCATATTTTCCTCTTTGTATCCTTCATCTCTCATTCCTCAATCTTCCTGATAAAATTGAAACCTCCCACATCTTCTCCCCCTGTACAATTCTTGTCCATGTTTTCTTTAAAGAAATACATTGTGGATCCACACCAGTATGTTGGAGGCCTTCTTTGTGTTTTTGTATCCTGGTGGTGCCTATTTGTCACTCTTCTGGGCTGTGTTCTCCCTTTCTCCAGAGGATGTTTCCCCCTCTGGTCACAGACAGCCTTTAGCATGACTCACTTGCAATGTGTTACCCACAATGCCTTGCACAGTTGATCATCATCATAACCCACAATCAGTTGGTCCTTGAAAAATGTAAGATTTCCTTTTAAACCAGGCAAATTTTGTAAGCAAATATTTCAAAGCAATTCCCAGTTACTTCTTTGCAAATGAAATGTGTATTGCATCAGTTGGCACAGGACGAAGGGAACTATGCAGGCGGGTTTGCAGTCCTCGAATATGACACTGCAGAGCACGCTGAGGATGTTCAGCAGGTGGCTGATGGGATGATGATCAAGGGAAACCAAGTCCAGGTGTCCTTCTGTGCCCCTGGAGTATCTGGACGAAGTACTTTAGCAGCTCTGATCGCTGCACAAAGAATGGTAAGGAATGTTGCCTTTGAAAATGCTAACATGTTCTCAGAAATGAAACCTCTGCTTCTTGCACGTCACAATGTAGCTGAGTGTTTGTCTCAGTTTCCTCTATCCAAAATAATTGTCATGTCTAATGTCTTCTCATTCATTTATTCTATCTGATTGAACAACAACAATAATAGTAATAGTTATGTGACCCTTTAATAATGCAGCACTTTAAGGTTTGCAAAGGGCTTTACATGGAGTATAAAGTGACAATGCTGGGAGGCAGGTGCTATGGTTATTCCCATTTTACAGGTGTGCAAACTGAGACTGAGAAAAGTTAAATGACTTACCCAGAATCGTATGGCTAGGAAGTGTCTGAGGCAGGATTCAAACTCAAATCTTCTGACTCCAAACCCAGCACTCTCCACTATGACAAGCTGCCTCTCTAATTTGTCTTCTGTCACAAGGTTTTGAAGAAGTGTTTTTAGCGGTAGAAGTGGGAAGTAAGTAATTAACTAAATGACAGTTTCTTAAATCAAGCCCGCAATCATTGCAGGGCAAAGAAGATATTGTTTAATAATGTACTTGCAGCTCTACTTCACTTCCTGGCAGGATTCTGGCACACATGATTAAAGGGATGGTTTGTGAGCATTTAGAAAGAGAGGCAGTGATCAGAGACAGCCAAAGTTCCTTCATCAAGAGCAAGTCACCTTTCATTTTAAGGTCAGGGGAAATGCTAGTGTCTTCACCAAGGTATTTGACAGTCTCTTCTGGACTGCTCAGTTAAACATGTAGATGTACAGCAAGATATATTTGGATCTGGCTGAAGGACATTCATTGGTCATTGTCCATCTGGAGTCCATGCTTGACCACAGCCAGAGTACTTACAGTGTTTTGGTCTAGACCCATCTTGTTAGGAAAGGCTTGGTGAAGCCCAGAGAAGGGCAACTGGGTTGCTCTAGTTTATGCAGTATGAGAGGCTAATAAAGGAATGAAGTCTTGTTCAACCCAGAGAAGAGAAAGCTTGGGGTGAGAGAAGCCATGACAGCTGTCTTCAGTTACATGATAAGATGTCCTCTGGAAGAGGGATTAGACATCGGCTGCTTGGCCCCATAGGCCAGAACCAGGAACAGTGGGTGAATGTTGTAAAGAGATGAAGTTAGCTTGATGCAAGGAAAAACTTCCTTAAGCTCCAAACTGTCCCAAAGTGCCTAGAAAGGTGTTCTCAGTTCCCCCTTCCTGGAGTCTTCAAGCAGAGTCTGGATGACCTGGCAGTCACTGAGGATGTTGTATTGAGAATTCTTATGCAGAATCAGTGTAGACAAGATGACCACGAAGGTTCCTCCCTCCTAACTTGGAGCTACTGAAATTCTGGGACCCCAAAAACAGTCTCCTTATTGCAAGGATTTTCCTGTCATGTTGGAGAGGTCTGCTTCTAATAGCACATTCCAATTTCTTCTATGCCTCTGCCATTTTAACCTTTATTAGTTTTATGATGAGAATCTATCTATTGAACTGATGCCACAAAAATTTCTTTGTATGTTCTTGGTCCATCTTGGGATGGTCTTGAAATCATGCATAGTAGGAGGTCCCAGAGAATTACAATTCAGAAAATATTGATATTTTTAAATTGGGGTTGAATTTTATAGTCAGTGAATATCATAAAGGAGCCAGTTTTGAATGTAAATATGGACTATTTGATTTGTAAATTTAGACATATGGTTATTCCCCAAACAAGGATTAAACAAATGGTGTCTTTTGCATTTGTCTTGGTTCTAATGTTGGTTATTTCTGTGTTCATTTAAGATGCGCAATAATCGAAAGGGTTTACTTCCAGAGCCAAATCCAGTCCAGATCATGAAGAGTTTAAACAACCCTGCCATGTTGCAGATTTTGCTGCAACCACAGTTACATGGACATGCTGGTAAGCCAGGTGGGCGTAGCTGTTAAAATCCATTGTATTCCAAATTCAGAAGTTAGTGTTAACTTTAGTTCTCTGATGAGAAAAACACATTTGTAATCTGTGTTTAAAACAATATTAAAAATAAGTAAATATTAGAAATCTCTGAGTATTACAGAATCATACAGAATCTCAAAATTCTCAACTGGAAGGGACCTCAGTGGCCATGCAGGCCAAAGTGTACACACTGAAAAGTCTTCTCTATAGAATATTCAACAAGTAGTCTTTCGCCCTTTGCTTGAAGTTCACCCTTGGAGAAGAAACTCCTCCCCCTCTCATGGCCCCCTCATGCAATTTTGGACCATTTCAATCGTTAAGGAGTCTTTCCAGACATGAAGTCTAATTTTGCCTCTTTGTAGCTTCTACATATTGATCCTTGCCCCTCTGAGGCCAATTAGAGAAACCCTATTCCTTTTTCCACATGCCATCCCTTCAAATACTCTGAGATGCTGCTTTCTCTGACTTTTTCTCTCACCAGGCTAAATACCCCCTCCTTCCTCTAATTCTCATATGGCATAAACTGTAGGCCCTGCACTGTCCTGCCTCCTCTGGATACTCTTCAACTTCTTAATGTCTAAGATGTAGCCTGGAAAGTTGACACTGTCATCCTCCAGATGTGGTTCAATCAGGCAAGGGTTTAAGAGGTGCATGATCACTTCGCTGGTCCTAAATGACTGCTGTCCCTCCTAGTCACCACCCTCTTTCACAGACCGTTGACACTGGCTCCTCGGGCACATCTGCCAATGCAGTCCATATTTTTCACTGGCTATTTGTAGCACTTTTTGCTCCAGTACCATAAGTATTGACTCAGTTAGATGGCTTAGATATGCAAATAGATACACAGATTTATAAAATAATTCATAGATCTATAGCATTATTAAATGTTTACCACATGCCAGGCATTGTGCTCATCACTGGGAATAAAATATAAGGAAGTCGGACACTTCCTCTCCTTAAGAAGCTCACGTTGTAGTGGAGAAAGATTTCCCACATAAAGGGGACTAGGCAAGTGGGGGATGGCAGGAATGGGAATGGAAGGGTACCTGTCAGAGGCAAAGCAGCAAGAGGGAAGCAGGAGGAGGAGTGTGGTGAGTCCAGGTGGGAGGTGAAGCGTGGCTGTTCTCTTTCTCAAAATGATGGTTGAGCTTGAAGTTCACTGAGAAACCCAGAATTTTTTCAGATGACAGATTGTCTAATCAGGCCTCCCCTATCTTATATTTATGAAGTCGGGTTTTAGAACCCAAGTGTGAGACTTTATAGTTGTCAAAATTTAACTTATTGGATTAAGCATAATGCTCTAACTCATCAGGATCTCTTTGTGTCTTCACTCAGTTGTGTAGAATGTTGCTTGTTAGCTCTCCCTCCCAACTTTGGGTCTTTGGTGTATTTGTTACACATGCCTGTACCCAAGAGCATGATGAAACTACTAAACGCACCAGGCCAAATCCAGATCTCTGAGGGGGCTACACCGGGGGCCTCTTTCCACATAAAACCAGGACTGTTCATGACTCCTCCTTGGATACATCCATTCATACAATCTAATCAACCTAAATGATCATCCAGCCCTTATCTTTTCCCCAGCTACATGAGAGACTTTCGTTGAATGCTTTGCTAAAATTTAGATAAACTAAAGCCTTCCCTTTACCTACTAGCTTAATAACCCCATTAAAAGACAAAATGGGGTTAGACTGGATTTACCTATTCACACTGAAGCCATGTTGGCTTTTCATAGTCATCGTTTCCTTTGCTGTGAGTACTGACTGTTCTGTCAGTAATATGGTCTAGCTTTTGGCCAAGAATTGACATCAAGCTCACTGGCCTATGGTCTGCAGCCTGCATTCTCAACCTCTTTTTGATAATTAAAGGATTTGCCTTTTCCCAATCCTCTGGCACCTCCTCTTCCATGCTCTGTGGAGCTCAGGGGCTCAGCCACCACACCTGCCACTGCTTTCAGCCCTTGAGCTTATAGTTGATCTGATACATATGACACTTTTGCAGGGCAGTTGGTGCTTTCTTATCTCCTTCTTTTGGGGGGAAGGGGGTGGGCATCAGTGCCTAGCTTATACCTTGTCTTGCCCAGAACCAGGCTCCCATGAAGCTTCCTGGTCATCTGATGCCCCGCCTCATTTCTAGCTCTAACTTGAACATTTATGTTGACTTCCGCTATTCAAATAGAAGCACCTTGAGGAAAGGGGCTCTTTATTTCACTTTTCTTTTTGCATTCCCCGGTGACTGGTATGGTTCATTTACTAAATTTTGTTCCATTTCGTCCTTTGCCAAGTTCGTTCTCCTTGGCAGAGGAGATCAGAATTAGACAGCCAATGGTCAATCATTATCCTTTCCATAATGAGCAACCTATCCTTCCTCTGATTTTCCTCTTTCCCTCTATTATTTTCTTCACCAACTTCTGCTCATTCTGACCTTTAACGTTTCTGACTCTTAACGTTTTTCTTACAGGACCATGCCACACTTTCATATTTATCCTTTCCCCCTCTCCCTTGCTTCCACAGTCCTTTTATGTGTCCTTTTTTGTTTATCTGAGTTGATTCTTTCTGGCAAACAGACGGGCAAGATGGTGCCATGATGCTTTGAAGGGGTCCAAACTGGGGTGCACTTCTTGGAGTGTGGAGGTGGAGTTTTTTTTTTTTTGCATTCAATAAATATCAAGCCATAAGGATAATTCATATGGTTGGTATGCCTTCATTCAGCCGATAATGATTAACAGAACAGTGTTACTCATTTACTTCAACAAAGGTCATGGTTTGGCTATGCCTTTTCTTTGTGAAGTTGCAGGTCTGCTTCCCCTTTCTTCTTCCTTTACTTTCATAAAAAGACATTCTGTCAAAAACAATCAAGGCACGTTGCTTTCTAACAACACTATTCATTCCTTTAATAAACACATCATTGCCTTCATATATGGCTAGTCGTCCGCTAAGGAACTGTTTGTTCTGAAAGTTTGTATGTTGTCAGTTGTCTGGAACATGGAATGCATTTTCCTCTTCAGTCATTGTTATAGATAGTGGGGACGTAGGTTCCCAGGCTGACTTTCAAAAGCCTGTTTAACCCCTTCTGCAGTTCAAGTGAGATTTGTGCCACTAATGCTCTCTAAGCAAGCCGTAAAGTAAAATAATGTTTCTAGAGGAAAATACATGCATGTTCTGACTCTGGATGTTAGGAACACATCTCCCTCCACTGTAGAGGGAATAGAAGTTTCCTCTCCCCTCATCTACTCCAGTAGCTCTGTGGTAGAGCAGGAGCTCCCTTTGACCCCTGGCCATTAGTGGAATGATGGCAGGGTTGAGCATTTTGAAGATCACAACTTTGCATGACTAAGCAGAAGAAGAAGGAAGAAATCCATGAATGATGTGAGAACCAGGGTTGGGGGCTCTAGGGAACTGTGGGTAAGGAGATGTTCTTGTGTGTGTGAGTGTGTGTGTGTGTGTGTGTGTGTGTGTATGTGTGTGTGTGTGTGTGTAGAAAAAAAGGCAATTTTCAGAAGCAAGAGGCACTTGCCTCTAGGGAATTCAGGAAATACTTTTTCTAAGAGGTAGTGTATGAATGAATGAATGAATGAATGAATGAATGAATGAATGAATGCATGCATTTATTGAATGATTACCATGTGCCAAGCTTGAGATGAAATGAGAATGACAATTAGGAATGGAGGCAGTCAATTAATCAAGCCAGGTACTGTGCCAGGCACCAATGATACAAAGACAAAAACATGCCATTGCCTGCCACTGAGAAGAGAGCTAAAATGTGTATATCTGAGTGTATGAAAATGAAATACATAAATGTGATTGATAAAAATAAAAACTTCACTGGGGGATCCTTGGTTCTAGTGACTCTGCGAATGAACCTCTTTTAGCATATAAGGGATTTTCTATATTGGTCTAAATATGGGCTAGACCTTCTCCACAAATCTAACTTTAATAAAACCTTAGTGCAGACCATCATCATGGCTCCCAGATTAAATCTTTAATGGTCTCAGAATTGTGTGAGTGGCAGCACCAGCTACCCCAACGACCCACAGAGCCTCTGCAGCAGATGCAAGCTTATTCCCACTTTGATCCAAGCCCCTGTTGCTACCCTCTTCCCTCAGAGATTACCTTCTACTTCTACTTTATGTGTCTTAAATGTACATTTTTTGCACAGTCTCTCCTATTGGGATGTAAGCTCCTTGAGGACAGTGAAGGTTTTTGCCTTTCTTTGGGTCCCCAGTGCTTAGCTTAGTGCCTGTCAATCAATAAGCATTTAATAACTGCTGACTGATGGACCCACTGATTGGAACCCACTGCAAAGCCCATTAGCTCTCCCTCCTGCCCCATAGGATATGAGAGGGTAGAGGAACCACTAGAGGTAAGATATGGGAAAAGAGGATACTTATGGGTAACTCCCTCTTCAGTTGGTTTATTCTTTGTCCTGGGACCAAGGATCTGTGTCCTACTTTTACAGAGCTTCTACTCTACCTCCACAAGCAGTCAGTGAGGCTCAGCATCATGGAGGTAAAAATCAGAGAGAAGCTGGAGGCAGGGATGATACATACCACAACATGATGGGATTTGTCAACCTTTATAAGAGAGTCAAGGACCGAGCTAAGAGAAAAAGGAGGAAGGGTAGGAAGAGAGTGAAAGGAAGGGAGAGGGGAGTGGGGGGACCCATTTCCTCAGCCATGGCAAGTCTGCCTTCCCCCATTTGCCCTTCTGAGCCTCTCCACTTGGCTGGGCTCCCTGGAGCCTGCTTGGATGGCTTACCTTTGCATGTGGCTGAAGCTTAAAATAGCACCTATCTTCCAAATAGGTTATTCTTTAAAATACAGTGATTTTGTTTTAGGGTTTTTCAGTGTCTGTCTGTGTGCTTCCTTTCTAAGAATGCCCATTTCAATATATTGTGAATTCTCAGAGAACTGTCCCAAATTGTGATATGCTGACTCTCTGGACTCCCCACTTACACACACACACACACACACACACACACACACACACACACACACACACACACACACACACACACACACACACGGATTTAAATTATCCCTGACCTCTGGGAGTGAGCACCCAATGGGGCCCAGTCAGGACTGGTCCCAATCCTGCCTTTCCAGCCATATCTGGATGTCCAACCCACAGTTTAAATTAAAACAGGAAAAGTTGAACTCATCTCCTTCCCCTGCTCCTGCTTCTCCTTACATCTCCCCATTTCTATTACTCTTCGACTGTTCCTGAGGCTAGAAAGCTAGGGATTCTGTTTGATCCTTGCGCTCCCCAAATCCACTCATTAGCCTTACCAAGTCTGGTCATTTTCACTTACAGAGGGTCTTCTTTTATCATCAGTCCATCCATCAGTGCCAAGGTTCAGCTTGGTAACTCTTGTAATAACTTCCTTGATAGATTTCCAGCCCTAATCCATGATACGCTGATGTCAGTTTAATCTTTCTAAAGCATTGCTTTGGTGTGGGCCTCAGTCTCCCTGTCTGTAAAATGGGGGACTGGACTAGTTAGCTCTGTGGTCTCTTCTAGCTAGCAGTGCTCTGATGGCCCAGTTATTTGTGCAGTTTCCATGGATACAGGAGTTGGGGTGGATCTCTGAATCTTTCATAGTTCCTTGTACATAATAAATATGTTACAGAGATACCTGAGGAGTCAAAGGATGTATTAACATAGAAGCAGTGTGAGGTAATAAGATGAGCCCTGATTTGGAGTCAGAGGACTTGGAATCAAATCCCAGCTCTGGTTCTTACCCTCTGTGGGACCCAGAAGCAAAATCCCCAGGCTGAGTTTCTGCGTCTCTAAAAAGAGGGAGGTCTCTTGTGTCCAGCTACACATGGCCTGGCAGTGGCTCCCTTGCCAAGGATGTTCAGTTCTCCCTGTGTTTTCTCCCAGGTACTTTGCTCAGATTAAGACCATTGCTAGCTGTCACTTGGTGGTTCAGAATCTTTGCTTCCTTAATCAAAGTCACCCCTGACTCCATCCTCCAGAGTGTGTGCCTATGCTGATGCCTCCTCACCAGTACAGTTTTGTCTCATGACTTCTCGTCACATACTCTATGCTCCAGTCAAACCGAATGACTTGCCATCCCCTTAACCTTCCAACCTCTGTGCCAGGTCAGAGTCTGTACTTGGGATGCCCACCTCCCTTCTGGAGTCATTCTGTAAAGACCACTTTCAATGATTCTTCCTCCAAGACCACAGCTCTACACCTCAACCCTCTCTTTTTGCCCCTTATCTCTAATACCCTTATGGATCATTTTGTATTATCCTTATTTTTGTATGTATCGTGTCCCTCTCTTAAATCATAAGCTCAGTAACTCCAGGGACCTTTGTCCATTTAACTCTGGAATTTTCTCAGTGTTTTCAAATAGTGACCAGCACCCGGTAAGTCCTTCATGTTTGTTGGATTGGATCGAATTGAGTTTAGTGTTTTGGGAGGAGGGTGGATCATAGCATCTCAAAATTGAAAGGAACCTCAAATGCTCATAGGATCATAGATTTAGAGCCAGAAGGGGCATTAGAAGTCATTACATCCAACCTTGTTATTTTATAGATGAGAAAACTTGAGGCCCAGGGAGATTGGGACTTGCCTAAGATCACCTAGCTAGTAAGTGTCTGAGGTAGCATTTGAACTCAGGTCTTCCTGATTTCAGATACAGTTTTCGATGCACCCTGCATCTTCTCCAACCCATACTTGAAGCAATCTTTTCCTCAAAATCCCCAACAAGTCCAACCTCTCCATCCAGCCTCCTGTACTGAAGTTCCCATTGTCTCCTGACCAGCACCTGTAAAGTGTTTCCTTATTTCAGACTGAAATCTGCCTCTTGGCAACTTCCAGGCCTTGTTCTGCCCTCTGACTAATCCCTTTTCCTCGTAGTAGGATTCCAGGTTAGCTGAAGATCATTATAACGGGTTGCCCACTCTGCCACATTTTCTTCTCTCCAGGCTTCTGTCACCTGTAGGGTGGCAGAGACCTTCATGGCCCTGCATTTTCTCTGCTCATCTATCAACATTTTTATGCTTGAACTTTTTGTTGGTTCAGCCCTTTGGGATGTGTCTGACTCTTTGTGACTCCTTTTGAGGTGTTCAGCAGAAGTGCTGGAGTGATTTTCCATTTCCTTCTCCAGCTCATTTCACAAATGAGGAAACTGGGGCGAACAGTTAAGTGACTTGCCCAGGGTCACACAGCTAGTAAGTGTCTGAGGTTGGATTTGAACTCAGGTCTTGCTTCCTCCAGGCCAGGTGCTCCACTAGCACTGCACCACCTGGCTGCCCCATACTTCACCCAGTCTGTGGTTTGAATGGTAAGCAAATCAAATTCTGCTCATGTTCAATACATGTCCTGCCACATACTTTCTTTGAGGGAGGCCCCTGTAGCTCTCTGGATGCCACTTTCATCTTCTGTAAGTTGGGAGAGTTAGACTAGGTGGTCACTGGCTCTTTCCAGCTCTAATAGTCTAACTTGAGTTAGGAAACTGAAAGAATGTCAATATATTCCACCTCTGACACCAGCAAGGTGACCTTGGACAAGTCATCTAATTTCTTTGGGCCTCTGTTTCCTTATTTGTAAAATCAAGGGGAATGGTCTCATCTCTAAAGTCCCTCCCACTCCTAAATTATGAGGACACACCCATTCTTTGCCAGTTTAGGATTCTTCTGGCCCTTTTTGTACATGTTTTGTGAGAGTTTTCACTGTTTCATGGAATTGAAATTTCCCTTTTTCTTCCAGCGGTTCTCGGAGCCCCTGCCAGTTTACCTCATCTGGTGAACCCATCCATCACCCCTGCATTTTTGCAGTTGAATAAAATACACCAGGTATGGTCTAGACCTGTGATCTCCTCAGTCCAGAAAATGCTGGGGGTTTCAACTCCTCTCCCCTATCCTGTTTGACAAAGTCTGGGTAACGGGGTTACAGAAATTTGCCTGGGCACCAATGAGTTAAGTGTCACCCAGTCAGCATTTGGCCAAGGTGGGACCTGATGCCAAGTCTCCTGATTTCAGCTCTCTCCTTCACATTCTTACCTGCTACATCAGGTGTATCACAACTAAATAGCATCAGATTTTCTAATTTGAGAAAGCTTTTATTTATCATTAGCTTCTAAAGTACTCAAGAACTTTCAACTGTATAGTAATGAAAAATAAAATTATTTTTAAGGCATATGGCTTGGAAAACATAATTTGGCTATGTTATACTTCTTCATTGCTATAAAATATGATACAGTCTATTGGTAAGAAAACTTACTGCTTCTACTTTGGCTCTGGGAAAGAAGGTAGGTAGACCAGCCAGTTCAGAATGGTGCCTATTTCCAGCTAGGCTTTAATGGCAAATGTGTTACTGTTCAAGAGTATCAGAAGGCATGATAATGTGATAGAATTCTTAAAATTGGGATGGTCACAGGGGCAGAAATAATCCTAACTTGCAAAGCAGCAAACACATCTCTTGCCTTTATTCCTGAGAAGTATAGATTTTAAACTCCAGGATGAACCACACAGCATGCTGGGGCCTTTTGTTCCTTAGTGAACTCAGGAAGGTTTCCCAGCCATCGCATTGGCCTGATGGTATCATTCCTGTTCCTCCTCAGAGCCATTCTGATGAAGATCAGAACTTCAGTCCTTGGTTAATTTGAAGTTGAACTGTAATTTCAGTTAGAAGGCCGGTGAAAAGGTTGATTGATATCAGAGTGCCCTCTCTACCAGACAGAATAACTTGGCACTTTCTACATCTGGCCATCAAAAGATTGCCTATTGGATAAACCTCTTCTACCACCATCATAGTGATAGGGACTGGGCCAGTGATTTCTTTGATATGGGGAACTCCCAAGTGAGGAAATTCCCTCTTCTGATGCAAGTTGGCACTTTCTCTGAAGTTTGTAGTTTTAGAAAGATGCCTAGAGCCCTCAGAGGTTAAGTGACTTGCTTAGGGTCATCTAGTCATCTAGTAAGTCCAGCCTGGATTTCAGCTCAATTCTTTCTGACTCAAGGCCCAGCCCTCTATTTGCTGTGGTACTCATTTGTTTTTGTACACTATTTCACCTTCACTAAACTTTTTCTAAAATCATGGTTATGCAATCAATCAATAAGCATATTATTAAGTACCTACTGTGTGATAGGCATTGTGCTAACTAAGCATTCCTTGAAATGTGCTAGATGTGGTCAGGGCTCCATGTGGTCCATGGTTGCTAAGATTAGTTTTACCCTTTCTGATGTTGGGTCTCAGCAAAGTTTTTAAAACAAGTTAAAGAAAAAAAGAAAAACAAGAACTGGTTCTCATGCTGATGAGTAAGCCCTTTCTTGAACTCATTTTCTGAGCTAGAAGGCTATTAATGCCTTTAAGAATATGGAGAACATTTTAACAACTGGAAAACTCGTGAAAATGCTACCCAAGTATTGGAGATGAGTTTCATGAATTCATTTTAATTAGCTCCTAACATCTATCCCATTAAATACTTGTTTGTGCTGAATGTAGATAAGTTGTCTTTAATACAGATTGCATTTAATGCAAATACAGTTACTGGTTTGTTTTTTTACAAATATTACTGGCTTTTAATACCATTCATAAGATAATGTGCTTATGATTGTCTGGACTTGGTTATAGCATGGAGTGACTCATATGAGATCAGCTCTAGATAGATGTGTATGGACCCTAGGACAGTCCTTTTATTAGGGATGTATCCAGGAGTCCAGTAGGTAGTGAGTAGTTTATCTTCTATATGGGAAAAATTTGGTATAGTGTGAGCACCTTCTCCCCCAGAATCACTGTGTTTATTTATCTCACCTCTATACCCATCTGTCCCTTAAAATAGAAAGTCTGGGGCATCAGGAATACCACTGAGTTTTGTGTGCTCCTTGAACTGTTCTCCTTTCTTTCCTAATGCGTCTTGTATTTTGAAATGACAGTAGATAAAATAATAATAGTAAGAGGTACAAGAGTTTGGATATTTTGAGGAAAGTGTACTTTCATATAAATAAATCACTGATCTGAATTGAAAAGGAAAGACACTGGAATGCATGGTGGTAACTAGAACTTGGGTATTTTGGTGTCTTGGTGAACATCATATGTTGTGAGAGGATTTTTTGTTCAGCTGTCTTTTTTTCCCCGTCATTTTTTAGCAGAATTCAGTTATGAGCAATACCTCTCGTTTATTGCTTCAGAATCTTTCTTACTTACAACTGGCCCAGCAACAGCTAATGAAGATCGAGAATATTCATACAAACAGTGTAAGTGTGATACTTAATCAAACAGTTCTGTTGGACAGACTTTGCTCTTTTTCCTCCTCAATAGGGTTTTCTAGTCAAAACTATAGCAGAGGTCACTCACAGGCTCCATTCCACTGCTCTATTTCTATCCTGGGCTGGTTTCCCTCCCTTAGGCTGATTTCCCCCTTTCACCCCACTCTGCAGTGCTCAACTTCATGACGCCATACTCAGAACTCCCAAACTGAACTGATCCACCAGCTGTAGCCTCCCCAGTAACCAGAATTCCAGGCATATGACACTCCCTAACCCAGCAGGGTACTATTTTTTTTTTTTACCAGATTTGGAATTGCTGTGAGAAGAGGTATTTAAATGCTTTTTCTTTTCTGTAGAAACCTGGATTACTGGGTGAACCCCCAGCTATGGTTCTTCAGACGGCGCTAGGAGCCGGGGCAGCACCGTGCCTGAAGTCAGAGCTGGGGCACCGGGGAGAAGAACATAAAAGTAAATGGGTCTCTTTCCCTACTTTCACATAGGTTTGTTTTTCCTGGGAAGTCAGGTGGGAGATGTGAAGATCCTTGTTTGACCCTCAGCTTCTCTTCCTTTAAGTCAGCTAGGTGGCGCAGTGGGTAAAGCACTGTAGAGTCAGGAAGCTTGAGGTCAAATCCTGTCTCAGACGCTTCCTAGTTTTGTGACCATGGGCAAGTCACTTAAACTCTATATGCCTCAGTTTTCTCATCTGTAAAATGGGGAATAATAATATCACCTACTTCATAGGGTTGTCATGAGGCTCAAATGTATTTTGTAAACTTTAGAAAGCTATATAAATGCCATCTATTATCTGATTTTAAGGGAACACCAAACCCTAAAGTTCTTTACATTAAAAAAATGTCATGAGTTCTGTGTTGGGGCAAGGGATTGATGGCTGCAGCATTGATGGCTTTTGAGGGTAGATATTTCCATGACAGGCAGTGTGATGATGCCTCAAGGTCACATCCTGGCTGTGTGAAAAGTCACTGAGTCACTTAGACAACTCTCCAAAATGCTGAGTCTGCAGAATAGTTTCAAATCTGCCTTGATCAAAGAGTCTTCTCACTGGGAGCTCCCTGACATCCGTAAAATCATGGGTTCATGATTGGAACCTTTCCAGCTAATTCCACCGGCTAATTTTGAGACCCCAGGATCATCCTCATGACATAATGGAACATCAGAGGAAGAGGACAATTGACCATGTACCTGCTGGATAACACCCCCTAACTGTCCCACAGGCATTTCAAACTGGCCATGTCCAAAGCTAGACTTCATTCTCTTTTTCCCAAAGCTTCCCCCTCTGAATCTCCTTCTCTCTGCCAAGGACACCATCTTTCTTCCTGTCATTGGATTCATAACTTAGAAGGCAGATCTTGCCTAGCTTTTTTTGTTGAACTCTCTCCTTCCCATACAGAATATTCTGTCCCCTTCCTGTGGCCTTTGCTTAGACTGTTCCCCCATACCCAGAATGCTGTTTCTACTCTCCTCCGCCTCTTGAAATCCCGAGCTTTTGTCTCTTCTCAGATACCACTTCCTAAACGATTCTTGTGATCCTCCCAATTGTTACTGTCCTTCCCCCCAAAAAAGACTTTTTTCTCCAATGGATCTTTGATATGATTGGTTTTTGGAAGTTCCCTCCAATAACAATGACAAAAAGTAATAACAATGGTGACGATGATGATGATGACAATGATGATGATAGCCAGCATTTATATAGCACTTTAAGATATACAAAGTACTTTGCGAGTTTCTCATTTGATCCTCACAGTAGCCCTGGGAGGAAGGTACTGCCATTATCCCCCATTATTACAGTTGAGGAAATTGAGGTAGAAAGAGGTTAAATTACTTCCCTAGCATCACACAGCTAGTAAGTTTCTGGGGCTGGATTTGAACACCTGCTGCATGACTCATTGGTATCTTCCTCTCAGTTCCCCACAAGGGAATGTGTGTGGTGGCCTTGGTCATCTGCTGCTAAAATCACAAGGATAGCAGCACAGCAGCTGGATCTTTGCCCAGTAGTCCTCAAGCTCACTCTTTGTACGCTTTCTCTCTAGTTTTTTTTTTTAACTAAAGTATGTACACATTGATTACCCCACTAGAATGTAAGCACCTTGAGGACCAAGAGTGGTTCATCTTGTTTTTCTTTTCCCCCTAGCACTTAACACAGTCCTGGGTTCATAGTAGTTATTTAACAAATGCTTAAGGAAAGATAGAAAATGGATGGAAAGAAGGAAGAAGGAAAAGAGAAGGAGAGAGAAAGGGGGAGAGGGAGGAAAGAATGAAGGACGGAAAAAGGAAGGAAGAGAGAGGAAAGGAGGAAGAAAGAAAGGAAATAAAGGAAGAGAAGGTGGTAGGAAGAGAAGGAGAAAGGAAGGAGGAAAGGAAGGAAAGAAATAGATTATTCTATAATATTTATACAAGGTGAATTTGAAGGGCTTCTTTCATAACTTAATAGCACCAAAAATCCTCTATCTTGCTAAGTATTTCTGGGAAAAGATTTTCCATTTCTCATTGATCTTATCTCCTAACCCAACTGCTCTTTTGACCTTGCTACAGCAGGAGCAGGGATCTTACCCTTCTTTCCAAATCAGCAAGTGGCTGGCCAAGGTGGGCCAGGGTCAAGTACTCCTCAGGACAAACCATCAGCCACATTGGGATCACCAGAAGGAACCGTCTCAGGGCCGCCGACTTATCTTCCGGGCTTTACAAATCCTGCTTCTGGAGGCTTGGGGACAGGTCAGCCCAGGCAACAAAACCAGTCCAAAAGCACCGAAGCAAGTTCAGGGGTAAGGAGACAGGAGGCATGTGGAGAGACAAACAAATAAGCTTTCCTCTTAATTTTATGTTACATGAAATTGGTAACAGTATATTGCCTTTTTTCTTAGTTTAAGCTTGAGTGATTTATTTAAAAAATCTTCATAATTATTGTGAATCTCAATAGAAAGTAATAATATATTTAAATTCTCAAAAGGAAAAACAACAAATTATATCATTACACTATACTGCACCCAAAAAAATGTTAGTAGCAGTAGCTAATATTGACATTGCACTTTAAGCTTTGCAAAACACATTACCTATATTGTCTTATTTGTGATTTCCTTATACAGATAAGGAAACTGAGGCTGCCAGTTGCTCTATGAACCCACTTACTATCCCTTTACCTTCTCTGTCCAAAATGATCTTCCCATACATATTATCTTTCCCTACTAGAATGTTAGCTTCACGAGAGGAGAAATTTTCTTGCATTTTGTATTGGTAACACTTAGCTTAGTAGGGTGCCTGGCACACCCAGGAGGGACTTAAGAAATGCTTTTTTCTTTCCTTTATTAAATTTATTAAGTGCCATATCCAGAGCAATAGAGCCACTGAGTGTCTGAAGGGAGAGTCAGTCTCTGATCTTCCTGATTCCAAGCTCTGTCCTCTATCCCTTACTCCCTCTCAGAGGTTCGGAACAACCTATTTATTAAGATGTTAGAAGAAAATCCCTACTTTGAAAGAAAAATTCTATTCCTTCAAACAGAAATCACTTTTAAAAGTATATGTATATTGTGTGTGTCTATACATACATGCATATATATGTAAACATGAACAGGAATCACTTTACACATGTATATATGTATATATACATATATAAAATCTATAAATAGGAATTGCTTTTAAAAGTATACATATGTGTGCATATGCATATATATAGGAATCACATTTAAAGTATATATAATATGATGTATGCTTAAATATATATTTTATATAAGTATATATGTGCATATATAACATAAATAGGAATCACTTTTAAAAGTATATATTGTATAGTATAATACATGTGTACACTTTTATTGTACAATATGTACATAGATACACATTTTTAAAAGTGACTCCTATTTGCAATAATTGTATTTTTCTTTCAAAGTGGGAATTCCCCCCGCCCCAACATCTTAATAAATGGATATGTTTTGAGCCTACAAGATGGAATAAGGAAGTTCAGAGATTGAATCTTCCTTCACATGTGAATCCACACAAATGTGTGTGTGTAAAATGAAAACATATAATTGTATATCATAGCTATTCCATCTTGTTCATAGGCTCTTGTTTAGTTTAATTCTAGGTTTTGTGCCTATTAAAAATAGTTTCAAATGAATGTAAAACAATTTTTTAAACCTGGGATATGCAGTATAATTTAAATATGTTTTTAACTTTTCTAAACATTGATTTTTCTTAATACTTTACGAATCTCTGTGGAATTCTGCTAGCAGCTTGGAAAGTTTTCCCAGCAGTGCCTCCACAGTTATATACAATTTGTCTGAAGCTGGTATTTTCTAAGATACAAGTGTTGATGTTCCATCAGGCCAAACCAGGATGGGGCTGTTGACTGGGGTGGAAAGTTCCCTATGTTGGAGATGTGACCATGGATCGCCTTCCTACTCCCCCCGCCCTCGGCATCCCCAGCTGCCACCACCATCCCCCAGCCTGGGCCACAATTTGGCAGTGAGGTCTTGTGGGTTTCTTTAATTTATCCTGAGGTTTGGGATAAAACCTTTGAGCCAAACGATGGCAGTCGTTTTCTCGAAGCGCCTGGCTCATGGTTCTGCACAGAGCAGGCACGAAGCAAATATTTGTCGAATTCTATTCAATTGACTTGATTGAGCCTTCCTTGTGTTCCTTGTTCCACACTCTGATCTCTGGCTTGTGCTTAGGAAAGGAAACTGTGATGCACAGCACTGAACGTGGAAAGCTGTCATAGCAAACTAACCTGATTTCCATTTTTGCCAGGTGTACTTGACCTGGCCAAGAAGGGGAGGGTCAGAGGTAGCCTTTGGATGGATTGTAGATAGGCGGGAGACAAATTTCACAATGAGGAGGTAGGTGGCTCAGTGGATAGTGTGCTAGACTTGGAGTCCAGAAGAGCCTGCCTTCATCCTTCTCAGGGCAAGTCAGCTAAACCTCAGCTATAGTTTCCTGATCAGTAAAATGGGAATAAAAATAGTCTGGTTGTTGTGAGGACCAAAGGAGACAATATTTGTAAAGCTCTTTGCAACCTTGAAGTGCTAAGTAAGTAACTGCTAGTTATCATTATGCCCTCCTGGAGAGATCAAGAAACGAGGAGAGTAGGCTTAAACCCCTTTGTTACTAATTGTCCCATCACAAGCAGAGATGCTTCAGGGATGATTTTTCCCTAACCTGGGAGGAAGTCTCCAATGGGATGTGTCAGTGCTCTGTGCCCGGCTCTCTCCTGTCCAGAATTTCATTAGGTATTTTGATGGGTCATTGGTGGCAGACTTATCAAAATGTCCACTGTATCACAAAGCTGGGAGGAACAGCTATTTTATTGAATGACAGAACAGAGAGCATGAAAAATCTCAGCAAGTGAAACCTTTGGGACATTTCAAACCAGGTGAAACTTGACAGTGAGAATTATAAAGCACTGAAGGGAAAATATGCTGGATTTGGCATCAGGCGACCTGAGCTCAAATCCCTGCCCAAGATCACTTGGGCAGGTTGCTTCATCTTTCTGGGCCTCAGTTTCCCTATCTGTAAAGGTAGAGAGTTAGGTTGGATTAGATGACCTTGGAGATTTCTCCAAATCTAAAATCCCATGATTTTGTGAACTCTACAAGGCAGAGAAGACTAAAACTCAAGAGTTTTTTGTTGGAAAAAAGTCTTAGGGACTAATTGACTACTGACTCAATGTAATACACCAGGGACTAAGGAGATGGGAGGCAATCTTATTCAGCAAGATTTATTAAGTTCCCACAATGTGGAAGAGATGCAAAGTTAGAGAAGACCCAGTCTCTGCCCCCATGAAATCTCCAGTCTGTAGGGAGACAAGACAGCAGCACAAGAAGTGTACTTGAGGCCATGAGGTGTCATTCTGGGGAGGGTCTTTACAGAGCCAAATGTGGGCTTTTACCTGGAGGTAATAGAGAGTGAAAGCAGATGAAAAACCTAAGTGGAGCATTCCTCATTCACACGATTCATTATGACCTCCCATTCACTGCAAGGGGTGGTCCTTCCTATTCCTTGCTGAATCCTTTTCACTTACTTCCCCAGAGGCTCAAAAATGCAACAAAAGCACCCCCCAAGCATTTTCTCTATCCTTGTGATTCCTCTGCTCTTTGCAGACATTAGTGTCACTCATGTTCTTACAGAACCAGGCCAGGCTTTTGCCTTCATGATCCTGTAACCCACCCTTGATTCTACCTTCTGGACATGTCATCTAAAAGGATGTGCTGTTCAGTGAATCTCCCATAGATCCACAACAGTCTCTTTAGACAAAGCCTCTGTCTTCTGCCCACTGGAATTATTTTCCCTTGTGTTTTTGCAATATCATTTGTGAGAATTTCCCATCACTCATGGGCTATGAAATAATGCCAGAATGGAAAAAGTGGTCTCTGCAAGTAGTGTTGGGCAGAGTCAGTTTGGTATGAGAGGATATGGATGGGCTGAAAGGAGAGGAGTGGATGGTTGGATGAATTGAATTTCAAACTTTGGGTTCTTCAGTGGGGACTCTCTCCACTCAGGCACCTCAACAACTCATCTTTAACCTAGAGCCTCAGGGCACTGCCTAGCCCACTGAGAGATAAAATAACTCAGGGTCACTTGCCTCATATTTCTCAGATGGAAGACTTGAACTTAGGACTTCCTGGCTCTATACCAGTCCTCTCTCCTCTGTGCTACCCAGTGTCTCTTAGAATGTATGAATAAAAAACTAGAGTCCAAATCAGGGGAGGGTTGAGAGTAAGACTGTTTCCAGATACCACGAATTGAGAAGGACGTGGTCAAGCAAGACTTCGTGGGCTGAAGGTGGTCATACGGGAGTCTTGAAACTATGTTATATAAAGGATATTTAGCCTGTGAAGAGAACACTTGAAATGAAGGAAATGAAAGTAACATTCAAATATTTAAAAGAATAGCTTGAGAAAGAAAGGAACTTCAAAGGACAAAACTCAGGCCGGCAGATAGACCTTACAGAGAAGCAGATTCCCCTCAATATATTAAAGAACTTTGTAACAAATAGTGCGGACTCAAAAATGGAACAATTCGCTTTGGGTGGGAAGTGAGCTGCCTGCCATCAGACGTGTTCAAGCAGAAGCTGGGTCACCAGTTCAAATTCTGCCTCATGTCTTTCTGTTTTTCTGACCTCAGGCAGGCTTTTTCTCTTCCTGGGTTTCAGTGTCCCCATATGGAAAGTATCCTCATAAACAACCACTTTTCTTTCTTTCTTTTTTTAAATAGACTGCCTCTAAGAATCAGACTTCACTTTTGGGGGAGCCACCAAAAGAAATACGACTTAGTACTAATCCGTACTTGAACTTGGCCAGTGTATTGCCTGGGGTTTGTTTGCCAGGTAAGGAAAGACCCCTTCTGGCTTAGTCTGTTTACAACCTTTTGCAAAGTCACTGAAAAGCTGTCTGCGGCTGAGTCATCCCCCAGCCCAAATGCTGCCTACTCCCTGCACGGGGACTGGCCAGAGCTTTGAGCACAGGTAGAATGTCTGTTTTTGTCATCAAAAGAATTTACCATTTGGAGATGCTAAAAAAGCTCTCGCCCTCATGATGTGGGTCTTCCAACAAAAATAATCTTGGCAATCGCATATAATTTTCCTGTGGAGAGAAAATATTTTTCTTGTTATAAACATCTGCAGCTGAGTGTATCCTTGCAGCAATGTGGTTGAAGGTTAATGCCAGAGAGAAAATAATGGTGACCTCCTTAGTTCCCATAAGTATACAGGAACACTACATTTAGCTGGACATCTGACTGATTTCAACCTCAATTGGGCAGATGAGAGCAGAAATGTGCCCAAGAAAGGGGGAGGGTTAGAAACTAGTCCAATCTGCTAAAGTAGTTGTCTCAAAAGCTCTTGTATATTTTTTTCTCCACAAAAGAAGCCTGGGGTCTTTTATCAAGAACTTACTGACTCTAATTTTACATATATTTTTAACATGTTGGTAATCTTATTTCTTCATCTTTAGCAAACTTTAAAAAGGGATAGTCAATGTGCTAGTGGTCAAAATGATAGCTGAGAGAAGAGAGTTAAAAACACAATTGTGTTGCAGTCTGGCATAATAGATGGTGATTTTAAAAGTCAGAGAAAAAAGGTTAATTTCTGTTTATGGAACTGGGGTAATTTATTTTTAGAAGAGTTTCATTTTGAAATAGTTACATCTTAAAATTTTGAAGCATATGGGTTTGAGGTATTGTACTTCAATAGAATTGCATTATTAGTGCCACATAAAACTGGTTCTTCTGTACTATGGGAAACAGAAGTGAATGCCGTCTTAGGCTACTTGAAGAGAGGTGTGCCTTTCAGGAATAAAGACGTAAAAATCTCTGTCCTCTGCCCTGGTCAGAGTGTCCAAATCATGGACAAATTCATGTGTCCAAATCTGGACCCAAAAGCCACATTAAGAGGTTATAGGGAAGATCCAGGGGGGACACCTAGGATACTGAAGGGTTTTGAATCCAAGTCATATGGATCAGGCAAGGACCCAGAGGGGTGAAAGGTTGCAGAAGATATGATAGGGATTAGGCTTATTTTCACTTGGGCCCAGGTGAGGACTCCAGGAATGGGTAGAAGTTACTGTGAGGCCAGTTTTGACTTAATATCAGAAGTTCCCTGTCGATGAGAGCCATCCCAGAGTGTAATGAGCTGCCTTGGGGGGTTGTGGGCACCTCCTCCTCTGGAGGTCTCCAAGCAGATCTGGACAACACTTTATCCAGGATGTTACAGTGGGGATTCATTTCATGTCCAGGCTGGGCTGGATGGTGGCTAGGCTGCCCTCTAAGTCTCAAATTCTGTCGTTGAGTGATATGTTGAAGCAGATACTTTTAGATGGCATGACTGGTTACCTTACATCGGTAAATGCTGATCTGTGTCTGATATAAAGGTAAGTGGAATATAGTAAGATATATAATATATATTTACATCTCTCTATCTCTATATACACACATATATAGGAATACAGTAAGAAAAGTTTCATTTTCTAATATAGTTACCTTTCCATGGTATAAGTAACACAAGTCTGTTCATTTTGCTTTAGCCCCAGTTACAAGTAAGACCGTGAGTGCTCTGCCCCAGACTGGAATCACAAGCAACTTACTGGATGCCATCTCTCAGGGAACCTCATCACAACATACATTGGAAAATTACATGAATTATTCTCAGCAGTTTGGTGATTATTCACAGGTAAATAGCAGGACCTGGTTTCCTCGTATTGGTGGAATCTAGGCTACTGATTGACAAATATTTATTGAACACAGAGGCAGCCTTGAGACCTGGCCTCAAAACCAGGGAGACCTGAGTTCAGGTCCCTCCTTTGACACATCCTGTCTGTTACATTGGGCAAATCATTTAACCTCTCAGTTCTATAGGCAGCTTTCTAAAACAAGACTTCTTTTTAAAAATTTATTTATTTTTAGTTTTCAACACTCACTTCCATAAGTTTTAAATTTCTCCCTCTCCTTCCCCAATATAGCTTGCCATATGATAAGGCTCTATACATACCTTCCTATTAAACACATTTTCATATTAGTCATGTTGCATAGAAAAATTATAATGAATGAGAGAGAACATGAGAAAGAAAAAACCAAACAAAAAAAGAAAAAAATCTGCTTCACTCTGCATTCCAATTCCGTAGTTCTTTCTCTGGATGTGCATGGCATTTGCCATTATGAGTACGACAAGGCTTCTTAACCAAAAACTTGTTTTTAAATAGATTTTGATAACTGTTTCCATATAATTGGCTTCCTTTGTAATCCTACATATTTTATTTTATGCATTTGCAAACATAATTCTGAGAAAAGATCTGTAGGCTCCACCAGACTGCCCAAAGGGTCCCTAGTGCCAAAAAGGCTGAAACTGTAAGTTGCCAAGAAGGTGCTAATTTGCATTGGTAGAAGGAATTTCCTCACCTGGGTGTGCCCTCTACCAAAGAGATCACAGATCCAATCGCTGTCACCTATTGGCCACAGAGCACCTAGCACAATGCTAGGCTAAGAATTATGAACCATAGAAAGAATGAGGCCATCAGTCAGCCTTTACTGACCTGGTCCTATGTGCCAGGCACTGTTCTAGGTGCTGGAGATGCAGAAGGGAAAGTCAAGTCGAAGTGAGTTCAGTTTGACATTTTGGTCATTCTTTGAGGCTCAGGGCAGTGATTTCTCCTCCCTTCAGTACAGCTTCTGGTTTTTTTCCAGGTGACTTACAGTCCCCTGGAATGACAATGTCATTCTTGTTCTGACACATGAAATACATGCATTTTAGACTTGGGGCTGCATTAGTCATGAAAGATTAAGCATCCTGGAGAAGCACTGGTCTATCTCTTCAGTCTCTATACAGAAGGATAAATGTTTTTGGAATCTTAGAGAATAATAGGCATTTTATGAATTTATAGCTAGGATCATTAAAGCCCTGGTGGATGTTGGGGGTCATCCTGTCTAACTCTCTTTTTATGGATGAGGAAACTGAGGAAAGTTCAGTGACTTGCCTCAGATCATATAGCAAGGTATTTGTAGAACTTGCACTAGAACCCAGGTCTTCTAAATCTCAGTCCAGTGTTCTAGGTATACTGGATTGCCCCTTCTTATTTATAATAAAATTAAAAAATTCAGAAATGACTTCATTCACTTTGAAGCATAAAGAAGGGGGGGAAAGTCTTCCCAGATACCAAAGGTGGATCATGTCAGCTTGGTCCCAACTTTCTTCACTCCATTATCGTCTGAGGTGGTGAGCCCCCCGTCCTCTGTGTACAGAATTCCATTAACCTTACTGTGACATGGGCTAGGCCACTAGTTTTCAATTAATCAGCTCGGAACAGCTCCCCTCTGCTCCCCTCTGTCCTGTGTTCTGGGCAGCCTCCCGTCTCTGAGTGTCATCTGCCTTTTCTAGTGACATCTACCTATGTGACCAAGCTCATACTCAGTACCTCCCTTGAAACCCCAGCCTGGCTGAGAGCACAACTGAACAAAAGGACCTTTTGGAGAGAAGCATATGATTTTCAAATGCAACCAGGGTAACCTAGTGATAGAGAATGGGAAGTGAACCTGTGAGTCCTCCTTGGGCACCTTCTTTGAAACTTAGAGTCTCAAAGAGTTGCCTAGAGCACTCAGAGGTCAACCGACTTGTTCTAGGCCAAGGTCTCCCATTGTATACCGAGCCATCTGCAGTCATCCTGATGAATATCTGGTCACTGGATCCAGATGGCTCAGGAGGAGAAAGTGAGGCTGGTGACCTTGCATGGCCCTCCCTCACTCAAATCAAAGTCAACTGCAAGTCATGTTATCATCTCCCTGATGTCATGGTCCTCTTTGAGAACAAAGGACAAACCACACACACAACCACAACCAAGGTCATGGACATGTCAGGGCCAGGACACGTCAGAGGCAGGATCTGAACCCAGGTCTTCTGACTCTGAGGTCAGATCTTTATATCTCTCCCTATAACCTAAATTTACTTAAATGATTTAATTCAACGATTATAGGTAAACATAATTCATCACCATTGTCTCTGGCCATTTACTTAGACTAAGATTATTTTTAGGATGTGTCTTTTTCCCTACATACCATTGATTGTATATCAATTATTTATTCTGCACTTATTATTTTGCCTGCCCACACTACTGCTTTGCTCTGTACACACACATGCATTCACATATGTATACTCACTGAAACATTCCTCATGGAGGGGCTTCCAGGGTACAGTAGGGTTAGCATATCAGAACTCTGCCTGCCTCCAAATTTACTTACTCCAGAGGGCTTATGAAGGATTGAGTAGAGCACAAAAGCTTTTTTCCCTGGATCTTTCCCTATTTCATACTCTCTTGAATTTGTCTGTGGCCTCACAGTTTGCTTTGAATTCTCTTGTGCTAGGAAATCGGTTAACTACGTGACTCTCACCTTAGAAAATAAAGTTCATGAGAAACATGAACCAGGCTTTGGGTATGGCTCTCTTCCACTATTCTGCAGGCTGTTAGGGTGGGATGCTGGATTGTTGAAGAAGTGATCTCATAATAAAGAGCCTGGGGAGGCAGTTATGCTTTAGGAAAGATGGTACTTAGGGATTTCCCTTTCTTCACAGGAAATGATAATCTTTATTTCAAATCTAATAAAATAATAATATTAATAAAAATTTCAGAATTCCTTGAATTTATTCAAATTATGCTATCCTTAACTATAAAACTACAATCATAAATCTGAAGATTAAATTTAGTTTTAACTACAAAACCTCCATTGGCTTTGTTAATACAATGATGGTACTTACATAGTGCTTCCATTTCTGTAAGAGATTTTATTTATATACATGATCTCTTTTGAGTCTCATAGGAGATAATACCCAATTTACAAATGAGGAAACTGAGGCTCAGAGAAGAAAGTGACTTGCTCAAAGGCATACAACTAGGAAGTATGTGAGGTAGGATTTGAACCCGTGTCTCCCTGACATCAAGCCCACCCCTATTGCCAGTTCACCAGACTGCCTCTCCTTTCAGCAGAAAGTTGGTTGCCTTTGAGGTATAGCCTTAGCATGACAAAAAGAGGACTGCTTCCAAGCACTGACGTTTTCAAGATTGGCTCTTTTGAAGTATTTAAAAATCTTAAAATTAGAAACAGATGTAATTGGTTTAATTTTTAAATTTTAGGATGCTTTCAAACAGTATCGTCAGCATTCTGCTCAGAAATGCAGAGCTGCTGATGTAGGAGTAGGAGAATTAGAAAATGAAGACTCTGAAGTAAAAGCTTTTTTGGGGGGTGGTGAGGCAGTCAGCATCAAGTGACTTGCCCAAGGTCACATAGCTAGTAAGTGTGTCAAGTTTCTGAGGCTGGATTTGAAACAGGTCCTCCTGACAATAGGACTGTTGCTCTATCCACTGCACCACCTAGCTGCTCCTGAAGGAAAAACTTAAAGTTCCTCCCATATCATCTCTAAGAACAGCTACAGAGAGATGGCTTAGGGTATGTCCATCTCCATCAATCAACAAATATTTATTAAGCACCTATATGTGGCAGGTATTTTGTGCTGGGTATTGGGAACAGGAAGACCAAAGTGAAACAGTGCCTGCTCTCAAGGAGTTTCTATTCTAGTTCACTGGAGGAGGCTCCATTAGGCGGCTGCTTCTCTCTCCCTCTTTCTGATTGCTAACTTCCAAGCCTAGGCTATGAGATGCTACAAAGCCCTTGCTGGAGAGGCATCTCTCCAAAGGCATCCCGCTGCCATGAGGCATCAACTTTGCCTGCTCAGGTGGATAGATGGGGTCACTGGGCATCTGTAGAACCTCTTTGTTGAGAAGTGACCTGCTTTGCATTGGAATCAATGAATCTGCTGGTGAAATGAGGATGTGTATGTCATGTGGCTGGAAAGCAGGCATCACGTTCCAGAGTTTTGCTGTTGGGAGGGTCAAAGGAAGTAATGTATAGACAGCACTTTACAAACCTTAAAGTGCAGTGTAAGTGCTTGCTATTGTTATTATTACTACTGCTGTTTAAAAAAGACTTGTTTTATTAGAGAAAATATATACAGAGAGACAGAGAGAGAGCCCCGTGTCATAATCACTGGATACTTTAAAGGCATCTGGAAGGGCCAGCATTTAAGAATGCCTCAAAAGACCAGAATGGTCCATTGCTACAGTGCATTTTTTAATCCATAAGGCAAAGAAACTAGAGAAAAGATAAAAATTTTTATTTTAGAGTTAAATGATAACAATTTAATACACTTGATCTTTCCGATGTTAATTTCAAATGAACAGTTTTGGAAATTGAGTTTGACATAGATAATTCCTCATCATCCATTAATATTGATAATCAATTAGGGATTGTTTCATTCATGTGTAATAGCTTGAGCAGTCATGATTTTTAACTTTTCATTGGTCCATATGCTTGGGAATCTTTTGGTCCACCTGATGGAGGTTATAATGCCTATATGTTTATCTCACCATCATATCACATTGTATTCCAGTGATCTTTCAAACCAGGAAGCTTAAGTCACATAAAGTGAGAGGAAGGGCTCACAAGAACTTAATATCATAAAAAAGAGAAAAAAGTTGAATTACAGCCAATTTTTAGCTCCTTAGTAGTCTTTTGCTGCCACCTAGTGGATAAATAAAAATAGACTCATTGAGTGTTACATAGATTTTTTTCTTTTTTAAAACCATGAGAGGTCAGAATAGCAAAAGAAGTTATTTGGAATTATCTAGTTTTAGCAGTGATGGAATCACAGATGATTCTCATCCTAGAAACAATAGTAAAAAAGTATATGTCATTTTAGAAAAGAAGTCCTCCTTAAAAAATTGGAATTTAGGAATTCACTTTTTTTCTGATATATATTAATGATTCTGATTGAGAAGCAGGTGGTGAGATAGGTAGAGGACCGATATTGAATTGGAGTCTTAGGTTCAAATCATGTCTCTGACGTGTCCCATCTAAGAGACCATGGGCAGAACATTTAATGTTCTCTGGACCTCAGATGACTAACATGGGGCTTCTTCACCTTTCTTAAATCATGGGTCCCTTTGGCAGTCTGGTGAAGTCCATGGACCCCTTCTCAGAATGGTTTTGAATAGAATATTTAGGATTACAAGGGAAACCAATTATGTAGGGGAAAGAGTTGTAAAAACGTTTTTAAAACTAAATTCATGGTCCTCCTGCAGTCTCTTCATGGACCCTTGGTATGATTTTGGCCTCTATCCTACTCTTAGACTGTATTACTTCCCCTTCCCAAATATTCCATTTAGTCAAAAAGCTTCTGGTTAAAGGCAGACTATATCTTTTAAATATTCTGGACAACTAACTAAAACATTACACATTCCAAAAGAAATGGAAATCAGTAAGCCTTGGGGATTTTGTTTGCTACCTTGTCATAGGCCAGATTTTAGCTAAACTGGGTCCTCAAGGATCTTAGATTAAGTGCTGGAAGGGACATCAAGGAATCTAGGGTTACCTGGATGTTTTATCCATGTGGAAACTGAGGCAGCAGGACATCAGGTTACTTGTCTAAGGTCTCCTAGAGGTAGTGAGGATTGGAATTGAGGGCTCTGCTTTATGAACTATCACAGCACATCCCCATCATTTCATTGTTCAGGCCAAGAGACTTACTTCAAACTAAAGACTATGGCAGATGGAGACACCATTCAGTTGATTTTCAGTCATTTCCAAGTCTTTGTGACCCTTTTAAAGTTTTCTCAGAAAAGATACTGGAGTGGTTTGCCATTACCTGCTATGACTCATTTTATAGGTGAGGAAATTGAGGCAAACAGGATTAAGTGACTTGCATAGGATCATATAGCCAGTAAGTGTCTGAGGCTGTATTTGAACTCAGGACGATGAATCTTCTTCACTCCAGGGCCAACACTCTTTCCTAGCAATAGTACAGATAGGTGCATTAAGAGTTGGTTGAATGACTGGACTCATAGAGTTAGTAGGAGGTCTCCAATGTAATACCTCAGAGATCTGTGCTTGGCCATGTGCTATTGAACATTTTTATCAGTGGCCTGGATGAAGACACAGATAATATGTTTATCAAATCATCAGATGAAATGAAGCTGATGGATATTGCTAATATATTGGGTAAAAGAAATAGGATTCCAAAATCTTGACAAACTAGAATATTGGGCTGAATATATAATAGCATAAAATTCAATTGGTGTAATTGTAAGGTCTTACATTTGAGTTCAGAAAAATCAACAATCAAGGCATGATTGAAGAGAAGTTTGATTGGAAGGGATTTGGGGGTGTGGGTGGTTTAGTGAACTTGAAGCTTACTAAGAGTCATCATTGTGATGTAGAAGCCAAAAATCATTGTAATCTTAGACTGCATTAAAAGATGTTTAGCTTCCAGCAACAGGGAAATCACAGTCTCTTTGCACTCTGTTGTGATTATACTACTTCTAGAAGCTATCTAGTTGTGACATTGGTCAGCTGTCTTGTGTCCAGAAGAGGGCAAAGACCTTGAAGTCATGCCATATGAAGATCAGTTAAATGAACTGGACATGTTTGCCAGTCTCCAAATTTTGAAGAGTTGTCCTGTGGAGGAGAAAATTAGGTTGTTTGACTCCAGCAACAATGGATAGAAACTACAGAGGCAAATCTAGGCTTGAAATCTAAAAAAACTTCACGACAATGAGAGCTGTCACCAAGTAGACTAGGCTGCCTTGGGAGGTAGTGGGTTATCCCTCTTTGGAGGTCTTCAAGCAGAGGCTGTATAGAGATGTTATAGCAGAAATTGTTTGGTGAGACCAGAGGGCTTCTGAAGCAAATTCTTACTCTAAAATTTTGTGATTTTTGTAATGTCTTACATGGTAGAGGAATTCAGATCTGGTTGCCTGACCAAGCCTAAAGCATCATTGGTCGGTTGATGTCACCTCAGAGGAGGGTCTCCAGCCAAGAGGGTTCTGTGATCTGTTCTTACCACCCTGATTTTTGTAACTATTTTCAGAGCCTTAGATGATGGAACAGAGATCACATCTGTCAGATTTGCAGATGACCCAAAGCCTGGAGAATTAGCGTACAAGTTGAATGACAAAATCAAGCTATAAGAAGATGATGACAGACTAGACTGATGAGCCACATTTCATGAGATGCAATTTAATAGGGCATTGATGTACTTATATAGATAATTATTTGCACTCCACAGGTGCAGGATGAGGCCACCACATTATTTGTCTATTCTGTCTTTCTCTTATGCTCTAAATGGCAAAGAGAAGTAAATGATCAAACTATGGCTGCTCATTGGAATATTAGAAAAGTAAACTTGATTTTCCCCAGATTATCGTTGGGCAAAGAAATCATACTATGGTAAGCTGAGCTGCCACCATCAAGGGAAGCAACCTGAGATATGATAATGTCAAGTCAGGTCCAAAAGTGACACTTAATTGCTAGTAAAAGATTGGATGGCAAGCTGAAAATTCAGGGTAATGTGACAAAGGAAAGTCAAAAGTTATGAGAAAACAACCAAATTGTGCCACCTTAGACTTTGTTTTCAAAAGTTGCTCCAAAGATTTATATGTAATAAATAGGATACAACTGCTTCAATTCAAAGCTGTGTGTTTTTTAAAAAAGGCAAATATCTTTCAGTCAACCCTGCTTAAAGTTTAAACCTTAACTTATGGCACCCCTGAGTATCTGTGATCAAGACCTTACCACCTGTAAGTTGGCAGTAAAACCAAATTCCCTTTTAAAGGTTGCATCTCCAAGACCAACATTAAGAAAATTCCCCCAGCACTCATTATAGAAGAAGGATAAAGAGGTGAGATGCAACACCAGTATCATTGCCAACTGGACCTTTCATCAAGCATGATGGCCATACACAAAAGACAGTCAGAAAGTCTCTCAAAACCCCATAACCTCAGGCATGAAAGGGTGTCCTTCTTCCTTTTCAAAGTCTGTAATTCGAGTTTCCTATTGAATTCCATGAGTGGCAAGTGGCTGACCATAAAATTCAGAGTGTATGAGTTGATTACAACAGCCAAGAAAAGGAAATAGGAAATCCTCTTGTGACACACAAAAGTGGGTATCAGGAAGGAAAGCAAGAGTGCATTAACACAAAACCAGAAGATTTCATTTGGCTGAAGTTCAAATTATAATCATTCTGGAAAATAAAATGAATCAAGGCTTCTTAGCCTTCTGGTGTGTCCTGGATCCTTTGAGCAGACACCCCCTTCTCTGAAATTTTTTTTTTTAATTCATAGACTAAAATACACAAGATTTTATTTTTTTAAATTATTTTATTTGTTTTCAGTTTTCTCCAATCACTTCCATATCGTATGTCTGAGATTCTTCCCCCCTCCCTCCCTGAGACTCATGAAATCTTACATAGGTCCTACACATACATTCTTATTAAATACATTTTCACCTTAGTCATGTTGCATAGAAGAATTAAAATGATTGGGAGAAACCATAAAACAAAACAAAACATAACACAAGAGAAAATGGTCTGCTTCATTCTGCGATCCAATTCCATAGTTCTTTCTCTGGATGTGGAAGGCATTTTGTCTCAAGAGTCTATTGGGAATTTTTTTAGGTCCTTGTATTGCTGTGAATTTCTTAGTCTACCAGAAAATATCCTCACACGCTGTGGTTGTTGCTGTGTACAAAGTTCTCCTGGTTCTGCTCCTTTCACTCAGCATCAGATCATATAAGACCTTCCAGGCCTCCCTGAAGTCCTCCTGTTCATCATTTCTTATAGCACAATACTATTCATTACATTCATATACCACAACCTGTTTATTCCCCAATTGATAGGCATCCCCTTGATTTCCAGTTTTTGTCCACCACAAAGAGAGCATATTTTTGTACATGTGGGACCCATTCCCATTTTTATGATCTTTTTGGGATACAGTCCTAGATGCAATATTGCTGGGTCAAAGGGTATGCACATTTTTGTAGCCCTTTGGGCATAGTTTCAAATTGCTCTCCAGAATGGTTGGAGCTCAGAACTCCACCAACAATGAATTAGTGTTCCAACTCTTCCACATCTTCTCCAACATTTGTCATCTTCCTGTTTTGTCATGTTAGTCAATCTGATGTGTGTGTGTGTGTGTTTGTTCTTCATTACCAAAGAAGACCATGCCATCAGCGAAATAATGACATGACTTGCATTTGACTTTGTTTTGAGGGAGGGAGGGCTGTGCAGGTCACCAGCCTCACTTCTCCTCCACAGCCATCTGAATCCAGTGACCAGATATTCATCAGAATGACTAGAGATGATCGAGGATGAGGCAATTGGGGTAAAGTGACTTGCCCAAGGTCACACAGCTAATGAGTGTCAAATGTCTGAGGTGAGATTTGAACTCAGGTCCTCCTGACTCCTGCACTGGTGCTCTCTCCATTGCACCACCTAGCTGCCCTAGCCAATCTGATAGGTGTGATGTGGTACCTCAGAGTTGTTTTGAT
Source organism: Notamacropus eugenii (assembly GCF_028372415.1). Lineage (NCBI taxonomy): Eukaryota > Metazoa > Chordata > Mammalia > Diprotodontia > Macropodidae > Notamacropus > Notamacropus eugenii. Next base: position 525,398,132 of record NC_092873.1, read on the forward strand.
TTGCATCTTTCTAATCAATAGTGATTTAGAGCATTTTTTCAGATGACTATAGCTAGCTTTAATTTCTTTCTCTGAAAACTGCCTGTTCATATCCTTTGACCATTTATCAATTGGGGAATGACTTGTATTTTTGTACATTTGACTCAGTTCTCTATATGTTCTAAAAATGACGCCTTTATCACAGACACTAGCCACAAAAATTCTTTCCCAGTTTTCTGCATCCCTCTGAATCTTGGTTGCACAAAAACTTTTCAGTTTAATGTAAGCAAAATTATCCATCTTGCACTTCATAATGTTCTCTGTCTCTTGTTTTGTCATAAATTTCTCCATTCTCCATAAATCTAACAGATACACTATTCCTTCCTCCTCTAATTTGTTTATAGTATCAATCTTTAGCCCTAGATCATGTATCCATTTGGGCTTTATGCTTGTGTAGAGTGTCAGGCATTGGTCTATGCCCAGTTTCTGCCACACCGTTATCCAGTTTTCCCAGAAGTTTTTGTCAGACTCTGAGTTCTTATCCCAGAAGCTGGGGTCCTTGGGTTTATCAAACAGTAGACTACTATATTCATTGACTACTTTGTCTTCAGTACCTAACATATTCCACTGGTCTACCCCTCTGTTTCCTAGACAGTACCCAGTGGTTTTGATGGTTGCTGCTTTATAATACAATTGAAAGGGCCAGGTCACTTTCCCTAGCATTACTTTTCATTAGTTCCTTTGATATTCTGGACCTTTTGTTCTTCCAGATGAATTTTGATATTATTTTTTCTAGCTCAAGAAAATAATTATCTGGTAGTTTGATTGGTATGGCACTGAGTATGTAAATTAATTTAGGTAAAATTGTCACTTTTATTGTATTAGCTTGGCCTACCCACAAGCAACTGATATTTTCCCACTTACTTAGATCTGACTTTATTTGTGCAAAAAGTGTTTTATAATTTTGTTCATATAGTCCCCAGGTTTCTTTTGGCAGGTAGACTCCCAGATATGTTATAGTGTCTACCGTACCTTTAAGTGGGATTTCTCTTTCTATCACTTGCTGTTGGGCAATACACAAGATTTTAAAGGAAACAAATTATATGGAAAAATAATCATCAGAATTTTTTTTTTAAATCAGACAGTCCAAGTGAAAAGCCCTTGGTCTGAATAAAGAATAGAGAAAAACATTGCCAAGTACTAAGAGAAAAATAATGCACCTAGTACCTGAATGTTACCCAAAGACTTAATGCCATTTATATCATTTACTATATGCTTCAAATTCAGATTGAAAGGTGAAGAGTTGGATGAATTTTTAAAGAATTTCTTGTTGAGATCCAGAAATTCCCAAGAAATTGATAGGCATCACAATATCATGGTTGTGCAATGTCTCAAGGATGGCACTGTGCTGTGGTATTTATTCCTGAAATTCCAGAAAGGAGCAAGCTTTTGGAGAAGCTGTGCTCACTCAGTTTCCCCGCAGTGTTGGAAGAGCTCATAAGTAAAAAAATCTAACACCAGGTTAAGAAATGCTTATTGAGTCATTGACTAAATTGGTTTAAATACCAATTAGATGGTGTCTGTTACTATAGACTCTAATGACAAGCAATACCAAGTTAATTCTAATTTATGTGTTAGGACATTAACAGAAAGAGCTCTGGATTGGGAGTTGGCAAACCTGGGTTAAAATTTCAGTTCTTCTACTTAACTACTTTAAATGGGCATGACCATGACATGGGCAAGTAACTTAAGCTCTATGGATCCTCATTTTCTCTTCTCTAAAACAGGGCCATTAGGTTGTATGATCTCTCAAGTTCCTTCCAGCTCTAAATTCTAAAATCAGCATAGTCAAATGACAGAGCACTGGCCTTGGAAGGAGGAAAACCAGGGTTCTAGTCCACATCTAACACATGCTAATATTATGACTGTGGACAAGCCACTTAATCTCTCAGAGTCCTAGGCAAAACTCTTAAGTTGTAGAATGAGTACCAGTCTATATTGGTAGAGAGGATTTCCTCACTAGCTTTTCCCTCTACAGATGAAATCATGCCTGGTTCAAAATGAATGTAATTGAAAAATTGGACTGGTTGGAACTATATGAATCTCAACTGTACGGATCTCAAAGTCTTTTCTCAAGCTAAGGTTTTATGATGCTGATAAAAGCCTCTTCTTTTAGAGATTTGTATTTATTGGTATATTTATTTGTTATGTTTTTCATATTTCTTTGGAAATAAGTAGCCTTAATGTTTTGCATTTTACAATATACTATTCCTGTTCTTTCCTCTCAGGACGTAGCATTTAGAAATACCATAAAAGGGAGTTACCAGATACCCACAGGTAGAGAATGAGGAGAGTAAACTGCTTTGGCATCACAAAGGCCCAGAATTGTTCCTGTACTCTAGAAGGCATACATGTTGATTTCAGGCTAGTTCATTACAGGTTTAAGAATTTAGCTGATTGGCCCAGAATATGAACTATATAGAAAGAACAAAGAATAAATTTTAGAACCTGAAAAAGAATTCAGTAGATGAATAAGCCTTAAAGTCAGTATTGTGTGCTTTCATAAAGGACAATGATAAGAAAAATAAAATAAAATTAGAATTCTGCGTGTCTGGCATTCATACTAAAACTGACTCTTCCCCAAAACTATATCATGGCACCCATGGAGAAATATGAACTGATAAAATGTTGGGAAATCTTTGCAAGATCAATAAAAAGTTTGTTAGAAATTTTAATCAAATTGTTTTATGGCACAAAAACAGGAAGTATGTGGGAGGGAAGGGAAGGGGAGGAAAGAAGCATTTTGTCATCACCTACTATGTGCTAGGTACTACTAAAAGTGCTTTACAACTATTATCTCATTTGAGACTCACAACAGCCCTGTGTGGTAGGTACTGTTATTATCCCTATTTAACAGTTGAGGAAACTGAGGCAAGCAGGGTTAAATGTCCAAGGTCCAGAGTCACACAGCTAGTGTCTGCAACTGGATTTGAACTCAGGCTTCCTGACTGCTGGCCCAGTGCCCTCTCTGCTGCGCTACCTTATATGCAGGGCTCTAATATTATTTGCTTAATAGTTTGTTTGTACTCCCTTTTGTGTATAGTTCTTACCACACCGAGTCTTTTATACTCTATTTGCCAAAGCTGCAAACAAGGGAAGCTGGGGTCAGGGTGGCATTCTTGAAAGCAGCTTGGTCAGCAGTGATCATCCCTGTGTAGGACAGTTTTTAAAAGTTATTTGCTTTTAAAAAAATGCATGTATTCTAGTTTTTGTTTGTTACATCACCTTCATTTTCATATCTATTTTTCCCTTCTCCCCAGAAAGCCATTCTACATAACAAAGACCAAGAAGGGAGGGAGGGAAGAGAGAGGGAAGGTTGTAGAAGAAGGTGAGAGAAAGAGGGAATGGAGAAGGAGAAGGATAGAGAGATAGAGGAAAGGGAAAGGGGAGGAGGAGAGAGATTAGGAAGGGTGAGGGAGAGGAAGTGAGAGAGGAGAAGGGGAGAGAAGAGAAAGAAGAGAGGGGAGAGAGAGAAAGAGGATGGAGAGAAGGGAAGAAAGGAAAAAGGGAGAGAGAAAAGGAAGGCAGAGGGAGGAGAGAGATGGGGGAAACGGAGGAGAAAGGAGAGAAGGGAAGAAAGGAGGAGATAGAAGTGGGGATAGAAACAAATGTAGCAGGGAGATAGAAACAAGATAGAGGGAGATAGAAACAATTTGATTAAAATGTTTACTCTTCAGGCAGAGAAATGGAGAGAGGAAAAAAGAGGAAAGTGATTTTCCTTTCCACGGTCTCTGTTCCTGTCTGTAGCATATAATCTTATGCATATTATCTTTTGGTTCCCACTCTCAGGCTTTATAGAGTCACTGCATGACTTTTTCCCACACTTTCTGTTGTTTTAATATATGAGCAGGTGAATTTCTGGGAGGAAATTGCCAGGTGCTTCTTATGCCATTTTCTTTTCTGCATGAAATCAAGAAAGTCATGGGAAACTGGTGAAGCTGGAGGGCAGGTGTCCGCTATACTACATACTTTTAATAAATGACAAACTCTGAGCTTAAGATTTTATTGGTTACTTTTTAATGGTTACTTTCTTCCAGGTCTCTTCACCTTTACGAAATGAAAAGCGAGGCTCTTCATACCTCATTTCTGCCCCCGAAGGGAGCTCGGTGGAATTTGTTGACCAACATTCTCAGGGCACAGGAGGGTATTATGCAGAATCCTACTTAAAGAAGAAGCGTGTCTACTGAGGTTCCCTCCATTGGTCGGTCTTCCCGTCTGCTGTGCGTAGCTCATTTCCAGGACCTCTGCTGTTCATCGCTGCCTTAAAGTCGGCCAGACTAGCCATCTCCTTGAAAAAAAAAATAAACAGATTGCTGTTCCCAGGAGGAACGTTGAGTGCTTCACAGATGGCAGATTTGCCAAATGAAAATAAGAAGCAATAATTTTAAAAAAGAAGACATCCACGGAGACCATTTCCTGCTAGTATTAGGTGCATCCTAAATAATGTGTTAAACCTATCATAGATTGCTGAGATTAACAATGTTCCTTATTTTCTGACTGCAGAAACCGATTTTCCCATAATTATTTTGATACCTTCTCTTATCATCTAAAGCAATAAAGAAGAAACCCTTGTTTCTGAGCCTTAGAAGGGTGAGTCTAATGACAGGTTGATCTTTTTTTCCTTTTAATTGACCCTGTAAGCCAACGTGCATTTCAATCTATTTCAGCTAGTAAGTTTCCTTTATAGGTGTGAGATATCATGAGCTAGCAGGAAAAGTTCTGGATTTGGAGTCCAAGGACCTGGGTTCGCGTAACTACTTTCTGTTACTTACCACTTTGTTCACCTTAAGCATACCTAAATTCTCTACTTTCCTCATCTACAAAATGAAGAGTCTGGACCTTTAAGTTTCCTTTGAAGTCTATGATCATCTGAGCTTTGTCCATAGTTGTAAAAAAGCATGTTTCAAGCAACAGCCATGACTTTTTTTTTTTTTTTTGAGAAAGCTTTATGTGCAAAAAGAAATTTCTGGCATACAATCAGCTTTGCAGCACAAACTCCATGTGGAGACATACAGGTAGTGTGATTGTTTGGTAGAAGACGGTTAGCCATAGCTTTATTTCTTTTGTAGTTATTTTATTTGGAAAGTATGAGAATTACTTTGCATTTTAAAAATCACTTTTTTCTACTTACATGTGTGAAACAGTGAAAAACAACTAAATAGCCTAGAATCACTTTTCTTTTTCAGTTGTAATTGTGAAAAACTCATCTTGATGTTGTCACCACTTCTTTTGGCTTGGGTAATCGAGTCCTCACAAGAGGGAGCTGGCTAACTTTAGCTTGCCTTTAAAGGCTCTGGGGGCTTTGGGGAAAGGCCTTTGGCCCTCCAAAGTGTCCATGAATTTGACTCTGTCCACACTTGACATTCATTCACCATGGACTTGTGGTTGGCAGGAAGGCCAAGGCTCCTTACCTGGCTTCCTACGTTCAGTCACTCTCATTTTGGTGGTCCACTCCATCATTCTTCCAAAGCAGTCAAGGGATCAGTATCTTCCTGTTACCCCAGGAGATAAGCAAATGCTTTTGCAAATGTCAAAGCACTATGTGAATGCTAGTTTTGACTATTATTATTCTGAAGGAGCCTATTGTGGTACCAGTATTTATTACCTCTTTGATCTTGAGGATCAAATGAGATATTTGTAAAGCACTTAGCATAGGGCCTGGCACATAGTAGGTGCTTAATAAATGCTTGTCCTCTCCCTCCCCCATGAACCTAACCCTTTATTTACGATCTTCAGTGTAGACCGTAACCTGTACAATACTGGACAGCGCTATCGCTAAGCCTGAAGGATACAGGAAAGCCCTGCGATCCAGAAAGTGTGTGAGGTCCCAGTGCTGTAACTGATCCCATCAACCGTGGTTCTTTAAGGACCTCAAGCTTGTGCACAATAGAATTAAAGGTGTCCTCGGCCATTTTTAAAATTTCTTATGTTTGAGACACAAAGAAAAGCTTCCCTGTTTTCATTATGTCGGATGGTGTTGATGCTTCCTCATGCTTTGTGCACTCTGTAGAGAATTTTAATTTGCTTCACTTCCTGCCTATTCTTTCTGTTCCTTAAACGCATCTATTTAACTCCAGCATGTAGCCAAGTGCCTTGCACACAGTAGGCACTTAATAAATGCTTGTTGATTGATCGGATGTTTTGAAAATTAAACTGAGGTAGTTACATAGCTCTTTCTAAGAGTTCTTCAACTTGCAAATGATTTCATTCGGGCTAGATTCATGATTTCATTGATAAAGGGAACTCCCAATGGAGAAACTTCCTCTACCAGTGAAGATGCCATATGAGCATCTGCTGTAGGTCAAGTGATCTGTCCAGGGTCATCCAGCAAGGAAGGGGGTACAGAGAGGGGAGGGGCTTGAGCACCAGATGTCCTGATGATCAGCCCTACCATGCTGCTTCTCATCTTCAGCCGTATAATGTGTTTATTTGACAACTCCCTCATAACTGATCTATGCCCCATGCTTTCCTTTCCCTTGTTCCTTCCTGCCTTGCATCCAGTGTTTTCAGGGATCAGTAGTCCTTCTCAAGAGAAGGAAACAGGAAAGTGAAGAAAGAAAACTCTAAAATCAGGATCGTTAACAAGCAGCTGCACGGACCCATCAGAGTTCTTTTGTGTAGAGGATTGAAACCCTGGCCAAAAGGAAAGAGTTGGGGGTGCTGGGAATTTTTTATCTGGGTTACCCCTATTGCTTTTTACTATAATCAGTAACCTGGCCCATTATTGGGGAGAAGGGGGAACCATAAAGATTCTGTATTATAATTATTTTTCTATGTAATCAAACTAAAATGCTGTGTTCATCTAATTCTTAATATTAAAAAGACATATGCATGTCAATTCTTTATTATATTTATTTGTATAAAGAGTAACAAAGTGCATATAGGTTGTACACAGGTTCCAAACAGGTACAATTGTGGGTAATGCTGGAACATTCCACTACCTGCATCAGACAAACACACAGATGTGGGCAAGGGTATAAAATGAAGTCCTTAGCTCACTACACAAATTTGAACAGGCCATCTCTCCATCTGTCCATCTGTCTGTCTCTATTGCCAGCCCTGAATCTTTCCAAAAAGCATTTTTTGAGATAAAAAGGTGAAAAGCAATGGCACACTAGTACTATGGAGTTTTGAGTGACTCTTCAGACAGACATTCCAAAAACTATTCATATTCACATTCGACTGGCGACCACATCATTTTAACTGGCTAGCTAGCTATCCCCAAGCAATCCCCAAAGTTGGTACACACCTTTCAGCCAGCACTAGCTTCCAAGCAGTAAGATTCCTCTAGGTGGCGTTCTGCTACCTTGTCTCAGCGTCCCTGTTCTATGTGATGGGGATGTAGTCAATATCTAGCGGCTCCCCGTAATGATTATTGGCTCTGTGCCTATGCTCATTACATAAAGACCTTTTGCCTTTTCATGTCAAGTACAGAAACACCCTAAATTATAATACAGTTTACATGGTGTGTCTAAATGGTTTCCATCCAACATAAAACCACAGACTTGTGGTTTTATAAAACCAGCTTGACTTCTTAAGTGTCTAAATCCTTAGGAAGAATTTCTTTTTGTGGCAAAGTTTGAAAATTAAAAAAAGTACATTTGCGTTTTTATTTTTAAAAAAGAATGAAAAGAAAGAAAACCTATCGCGTGATATTGGGACTCTTCTAGCTCAGCTGGTTAGAACATGTTGATAACAAGGTCAACGCCATCCATTCAATTCCCAGGTCAGTTCAGATTCAGACAGAAAGAGGTCCTGTCCAGTAGGCACAGGCTGCATCCCTTTGTCCAGTCAGTCTTTTTACAGATGGTCACCAGAGATCCAAGAAGATGACTTGTGAGAAGAAGAGCTCAAGTAGAATTCCCTTCATTTTCAAAGGTCAGTATGCGAACTGGCATTTGATAGAAGGTTTGGTCCATTTGATTAGATACTGGAAGTTTGTATGTACAATGAAAGGTAATTTGATCAGCCTACAGCCCCTGCCTCAATTTGACAAGTCAGAAAAATGGACTCAGTTTCATATCATAACTCGTAACCACCAGAGAAAGCAAATAATTTGAGGGAGGATTTGGGCCAGCTTTCTTGCTGCTGGAAATAACCATTCTTGTGAGAAGTCACGTGAGTGTTACTAAAACCATGAGCGGCCAGCAAGCCCAGTAATATGAGAGCCGCCATCTGCAGTGACCGGTGGTAGACATCTTCCAACAAGAGGAGTGCTTAAAAAATGTGAGTTTCTTATCATCACCGATAAAGAAACATCTGAAGATGTTAAGCCCCTCTGAACACATAAATACTTTATGAATGAATGATGAAATTTGGGGAGAATACAAATGTTTTAAATTTTTTTGAAAAAAAAGAACCCTCCCCACCCCTCAACTGAGCTTAGGGACTTAACTTCTAGAGAGGGCAAACCACCAACTGTTGGGCAATGCAAACAAAAAAAATGTTTTTTGGGGGGATGCTCATGCCCCAACACTTAGAGAAGTGCCTTGCACACAGTAGGCACTTAAAGCAATGTTTGAATTGATAGGATCTTATTTTATAAGTGCTTCAAATCCACGAATGAGGTTCTGAAAGGATGTTCTATTGTTTGGTTGGTACTCCCAGCATTTCTTCATCAGTTGGTAAACCTGTAAAAAAAAAGCAGTAGCAAAAATGTTGGTATTGTTTGGGTTTGCTTTTCAAAGTGGATTTTAAAAAATGAAAGTTATGAGTCAAAAAAGAGATAATTTAAAATGAGATTAGAGAGTATTTGGCAGAAAGATGTAACTGAACTGGATACAATTTGCAAAAAGTTCAACAAGCTTATTGGTTCACCCAATGTCCATGCAAACTCAAAATGCTACCAGTTCTAAGTCCAAGATTATAGATAGAAGAAGCCTGGAGCTGATTGATCAAATTCCACATTGGAAATGAATTTGCACACCCCTCATGCTTCATTTATATCCTTCTCCCAATTCCTACTGCTTAATTATAGCCAAAATTATCTCTTATGACGTTTTGTCATTATAGTTTTAAATTCATAAAAATTGAAGGCTATATTGAATGCAGAAAAGATAACATAACTTAGTCACACCACATTCAGTCTCAAAGTTCTACCTGCCTTAGTGGGCTTAGAGATGGCAAAACATATAAAGACAGAGGGAGACATAATATGGAGTAAGCGATTTGGCTCAAGGTGTGGAGTGAATTTTTTCCCTCATGTCTCAACAGTATCTTTTAAGGAAGATCTTCCCTCTCATTATCTACCTCCTCTCCACCCAGGATCCCCATCTGACCCAATGGTCTTTAGCTTCTTGGTGTGTGTTACAATGGAATGTCACATGAATACCTCTTCTGGGCAGTTAGGTGGGCACTGCAAACGTTTTCCATCCTTTAATGCACGCACAAGCCTTGTGACGGTCATCTGCCCTTGAGTGGGGCCGATCATCTTTAAGAACATCTGGACAAAACAAAACCATCGAAGGTATTTGGCCCGGGCTGTGTTAGTTAACAATTTCATCTCACTTTCAATTTCTTGTTCGCTTGTTTTAAGGATAAGCAGTAAAACTGGCTTTACTCTTTCCCTTACCTACAGGATAATGTCTACTTTTCTTGCTGGGCATTCATGGCCCTCATCCATCTGGTGTCATCTTCTCTTTTTACTTTTCTTTCCTCCTACCCCTCTATTATTACTGTTGTGGTTGTTGTGGCTGCTCTTACTCCCACTACCTACTAGTACTACTACTGCTACTACTAATGATACTACCACTACTACTAATGACTTAAATGCTGTCCTTCAGAATCTAGTTCATATCTCTCAAGTGCTCTTTGAAGCTTCTCTGACCCTTCCAGGGTACAAGGATCATGCCTTTCCCTGATCTCAGCAATCTGCCTTTCTGTGCTCCTCTTTGGCATTTAAAAGTTGTCTGTCAGGAAGACTTGAGTTCAAGTTCAGCCTTATAAACTCTCTAGTTGTGTGACCTTAGGCAAGTCACTTAAACTCTCACAGCCTCAGTTTCCCTATCTGTAAAACAGGGGCAAATAAAAGCACCTACCTTTTTCATGAAGATTGAATGAGACAACCTTAAAGCACTGTAGAAATTCTAGCTATTATTATTACTGATCTTATTTTCCTACCTCCTTGGGGGCCAGGACTAGACCATTATTATTTTGTAATATGTAGCTCAAAACATATAGCACAAGAATTCAATATTTATTTGTTGAATAAACTAACTCAAATGGGAAAAATCAATTTTTTATCTCCAACTGAGTTAAGTCTCTATTATAACATCCCATTTTAACAGACTCAGGAAATTAGTCAGGAGTGGACAGTTAGAGTGGCAAAAAGGGCTCCTTTTATTTATGTGACCTTTGGGGAAAAAAAAGAAAGAAAAACAATTACCGCCATGGGACTGGATTCTGAATCGCAGTAGGTGAGGAGTTCATGTAACGTGACCCCAAATGACCAGACATCAGAGGCGATATAAAATTTGCACTGAACTAAACACTCTGGGGCATACCTGGAAAGGAAAGACAATATGAATCATGTGATTTTCTTGGAGTGAGAAACTGACAGACATCATTGCTCACAAATGAAATAGATCAGAGTTAGTGGGAGTTCTGGGGACGAGTCTAGAGACCTGGTTCTGGGGCTCGCCTCTCAGACCCTCAGTCTCCTCCTCAGTAACTCAGATAAGAATATCTGCACATTTCACCTCTTTGGAACTAGTGAGAAGAGCACTGTCTTAGCCTCAAAGAGTATAATGAGAGGCAAGTGACAGAAACGTTGCTATTTCCAAGATTCACATTTTCCCTGATGCCAAAGGTACTCCTCCCACTGATCACAGCCACCCTTTTTCTGTAGGGGAAAATTTCACAAATGGAGGGAAATCCCATTACCAAAGCAGATCTGTGACAGTTCTTGAATATAAAATCTGTCAGGCTGTGGCACTGACAGGGTCAGAGATTTGCCAGGGTCATCATGTATCAGAGGCAGCACCTGAACCCAGGCTTTTCTGACTGAGGCCAGTTCTACCCACTGTGCAACATGGCTCCATTTAATCTTAGCAAATGGCTTAATGAGTTCCTCTGACCAATCTTAGGATGATGAGCCTTTCCAAACAGCCAGGCTAATCCTAAAACAATGGAGGATGGCCTTCAGTTTCTCCATCTGCACGCACTAGATGACCTCTGAGAAACCTGCAAGCTCTACATCTTAGATCTCATGAAATGGATGAAGGAATCCCTTACTGCACCCTAAACCTTTCCAAACCAGTGGGATATTGGGCTTTGATGACCCCAAATCACCTCCATACTACATGGATGAGTGTTCTCATCCATAATATGGGGGCATAAATCGCCTCAATGGATTGCTGCAAGAACGTCAAGCAATGTTCTGTGTCTACTTTGCTCTTTGGCTCTGCTCTTTACCAGAAAACAGGACTGTCCCGATCATCTTTCACTGTGTAGTACTCCTTATCTGTTTCGATGGCTTTCGTTAAACCAAAATCTCCAATCTTCACGCGGTGCTCATTTTCAACAAGGACATTTCTGGCTGCCAAATCTCGGTGGACATACTGACAGGACCCCAGATAGTCCATCCCCTGAGGAAGGAAAAAGAGAGTAAGGCTCCCTTGTTGTATTCACCAAAAATGACCATCTGTATGGCCTCAAGGATGTTTTTTCTTCATTTTTTTTTAACCCAGCAATGACTCCTCACAGGGGTAGCATGACCTGGTAGACACAGGATAGATGTGGAGTTGGGAAGCCCTGTGTTCAAATCCCACTTCTGACACTTAGTAGCTCTACTGGACATCATTTCACTTTTCAGGACCCCCAGACTGCAATTTACAGTCATGGTTCTGCCTCAGGGAAAGGTATTTCCACCCCAGTAATTCCTACACTGATGAAATCACTGTCGTCAAGAGGACATGATCACATCAAGTAATTTAGCTGCACTTTCTTTCAGCTCTGTAGAGCTTCCTTCTCTAAGAAAGTTCAGTGCTCTATCCACTAGGCCACGATGACCCCATTCCCTACAGTGGCCCTGCAGGGGCCAAATCCCAACTGCAATTCTGGACTAAGCTGCCCAATCTCAGCTGCTTCCTGACTGCCCCTGTGGGCCCTTCTTCCATTGGTGTATTCTGCCCAGAACCACCATGTTAGGGCAGGACCCCAGACCAGCAATTCCTGGTCTTCCGGGCCGGGGTCACCAAACAATACAGAAAGAGACCTGCAAGCCACAGACTGACTTAGAAAAACACACATTTGTGGATTTATTGTTGAGTAGTTTCCAGCTGTGTCCCACTCTCCGTGACCCCATGTGGGCTTTTCTTGGCAGAGAGACTGGAGTGGTTTGCCATTTTATAGATGAGGAAACTGAAGCAAACAACAAGTAAGTGTCTGAGTGTCTGAGGCTAGATTTGAACTCAGAAAGATGAGTTTCCCTGTCTCCAGGCCTGGCACTCTGCATATGGTGCCCCCTAGTGGCCTATTTGCCACACTGCCAGTACCTACATCCCAGGGCTGTTGTGAGGATAAATGGTTAGTGCAGTACCTGGCACATATTAAGTACTGGTAAACTGACTACATGTATGACGTGGGACAGGTCGCCTATCCTCTTGAAGGCTCATTTTCTCATGGAAAATGAGGAAGTTGGACCAGCTAACCTAAGGTCCTTTCTGTTCTAAATCCTAGATCCCGTGACCTTGTAAAAATAAAACATTAAATTAGCCAGGTGAAAAACTGACAAACCACAAAGGCAGCTGGGGACATCATAGTGCACAGAGCTCCAGGTCTGGAGTCAGGAAGACTCATCCCCCCCTGAGTTCAAGTCCAGCCTCAGACACTTACCAGCTGTGCAACCCTGGACAAGTCACTTCACCCTATTTGCCTCAGTTTTCTCATCTGTAAAATGAGCTGAGAAGGAAATGACCACTCCAGTACCTCCAGTACCTCTGCCAAAAAACCCCAAATAGGTCACAGAGAGTTGGACATGACTGAAAAAGGATTGAACAACACTAGCCAATGAAGAGCTAATTTCCCAGGGAAGGGGCATCCAATATCAGACCCCCTTCTTACCTTACAAATCTGAACCGCATACTTCAGCTGCTGTTTGAGGTTGATTTTGTTCTTATTTCTAGGAAGATATTCCTTAAGACTCCCAGAAGGCAGGAACTCCATTATAAGTTTAATCCTGTTACCCCCTGTTTAAGAAAAAATAAGCATAAGAATCTAAGGTGGTAAATCGCTGCTGTTTGATTAACTCATTTTCCTGCTGGCTTCTAAATAAACCATGAGAAAAAGAAACCCAGATGACTAGGTTAGAAGACAACTCTTCTTCAAGTGATTGATTTTAAAGACACACTACCAATTATAAATGGCGTCTATATTCTCCAGACAGCTGGAAAGTAGAGCCTGTGTCTCTTAGGTAGTTGAGGAAGATATTTTGGTCTAGTGTAAAGTGTGGGCTCTAGAACTGGGAAAGCCTGAGATCAAATCTCCACTCAAGCATTTTACTGACCCTTCTATCCAAGAGATTTCTTAACCCTGGAACCTGAGTCTCTTCTATAAAATGAGCATAAGAAAAGCCCTTCGTCACAAGGTCCCAGAGAGAATCATATGAGGGGATAGGCACTAGCACAAATGGTGGTGAGTATTTTTCTATCACACCTCTACCTGGCCCCAGGTGAAAAGCAGTTCCCACAGACAAGTGCTGACTACATGTGTTTTGAATGAATGGATGACCACATGGCAACAATTAGAAATCCAAAGCTAACAGCTTCCCTCTCTTGGCTATTTCCAACTTATCCTGTACCAGGGCTGGGGAACCTGCAGCCTCAAGGCCACAGGTGACCTTCTAGGTCCTTGGGTATGTTTTTTCTGTCTGAGTACAAGTTTTACAGAACAAATCCTTTTACTGAGGGGACTCTCTGCCTAATAGTTTGCATGGTTTCTCCTCCAGTAGACTGTGGGTTCTTTCAGTATTTTCTGACTTTCTTTGCATCCTCAGCCCTTAGTGAAGTTCCTGGCATATGGTAAGTGCTTAATAAATGCTTGTTCATTGACTGACTAATGCACTAATCAATCTAAACCAACAGTAAGAAAGTAAGGCAAATACTGTTTGGCAGACCATCCAATCTGGTTGCTCTCAGCTGAGCAATGCCAGTGGCCATGTGAGGTTATTAAAAGTCTAGAACTATCCAGGACTCTTCCCTTGCTCAGGGAAAGGAGCTCAAAGATTTGGATACTGAAGGGAAGCTTGCTGGGTAGGACAGCATTGGGCACTATTCCAAAGTATTCCAGGCTCTGTGCTGAACACTGCTCTGGACAAGGCTTGGGTCCTATGCAGGAAGAGAGGCCAGATCAACCAGCAGGCTAGAAGGCGGGCAGCTGGCTTGGCTTTATGTCCTTTAGAAGCGTGAGGCTCAGCTTCCTTTTCCCCTCACCCTGCCCCCCCCTCCCATCCTGACATCTAGCTCTGATATCAGCATGAGCCAGGCCCCACCCCATAGGAAAGCATCTCATACCATCTTCTGTACAAATCCCTTTGTATTTCACAATGTTTTCATGATAAAGGTTCTTCAAGATTTCGATCTCCTTCTTCAGGTCAGCGATCTGGTTGCCTCCACTCTCTGGCTTCAGAGACTTGACTGCAACTTGCTCACCAGTATTGTCCCCCTCAGGGTCATACCTGCAGAGTTCTACTTTCCCAAAGTGACCCTGGGTGGTGAGAGAGAAAGACAGAGAGACAGAGGGAGAGAGAGAGACAGACGGAGGAAGGGACGGAGGGAGGGAGAGAGGGAGGGAAGAAGGAAAGAAGGAGAGACAAGAGGAGGAGAGGGACAGGGGGAGAGGGAGGAGGAGAGGGAGAAGAAGGAGAAAAGGCAGAGAGGGAGAGGTCACAGAACAGGTTCAGAATCAAGCTTATTTGCTGTTCCTTATATACAAGATTCCATTTCCCATCCTCGCACCTTCACCCCAGATATCCTCCATGTCTGGAATGCACTCCCTCTTCACTTCTACCTCTATTCTAGAATCTCTGACTTCCTTCAAAGTTAGTCTCAGTATCCTGTCAGAGACAGTGGCGTAGAACACCTGAATCAGGAAGACATGAGTTCAAATGTGCCCTTAGACACTTCCTAACTGTGTAAACCTGGGCAAGTCACTTAAACCCTGACTGCCTCAGTTTCCTCATCTGTAAAATGGGATAATAAGAACACCTACTTCCCAGGGTTATTGTGAGGACAGAATGAGACAATAACTGTGAAGTGCTTAGCACAGTGCCTGACACAGGGTAAGATGATTAGTGCTTAACAGATGCTGAAACCACATCCACCAAGAGTCCAACTCCTCCATTTTAGCAAGTGACTTGCCCGGGGTCACACAGCTAGTAGATATCTGTGTGTTCGTGTGTTTGTCCTTCATTGCCAAAGAAGACCATGCCATCAGAGAAATAATGACATGACTTGCACTGGACTTTGAGTGAGGGAGGGCTGTTCAGGTCACCAGCCTCACTTCTCCTCCAGAGCCATCTGAATCCAGTGACCGGATATTCATCAGGATGACTGGAGATGACCCAGGATGAGGCAATTAGGGTTAAGTGACTTGCCCAAGGTCACACAGTTAGTGAGAGTCTAGTGTCTGAGGTGAGATTTGAACTCAGGTCCTCCTGAGTCCTGCACTGGTGCTCTATCCACTGCACCACTTAGCTGCCCCAGTAGGTATCTGAGGCAAGATAAGAACGTCCCTCTTCCTGACTCTGTTCCAACATTTCACCCGCTAGCTGCCATCCATAATGAGATACTAGGGTTCATAGGTCCCAGGACAGGATTCATCGGCCAGTAGGACCATTTGGAGAAGTAGCTCAGGATAGTGGAAAGAACCCTGGTCTAGGAGGTGGAAGATCTGCATTCCAGTCTTGATATTACCCTCTGCCAACTGGGTACCCAAAGGGGAGTTACACACCCACTCTCCCCACCTTCCTTGGTTACTCTGAGTCCAAAATAGTGATGGATAAGAAAGCATCCAGAGCATGAAAAATACTATCCAACAGAAAGTGTTTCTTTACTGCTGTGCATTTACCTCTCCCAAATCACGGATCCTCTTCAAGAACCGTTTTTCAAAATGGGTGGGATCTACCTCAGTTGTTGGCTGTTTCTCTGAAAGAATATCTGGGTCTAGAAAAGTAGAAAAAGAAAGGCTTTGTTTTTAAGCTATTTGTTTTTTCCAATTCCAACACATGCTTTAACAAGGACTCTGGGTCCCATGTGCTCCCGGGTGTGAACACACCCATAGCCAGCTTCCAGGATGCCTGCTTATCATCACTGGAGCAAGGAAGGACTTACTTTGTTCCTCTAGTTTATTGATGTCTCTCATGATGGCTCGGAAGAAGGGTCTCTGACTAGGATCATAGTTCATGCACTGAGTCATCAGGTCAGCCAGTTCCTTGCATGAGGGCGTGACTGGCATAACTCGACCTTCATAAAATCGCTCTTTCTGGAAGAAATGAGGAGAGCCACAGGTGAGGCGCTGGAAACAGCAAAGACCAAGCATAGCACTTACCCATGTTCCCTTGGGACAGAAGGTTTCATTCATCTATTTATTTTTCTTAATGCTAGTGCCTTCCCTTGGAGATGACCTCCCGTTTACCCATATACCATTAGAAGCTGAGTTCTTTGAAGAAAGGGGCTGGTTTTTGCCTTTCTTTGTACCCTTAGAACTTAGCATAACATTTGGTGCAAATGCTTGTTGACCAAATGATGTTCAGTGCCAAATACCTTCCCTTGAACCTCACAAGCAATTGTGGGACGGGGAAGCATCGAAAACCGGGGGAGGTATCTCCAAGTCATATCACCACTTGTTTTCCATTCATCATCCCAACTCCTTTCCAGTGGGAACCTGGAATTTAATTCTGGAACCAGGCTGTGAGCTTTTGCCTTATCTTGCCCAGATCTAGGGCTCCACCTTCCTAACCAATTACACACACACACACACACACACACACACACACACACACACACACACACACACACACACACACGCACACTCCCAGCTTTCTATCACATATTTTCCTCCCTCCTTAGGATGTAAACTCCTTGAGGACAGAGACATGCCTGGCATACAGTAAGTATATAATAATGCTTGTTGACTAACAGCAAGCTTATATTATTGGCAAGCTTTCTTGCTTGGATTTGCATCCACCTCCCTTAGAATGGTGCCTGGCACCTAATAATGCTTCGTCTATCTAGTTACCTCTGCTAGTGTCTTATCTTTCAAGGGGATTTCTCCATTGTAGCAGATCTCCCAGAGGGTCGTGCCAAAACTCCATTTGTCAGCAGCCACACTCAGGTTCTTGGAGTCATCCACACACTCTGGTGCAATCCATGGAATCCGTTCCACACACTCTGCCAAAAAAAGATTTCCCCCAAATACAATATTAAAATTCTAGTTTTTGAAATGAACATCCTAAAACTGACGGGAGGTTAGAAAAACTCAGGCTCGAACTCTGCCTCTGACATTCACTGGCTGTGTGACCATGGACATGGATGGGCTCTGTCATCTGTGAAATACTTTTAGCAACTATATCACAAGCGGTACATAAAGTTGTCTTCTCCTCCTCCTCCTTCTTCTTCCTCATCATCATGTTCTTCACCATCTCATTTCCTCCTTCTACTCCTTCTTCCCCAGTCAATAACTCAGCCTATGAGTGAAACTCATACACGTTTTAAATATCTCCTGCCCTCAGTGTTCTAAAAATAACAGCTCACATTTCTATTGGGCTTTGAGATCCCAAAGTGCCACCATCCCCTGCATTATCCAGAGGATCTTAGAATCCTCAGAGTCATTAAGTCCAGACCCTCATTTTACGGACCAGGAAAGAGATGCTTAGGGAGATGGAGTCACTTGCCCAAGGGCAAGATGGCAGAGTCAGCATTCAAACCCAGATCCTTTGACTCAAAATCGAGGGCTCCACTGTGCTACCTACATTGCCTCCCGCTGAATCCTCATAGAAGCCTTGGGAAGTAGGTAGGTTTCTTTGGGTTTTGTGTCTTCTTGCCCACATTTGTGATTTTGTTGTGGGATTCCAATGGCAGTTGGTGCCTCCTTGGTGACTTAGCATCTTGTCTGAGACCTCTGAGATGTGAAGTCATGTGTACGGGGTCACACAGCCCATGTGTGACCTTGGCAAGCATTGAACACAAGTATTTCTGATTCCAAGCTCTACCTTTATCCCCTACACTATTCTGTCTCCCATGAGGTAGAAGATGCCAAGTATCCTTATCCCCATTCTACAGATGAGGAAATTGAGGTTCACACTTTTAGTTAAATAATGGAGATACAATTTGAAGCCAGATCTTCCAGTCTTTACCAATTCCATCTAAACATCTTGAAGCTCTACTTGGAGGTGAGGAGTAGAGGAAGGAAGTGATAAAAGATAGAGAAATATGGGGATTGAAGGGCTGGGGAAAGGTAGGGAAATGTACCAGTTTATAAATAAGTTTACCCATTGGTTGGCAGTCTCTGAACCAGATAATCTTGGTGCCAAAGGGAATCTAGTCTACAAAGAGACCAGAATTTCCCTGCCTTGGCATCTGGAAACTCACCTTTAACAGGTACATATGTGCTCATGGGCTCGGACATCTAAGACAAGAAGGCATCCATCTATAGAGATGCAGGGAGTTCACTCTACACCCATCCCTTGTTCGATTTCATACTATAATAATGGTCTCTGTGTGTGTATGTATATCCATGTGTGTGTATGTCCATGGGTGTATGCTATGTCCATGTGTATGTCCATGTGTATATGTCTGTGTGTGTATGTCCATGTGTTGTGTGCATGTCTGTGTATGTCCGTGTGTGTGTGTGTGATATTCCCCTACCAGTTAAGACCCTGCCATATTTATTTTTGTAACCCTGCTAGTCTTAAGCCAGTTGTCTAAAGAGGAGTTCTCTGAATGAAGCTATTGCTTCATTCATTGTATTTGGAGGCCCAGCTTCCAGATTAGTAATCCTTAATACAGAGTAAGGACTTCAAAACTGCACATTGAATTGAATTGAATTAATGGAACTGAATTCAAATTAATAGATGTTTACCAATAATTCAAATGGAATTGAAATCAAATGAATATATGCATACAAATAATTCAAACTGAATCAAATTCAAATTATTCAAATATATATATACAAATAATTCTAATCAAATTAATTGGATTGAATTCAAATTATTCAAATTCATATTTGTGTACACAAATGATTTAAAGTGAATTGAAACCAAGTTATTCAAATATATTGCATATGTATCCAAACAATTCAAATTCAGTTAATTGAACTGAATTAGTTGAAAACATGGCTGGACAGGACCCATTTCCCAGTCTGTTCTGTGCAGGTTTCCACCTGTTTTCCTCTCTTTTGAGGAAGGAATCAGGGCATCAGGGGACTCTGAACAGGGTAAGTCAGCCTGTCCTCACTGTCTCCCAACCATAGCCACCACCCGGAGCTTCTGCTTGCACCATTTCCTGGGCTTCTGGGCATTTCATGAGGACCTCTGACAAGCCATTTCATGTTCATTGAAAGGACACATCCGCTGGGTCACTGGTCTCCCATTTCCTCTTACAACACCAGAGAATCAGCAGATAAGGGAAGCTACGGTGACTTTCAAAATCAACATAGTAAAGACAGTCTTCCAGGAGAAGTTGTTGATGTGACTTTTTTTAAGCCATCTCCCACCCACACCCTAAGCAGAGAGCTGAGCCAGCGCCAGCAGACATACCCTGTCGAGAGAGCACGGTGATGGGGATCCCAGGATCACTGAGCTTGATGAAGGGGCTGCACTCACCATCCAGGCCCTCTCTGGCCAAGAGCACATTTTTGGCACACACATTCCCATGGACTAAATCTTTGTCCTCCTGCAAAAGAAGAGAGACCCCCATGGAGAGCAGCTCAACCCCAGGCCAAACTACAAAGGCTGTTTTCAGCTGCCTGGGAGAGAATGTCTCCAGGAAGTCTTGGAGACTTTCAAGCTTGACTGCAAACTCAGTTGCTTTGGTTTTTTCCCCAGAAAGTGTAGAATTGCTAAGTATCATGGTTAATCAAGAGCAGGATGTGGAGTCAGAAGGCCTTAAAGTCAAGTCTTGCCTCTGATAAATGCTCAATATTTGACCATGCATAGGTCATGTCATCTTAGACCAAAAAGCTCAAGAGATCAAAGGCTTTCGGCCAGAAGGGACCCAGAAGCCATTTAATCCAACCCCTTCTTTTCACTAAAGAGGAAACTGAGGCCCAGAAAGGAGCAACATTTCAGTTGCTACAGATGAGTGGAGGAGAAGATGCCAATTGGCATGGGTAGAAAAAAAATCCTTGATAAGAACTCTAAACCAATGAACTCCCAAATCCAATCAGGTTTTAATAAAAGTTGAAGATGAGTCAAGGAATCTTCCCAAGAACATGGAAAATGGTAGGCTAGAATTTGAAGTTCAGGCTCCTAACTTGAATTTCTGAGTCCCTTCTTCTACCCCATCATGTTTCTGTTCTCCAATTCTTCACCTACTTCCTTGTGAAATTACTCATATCTCCTGAACCAGGTGTGTGCATCCCAAAGGAGAACATGCACAAACCATGCTCATTCTTCTTGACCTCTCAGTGGCACCATCTGACTGACACCTGAGCATCCTGCCTTCCTCTACATCCTCCTCTCCGGTTTCCATGACTATTCTCTGCTGGCTTCCTCTTACCTGCTGACTGCCCCTTCTCATACTCTACTCCTCCAATACCATCTGTATTATGCTCCTGACTATGGGTCTATGCCAAGGCTCCATCCTAGGCTTTCTTGTCTTTTCTCACTCCACAATTCCCTCTTGCTTCTCTCCTCAACTTCCTCTGGTTTATGCCAGTGACTCACAAGTCAATCTCTCTCCTCCTTGTGGCCCTCTTGAGTTCTAGTCCCACATCAGTCTTCCAATCTCCTTATACTCTACCCCTTGCCATGCATTGTCTAGTCCAGAGACTTGGCCTCTTGGCCATTCCAGAAACGAGACTCTCCCTCTCTCAGCTCTAGGCATTCTCCCTGGCTGTCTCCCAAGCCTGGAATGCTCTCCCTCCTTTGCTCCAATGACTGACCTCCTTGGCTTCCCTTAAGTCCCAACTAGAATCCCATCTTTTAGTGGAAGCCTTCCTCCAGCTCTTCTTAATTCTACTGCCTTCCTATTTATCTTGTAGATAGCTTCTTTGTACATGTTTGTTTTCAGTCTTTACCATTAGACTGGGAGCTCTTTGAGGGCAGGGACTGTCTTACATTTTTTTGTATCCCCAGAGCTTAGCACAGTGCCTGGCACATAGTAGGTGCTGAATAAATATTGATTGATTGATAAATTGCATTCACCAACTGATTTTTGTATATTTCAAACTGAATCTCCCATAGGTATCTTCAACTCATTGTGCTAAAAAGAGAACTCATCCCCCCCAAGTCCACCCCTCTTTCAAATTTCCGTTACTGTTATTCCAGTAACTCTGGTTTTCATCCTGGATGCCATCCTCAGTTCCTCACTCTCCCTTATCCCAGCTGATGTCCAATCAATTCTAAGGCTTATCATTCTTACCTCCACATCTCACTCTTCTCTTTCCTTCTTCCCATCTTCCTTCCTTTCTCCCTCCCTCCTTCCTTCCTTCCTTCCTTCCTTCCTTCCTTCCTTCCTTCCTTCCTTTCTTCATTCCTTCCTTTCTCTCTTACCCAAACAGCCATCATACTAGTTCAAGTCTACATAACCTTCCACTTAGACCATTGGAATAGCCTTCTAACATAGCCGTGATTCTCTCATCTCGCCAATCTCACTTCTGCTCCTGCTAAAGCATGTCTGTACACATCATTCAGTTGTTCAGTAAATTCCAGTGGTTCCCTCTTGTTGATAGGACCAAACACAAATTCTCTTTGGCTTTTAAAGCCTTTCCTGACTTGGCTCCAGCCAACCTTTTCTTGGTTCCTTGTACCAAATTCTCCTTTGTGGATTCTACAATCCAGCCTGATTTTCATACAGGATGGTTCATCTCCACCCTCTGTGTCTTAGCATGGACCATTCCCTAGGCCTAGAATTATCTCCCTCCTCACACTAACCACATAGAAGCCCTCAAGCACCTATATGAGGTTTTAGCTGATCCTTATTCTAGGTCCACCTTCTCTTCTGCCTTAATCTCCTTCCCAGGGTTGACTGATGTGACTCATTTCTACAATCCCTCCTAACCCCTAACCCCTACTCAGCTCTATACCTGGCACTCAAATGCCTAGGTCCAGTTCTGGACCCACCACTGAGGTCTCTCTCTACATCCTCCCTGACCATTTCCACCATGGAGAGAGATGACAAAGCCAAGGGCTTCTGGCTTCAGAATGCTTAGGAAGCCAGCTCAAGGTGAACCTAATCAGGGTTTGGTCTTACCAAGTAACTCAACGCACTGGCCAGTTGTTTAGCAACCTTAAACTTCCACGGCGTGGTGAGGAGTTCACTTTTCCGATGCATGAAGAGATCCAGGGGCCCAAACTCCATAAATTCCTCCACCATGATGTCTGAGGGTGCAGAAAGGCAGGGCATGGCCATTAGAATCCTAACTATCCACCCAGGCCCATCCCCAGCTCCTCCCCCAACCCAATCACTCCTCAGAAGACTCATAAGCAGCTTAATGGATATTATCTCATTCCAGCCTGCTAACAATCCCAGAAAGGAAGTATAAAGTGATGCGATTGTCTCTATTTCACAGAGGTTAAGTGACTAGCTCAGGGTCACAAAACTAGTAAGTGCCTGAGAGAGGACTTGAGTTCAGGTTTTCCTGCCCAGAATTTAATGGTCTGTCCACTGGGCAAACAGATTATTTCTCTAGAGTAGAAGTCGACAGAAAGAACTCTCATTGAACATCTGTGCTAGAGTTCCAGGTGCGCCATTAAGTACCTATAACCCAAGACAATCAGTGCCTCAGTTTCTTCATATGCAAATTAAGAATAAATAATTGCCTTCCCATAACTCCTGGGGGATAATGTAGGGATATTATAGATAAAACTATGTAGAGAGAGAGAGAGAGAGAAAAGAGGAGAGAGAGAGAAAGAAAGAAAGAGAAGAGGAGAGGAGAGAGAGAGAAAGAGAGAGAGAAGAAGAAGAAGAAAAAGAAGGAGGAGGAGGGGAGAATATGCAGGCCAGTCTCAGCCCCCCTCTCTTTTGTTTACCTTTGAATGTTTCACAAAATCATAGATTTAGAGAAGGAAGAGAATCCAGAGGCCACCTAGTCCAATATTCTCATTTTTACAGATGAGGAAATAGGGCCTCAAAGGTATGATCTCTCTCTCTCTCTCTCTCTCTGTATATATGCTGTATACGGATGTGTGTATGTATATATATGTTTTGTTTTTATACAACCTTCATCTCTAAATATCTGCCCCTCCCTAACCAGGAAACCATCTCTTAGAATAAAGCACCACAAAGAAGGGAAAACTTGGCTCAATGGGCACATCCCTTGTGTTTGAGGATATATGAACCACCCCACCTCCACAGTCCCCCATCTCTCTGGCATCCTTCTCCATTTGGTAAATACACTAGGACAGACACTCTCTGAGGGCTGGAGCACCTCTCCAAGAAAGCAGACTCACTTTCCACATCCCGGACACAGACACCATAGAGGTACACGATGTGTTTGTGGGAGACTTGTCTCATCATGCTAGCCGCCTCGAAGAAAGCCTGCATGGGAATTGAAGGATTGGGGGTAGGGAGGAGAGAGCCACACTGATCAAAACTCCAGCCTTGGAATTCCCAGGAAGAGCTGGGGGTCACAGCACAGGAAACCTCCCCCCCCAGGCATGTTGTTCCATATGACAGCCCCAGTATACATGCACACACACACAAGCACACATACATGCACGTGAACTCACACATATACACATGCGCGCACACACACACACACACGTACACGCTCACACACACATTTTGTCCTCGAATGTGGCTACAGCCTGGTTTCACACTGGAAGGTTCTCACTGAAACCCAAGACTTCTTTAAACCCAATTATAGGTAAAGGATATAGGATATGCTGGAGACAGATGGCAAAGCTGACCAGGAGATGAGGGAGCAGGGGGAGAGCAGCCTTGGAGGATGTACTTGCCAGAGAAATATCCCTGTGACTGGGGTCCAAGACTTTGAGAATCACTTTTATCTTCTTCTCATCAGAGCTGCCTTCCTCATCCTTGTAGTCCAAGGTCCCTGAGTAGATCTGGGTCCGAGTGCCTCGTCCCAGGTGCTCTCCCTAAACAAAGCCAACATGATGAGGGAGGGAGCTAAGAAATCAAAGGTCAGAGAAGTCAGCTGAACAGGACTGGAGGAGAAGGGAGGGCCAGAGCCAGAGGTGCTGGCCGGGAGGGCTCCCCAGAACCCGGGGGGGGCAGTGCGAAGGGCCCATAGCACTTCTCATTTCTATCATGCCTTGAGAACAAGGCTTCTACAGAGAAAAGTCCTCAGGGAAAATGTCCAGTACAGGGCATTGCCAGCCTCAAGGAGAGCAATGCCCACACCACCCTCATCCTTTGTTGACTCTGCGTACCCTGAAATGACCAATGGCTAAAAGGAATAAAATTCTGACTCCATCTCACTTCACAAAATTCTTCCCAACTGTCCATTCCATTAATACAGATCAGGGAGGAGAAGAGGAGGGAATAATTATGTCTATATCACCACTACCTGGCAGGCATGTGCTAAGCACTTTACACCTCATTGGATCCCCACAACAACCCTGCCTCCCATTTCAAAGTTGAAGAAACTGAGGTGAACAGAAGTTAAGTGACATGTCCAGGGTCACATGGCTAGGAAATGTCTGAGGCTGAATTGGAACTTGTGGTTCTAAAGCTTACTACCTGTGTGACTTTCACAAATTGCTTTCACTCCTTAGGTCTCAGTTTCCTCATCTGTAAAATGAGGGATTGGACTAGATGACCTCTAAGATCCCTCTCACCTTCCACAGCCCTTCTGTGTCCTGTGTGCTAGCCTCGGCTCAGCTGTCTTGCTTCCCTTCACCTACTATGGCTCACACCTTGCCAATCTTAAGTCACCCTGACTACTGGTTCTCTCTCCCCAGACTCCAGGGGTCCTAACAATGCTTAGAGAGAGTGATGAGCTATAATCCCACCATCCGTCTTCACGAGGAGCCAACCATTTATTCTCTCTCATCTTTCATCAAAGGATACAACCTGTTCTGTTTATCTACAGGGCAGAATCACAACTATTAAATGTCAGAGGTAGAATCAAACTCTAGTCTGGAACACTACTCACTGCACCCCACTGCCTCCTTGGCTTTGCGCAGAACAGGCAATAAAGACATTTTCTTGGTTAAGGGATTCTCTGACGGGGATAAAGATCCATGGGGGTTTCACGAGTCCTTCCCTCCGTGGAAACATGCATCGTTCTTTGTCCAACTTGACTAATTTGTATATTAGTAGACGTTTCTCATCTGCTGAATACTTAAGGAGAAGGGTTGACCACCCTTCAAGGGTTATTGACTAAAACCGCCTTATTTATGCAGGATTCTCTTGGGTTTATGGGCAGTCCCATGCCTGCAGCATCCCAGAAATGCCATTGAGAGTTCAATGTAATTAATGTCACTGAAATGGCCATTTGGATGAAGGGAAAGCTTTCAAGAAGTCACATTCCTGAAAATCCCAGGCCATCCCCAATTCCACTAGAGGAATCCATCCAAGGCACAAAGATTCATAGCAGGAGGTCTGAGGACAGTAAGCAGCTTGTGTGTGCAGACAAAGACCACTAGAGGAATCCATCCAAGGCACGAGGATTCATAGCAGGAGGTCTGAGGACAGTAAGCAGCCTGGGTCACAGACTTGAATCCTGCTTTGTTGCTGACTGATGTATATGACCTTGGACAGATCACTTCAGTTCTCTGGCCTCCAGGCTCCCTGTCTGTAAAAGGAGGAATCTAGATCCTCATTCCTTCTGGTATGATAGCTATGCTCCTGTGATTCTACTCTATTGCTTTTTGGGGGAGGTGGATCCAGACCTGTGAGTCAGCTCCTTCCAGAGTATGCTCAGGCATACACTGACAGCAGGGGTCAGAAGGTAGAACTTGAACCTAGGTCTTCCTACCTCCAAGGCCAGCTCCCTAGCCTATCCACTGGCTCTCATTTTCAATGAAAATTTTCATTCTGAAGGGCTTATTCTAAGGGAGGAGGCAACATGGCTTAGTGGATGGAGTTAGGTGGGCTCAGACACTAACCAGCTGTGGGACCCTAGGTGTATGTCCCCTAGGTTTTCTGGGCCTAGAGTAACTCCTTAGGACTTGGCAGAATGAACTTGGAGTGGTGGGAGGGCACTGGGACAGGGAGGTACCTTGCAGTTCATGGAGGCAGCTCTGAAGGTCAGGGGGCTGGTACAGTTAGAGACCAGGCCTCAGAGAGAAGGAAAGACAGAGGACTGTGTTTGTAGGCAGTATGAAGGGAAAGAAAACACAGAAGACCAATGGAAAGTTTGAAGTTCCCAGAGAGAAAGCATGCCAAGTTGTAACTCCCCAGGGAGGGGAAGCGATTTGCCCAGACTCATACATCTAGTAAGTAGCAAAAGTTGACTTTCACTCCAGGTTCTAAATCTATCATTCTTTCTCCCTGCTGAAAATAGGAAAAGTTGTGTCGTTCAGCATGGGAGGCAAAGGAATGGAGGTGAGTTAGGAGATATTAAGATCCAGCCCTGGCTTCAGCATTAACTCACTTCCACTCCTGGGTTCAGTTTCCTCATCTATAAAATAAGAACTAAACTAAACAACTTCCAAGATCTCTTCCAGTTCTATCATTCTATGGTCTATGTTGGGAGATGGAGAAGGGCCTTAGCCAAAACCCCAGTTACCTAAAAGCTAATTCATGTTGACCAAGATCTTTTCCAACTTTTAGGTTCATTGTTAACAAAAGCCCTAAGATGCAGAGTTAACTTTTTTTTCTCTAAGAAAGATAAATAAGTTCCCTCAAGTAATCCAGGATAACTTCCCACTGAGCCTGAGTATTCTTTGCAGATTGCTACTTCTGGGCCAACATCACCAATACTACTTAATTGGCCTGCTTAGGGTCATGTATCTAGAGTTGGAAAGGATTTCCCTTGTCAATAGCTCTTCACTGTTTTACACAGAGCTTTCTTTGTAACAAACCTGTGAGTAATTCCTGGCACCAGTAAGCTATTAATACACACTTTATCAATTTAACTGTTTATGTAGATAGGTAGGGAAGGTATTATCATTTCTGTTTTATAGATGAGGAAGCTGAGGCTTACAGAAAGTCAGTGGTGTAGATGGTGGATAACTAGGGGACAACTGTGAGAGACAGTGTGGGTAGAAAGATGCACTAGATTTGGAGTTATTAGTGGTGAGTTCAAATTCTGTGTGTGTTAATACTTTTGTGATCTTAGGCAAATCAATTAGGCTTTATTTTCCTCATCAGTAAAAATGAGACGATGGCTCTCAGGTCTGTTTTACATCTAAATCTATGATCTCATGATCCTTGATATTTGAGGTGTCGACATCTGGTCCTTTAAGGCTGGGAGGGGACCAGCCAAAGCTGATTTCACTCCACTAGGAAATAGAGCCCCATTGTTCAGTCTTCCACGACAACATCCTTAGGGAAGATCTCCTCATCCCAAAGGTGACTGATATATTCCACAAGGCTGCAGGGGGAAATGCAACGAACTCACCTGGATGATATCTTCCTTGAGAATTCGATGAAAGCTCAGCTGGCTCATTGGATAGACTGGCAAACATTCCTGGGCCTTCTTGGTGGCCACAAGCAGATTAGAAATTTCTGGAAAAGACAGAGGGCACACATCCATTATACTGGAGAGCCAATACTAGCTTCTGTTAGAACCTAAAAAGTCTGCTAATTGTGTAGAAGACAAAGCAGGCGCCATGAAGGACATGAAGTGGAAACAGAAGGCCAAAGGAAGCCTTGTTCTTGAGGTATTAAAAAGAATGCACATACAAATATACATTTATATATATATCCACACACGTACATACATGTACTAAAAACATAGGTTGAAGTTAAAACAGTCCCTGCCCTTAGGGACCTTGAATTTTACTGGATAATAAGAGTGTGTGCATGTGCACATATATATGTACATACACACATACATTTGTATTTTACATTTCCACTAATATACGTGAATGTATGTATATATACTGACATACACAGGCATACATATTAACGGTCTATGGAGCCCCCAACCTGCCATTTTGAACTTAACAATACTCAGCAAACATGAACATTTCATCATAAAAAGGAAGACTAGAACTTCTCCATATAAATTCTCAGTCATCCAGTAGAATACAAGAGCCCTGAGGGCAGGGACTGTTTAAACATTGTCCTTGTATCCCTAGCATCTATCACAGAGCCTGGCAAACAGCAAGTGTTTAATAAATGTTTGAACTGAATTGATTTGCTGAATGCCTAATGAAACACCCTGTCCTATGAGGGAGCAAAAGGGATGAACATACAGATGGCACTCACTAAGGAATGTCTACAAGGAGATCCCAGGCTCCAAGAATCTCAGAGCTGGGATCTGCCATCAGCCATGTGGAATCACTTGTACCTGAATGAGAATCTCTTCTCTAACCTCCCCCACCAGTGGACTCCCAGTCCATGGCTAAGAGATCTACAGAGAAGGGAATCCACTCAGTCCCAAGGAAGGTTCTTCCACTTTGGAAAGGCAAGGGACAGTAAGGCAGGAAGGGAAGGGAAGGGAAGGGAAGGGAAGGGAAGGGAAGGGAAGGGAAGGAGGGTAGCAGTACCTCTTGGCTTTGGCTGGCAGCATTTCTTCAGGACAAAGCTGATGTTGTCTGTTTTAAGGATCTGTTTCTTGAGATGGTCCATCAGGCCTCTGAGAGAGGGGAACACTCGATCGGAGCCATGCAGGGAATACTTTCCTTTCTTCACTTCAATCTGGAAATTCTTGTACTGCTTCTGGCTCGTTAACGTCTGCTATTGGGAGAATTACAATCCCTGTGTGAATATCAAGCCTGTGTTCAAAGGGACCTGAGGGAAGGGTTTCATTTGGTTATCTCCAGCTCCTAACCTTGTGCCTGGTATGGAACAGTCACTTGACTTCCCATCTCTGTCTTTGCACTGGCTGTGCCTCATGCCTGGAATGTTCTCTCTCCCCATCTCTGTGTCATAGAATCCCTCTGTTTCTTCAAGACTGAGTTCAGACCCCACCTGCTTTCCATTAAGCTGCCAATGCCTTCCTCTGTACGGCCACCTTCTATCAGCTTGGTCACGTATGTTGTCTGTACCAATATATGTATTTGTTGTCTACATGGATAGAATATAAGTCCCCAAGGTTAGGGGCTGGCTTTGTTTTGTCTTTGCATCCTCTGCACCTAGCCAGTGACCAGCATGTGGAAAGTGCCTAATACATACCTGGTGGTGGATAGATAAGTGCTGGTTGAATTAAATGGAATGGAAATGAACAATTTCTTTGGGGGTCTGGACCTATGATGTCATTGGGGTAGAGAACTAAAGGGCAGAGAAGTCTGTCTTCAACATAGATCAGCTTCTGCTCTGCCTTTGACTTGGAGGAAATATCATTCAGGTCTCAGAGCGTCCTGACTCTGCCTCTCCCAAAGACACCAGGCTGGGATCCATCTAATCACATTAAAGTGACACTATATTTCCTCCAAAGACTAATGGACAGAGAAAGTTGGGTATGACAGGCCCAATCATTATTCATTAAGAGCAAACATTTACTATCCAAGAAAATATTGTTTAGAATGGAAAGCGTGCTGATTTGGGAACCCCTGACTTTTCAGGTTATAGGACTTCGGGTTAATTGGGTTAATTATTTTACCTCTTTGGGTCTTAGTTTTCTCATCTATAAAATGTGCACGCACATAAACCACTTTCATTACCAACCTCAGAACTATTTCAAGGCTCAAGTGAGATAAGGTTATGTAAAGCACTTTTGTAATTTTAAAGCACAGCTGAAAATGTAAGTCACCATTATTAGCACTATGAAACACTTTTCATAATCATTCCAGTTAACTCCTGTGTCAACCCAGTAAAATTGGTACCACAAGCATTTTGATCCTGGGGAAGTGACATGGTCCAGGGGAGAGAGCACTGCCTGGAATCAATGGACCTGGGGTGAAATCTCACTTCCAATGCTTACTACTCATATGAACCTGGGCAAGTCACATAAACTCCATGGGCCTCAGTTTCCTCATCTGTAAAGTGAGGGGGTTGGACTCCATGGCCCCTGAAGCCCCTCCCTGCTCTATGATCCCTACTTTACTGGAGAAGAATTTAAGGCTCAAAGACTCAAATGGCTTGCCAAAAGTCCCAGAGATAAGATCGAGCCCAAGATTGTGCGAGGTCCAGGTGTGGAGAGATGCATCCGTTAGAGCACGCCTTCTACTAAGGCGCTTTATAAAGGGATGTGGGGAGCGATTCTTCTGACACTGGCCGAAGATCTGCCTTGTCAAATCCATCCTCCCACGCCTTCCCTTTGGTAGATAGCTCTGAGTTCCTTCTCTCATTTCCTTTTCTCAGACGATTTGAATTCTCCCAGGCTTTTGGCCACTTTCCCTTCCTCTGTATCTGCTGTCCTAATGCCTCCATCCCACCAAGCTCTCCCTTTACCAAACTAGGATATGTTTACTTGGTCTAGAAAACTGTGTTTCCAGTTCTCTTTGCCCATAAAGGTCAGAGTTCTCCACCAAGATGTCATTCAGCCCCAGGGTCCGAAGACCTCTTGGATCCCAGCATCTCTGGGTTGGATGGACCCTCTCAGGACCCTCCAGCATCTCTGGGTTGGATGGACCCTCTCAGGACCCTCCAGCATCTCTGGGTTGGATGGACCCTCTCAGGACACTCAGTCCAAGCAAGAGTTGAACAGAATCCTGTCTACCACATCCCTGAAGGCGGTCATGTAGCTGCTGCTTAGAGACCTTTGGCAGGAGGAACCCCCCACCTCCACTCGTTACATGTATTCCTTTTTTAAAAGGATTCTTTGATGAATTTTGGTTTTTATATCACAATCATTTATAGAAATAGGATCCTAAATTTGAAACAAAAAGGACCCTCAGAGGCATGTAGTCCAACTCTCTCGTTTTATAAATGGGGAAACTGAGGCACAGAGAGGCAGGTGCCACCTCCCTGACTCTTATTTGTAGACTTTTCCTAACATCAAGATGAAATCTGCCTTCCTAGAACTTTCCTACAGTATGTAAGGAGACCTGTATTGGCCAAATCAGGCCAGGTCATCCACTTCCTGAAGTGGGAAAGCCCAGGCATTGGATTGCTGGGTCTAGCTCTCAGAATCAATCCCATGACCTTTTATCCTATGGACTGGCTTCTGTCACTCCCATTCTATTCCTGTCTTCCATGGGAGAACAAGGCAGCCCCAGCTCAGGCTCCATCAGAGCCCCCTACTCTCACTAACCACCATTCCCTCCTGCCACTTCCCCAAGCCAAGCCAACCAAAAGAAGCCAAATCCTGGGCTGACCTCTGATCTCTCCAAGCAGGTCACAGTCATGAGGATGTTATCAAAGTCTGTGCAGCTCCAGCGCAGAACATACATGCCTTCTTCACTTCCTTCTTGTCTCAGCTTGTTGATTGCATATTCAGTACTGTAGGAAAGGAAAGGATGGCAGACAGAGGTGGGGAGATCACTTTGAGCCACCATATCGAATCTGCGTCCCCCACTCCTCCCACCTCATCCGAGGATGTCCATGGGCTTCCTAGCTACTCTCTATTCCCATGGTGTCTTTGTTGTTGCTGTTTTCTCATTAGATATTTGTCTTTATGTCCAATGGATGCCTTTGTTTCTACATCACCTTGATTTGAAAATACAACCCTACACCTCGGTCCTACCACACAAGCCTTTCCTTGAAATAAAGATACTAAAAAAAATTCATCAAAATGAACAAACACATTGACCATTGCTGACAGCATATTCAACATTCTTCACCCAGAGTCCCCCTCCTCTCTAATGGAAGGAAAAATGTGCATTTTCTCATCCCTTCTGTGATGTCAAACATAGTCACTGGAATTCTCTCTCTTGTTATTATTTTAAACAAGGCTTCAGGAGGCACGTAGAAGTGGACAGACTTGCTCAAGATCTCCCAGGCTCAGAAGTAGCATGGGCAGGACTAGGACTCTAACCTTGGATTCCAGTGTAAAATGATTTGCCCAGGCCACACAACCAGTATATATCAGAGGCAGTAATTGTCATCCTGATTTTGGGGCCAGCTCTTCATGCTCAATGACCACACCAATCTACAAGGAATAGCATGGCAGGGGTTGGGGAGCAGGGCAGTGGAGGGGAGCAGTGTGCCTGAAAGTTGGAAGGAGACTTACCAACATGATCTCAGGCAAGACCAAAGGATCTTCCCTTAAAGCCCACAAAGGTGTGCTGGAGCCAGTTCATACACACTCACAAAAGCTGACTCTTAAATTTTCAGTGTGAGCATTTGCATCTCAGAAATCACAACATACTACAAATTTGATTTGTTGTTTGGTTTGTTGTCTAGACTTAAGAAAGTAATGGGGAAAGAGGTGATGATACTGAGTAGCCTGAAATGTGTGCCATCCATGTATTTTTTGTTTTGAGAGAGCCAGTTGTTAAACATTCACCAACACAACTGCTTTTAAGACACACCATGTGAGCAAACAGACTTAAGACTTCTCTAGTTTTGGTTTAGTCTTGGCCTCCATGTGGGTTGGATCAAGTCACTTATTCTCCTCACAGCCTTTGCTTTTTTCCATTTATAAAAGATCAATTACCTGAATAATTTATCCCCAATCTTGAAGCTCTAGGTCTCAAAATTGAACATTCTCATGATGCCCTTAGGGATTCTGGCAGAAGCACAAGGGAGTGGTCACGCATTAGCTTTTCTTCCCTTCTCATTAGATTTTTGCCACTACTTCCAGAATATGTGGGAATGGCTCTATGGCCTACGAACTAGAAGGCAAAAGAGCTGGACTCGAGCCTGGTGTTGTGTGACTAAGAGTGAACCAATGGCTTCTCAATGGCCAAGTTTTCTCATCTGTAAAGTGACCGTGAATTAGGTGACTTACAAGGTCCCTTCCAGCTCGAAATTCCAATTTGCAAAAAGTGTCTGAAGGGAGGGAAAGGCACTCGAGAGAGGGCTAGACAATGGGATGAGTCAGGACAACTCTCATCACCAGCCCTGAGCTTGAGTTAGCCTCAGCATGTTCAGTCAGCCACCCAATCCTTTCTGCACAACAGCAGGCCCACAGTTCCCTCATCCATGTGGCCACCACACTAGACCTAATAACCTTTGTCCTGGGTCACTCCTTCTTTACAGTCACCCCCTTTCTGTATCTCCCCACCCTGATCCATGCTTCCATCATCTGCCAAAGAGCAGCCAAGGTCACCTTACTGCTCAATAAACCCTAGTGACTTCCAATGAATGTCAGAATGAAATATTGATTTTTCCATGCAATTAGGGGAAAATAAAATAGTATTTTTTTTAAAAAGAGTGAAATCTAAAGCCTTCCATTTGCCTGGCACCTCTTTCCCAGGGTTGTTTTGAGAATAAAATAAGATAACATTTGCAAGGTTTGCACTTTGCAAACCGTAAAACACTATGTAAATGCTGGCTATTGTTACTGCTGTTATAAAATGCCACTATTTTGTAACGAATAGGATCATAACATATCTAGCTAGGGAAGGAAGGATCTCAGAGGCAGTGCAGCCCAGCCCTCTCATTTTACACATGAGGAAACTGAGGCCCAGGGAGGTCAGATAGGAAGTAAATATGAGAGACAGGATTTCAATCTAGGTCCTCTAAATCCTCAGCCAGGACCCTTCCCCAGTACCAGAGCTGCCAGAGGTAAATTTGAACTTGGGTCTTCCAGCCCCCAAACCCAGTGATCGGTTCACTATAGCATGCTGGCTCTCCAAAGCCTGTCTAAGCCAAATTTGCATGCCATAGTGCAGGCAGCATTGCTGGTCCTTAAAGAAATATCAGGGAATGTGACCCTAGGAGGACAGCCTCAGAGCTGGAAAGAGCCTCTGGGGCCAGCATCCAGTCCAACTCCATAATTTTACAGATGAGGAAACTGAGGCAAAGAAGAGTCATGTGACTTGCCGCCAAGTAAGCAGCTAAGTCAGGTTTTGAAACCAAGACTTCATGACTGTCTGTAAGAGTGCTGTCAATCTCATCCTACAAACAGGGAGGGAGAAGCTTGGAAGGAGGCTGAGTGGTGACTGCCATTCACATGGCCTTGTAAGTATTGGGACCAGGCCATGGACCCAGGTCATCTAGTGTTTATCCAACTATGCCAATGCTACAGAGATTGAAATGGTTCCCTTGGTTTCACTTAGCATAAGTGGAGCTAACTTCACAACACACACACACACACACACACACACACACACACACACCCATTAAAGATTCATCAAAGTCAAAGTGGCAAGGAGGGTATATCACTCAAGCATCAGCTCATTTTCTTTCCATCAAAGGCAGCTCAAAAGGAAATTTAACCAACCAGATTGGCCCATGGCAGCCATTTTCTATGTTGTGTACAATCAAAGGAGGAGCAACATCTGTGCAGAGGTAATGATGGGCATCTGCTGTGAGCCGGAAATACCCGTCCACCAGAGACACGAAAGACAAAGCTTCCTCGTGGGAAGACAGGCTTAACTCCTGCATGGAAACAAGAGAGAAAGGGTCCAGAGATTACTCTACAGCCACTGAGCAATTTGGGAAGATATTATCATCTTCAAATGACACTGGACAAAAAGCTTTCAAAAGCTTTTCCTCAAGGAAGAAATCCAAACCACTTGGGAACAGGATGAGGTACATCTCGTCCCTGCCATCCTGTAGGCAGCTGGAATTAGCCCAAAGATGCTTTTACCAAACCCATAGCAAATGAGCTTCCAACCAGAAGATGGACAAGACCGGATCCACCTTGGATCAATTAGAGCCAAGGTAATGGGCGTATTCACCTGAAGCCCCAAGGATGCTGATGAGGCAAAATGTCTTAGAATAGGCAACCCCAAGGGGGCAGCGTGAGACTGTCAGACACAGAGCCCACGGGTTATTATAACCTCCTTGGCATTTTCTCTCTTGCTTAACCATTTCCCATCCCCTTTAAATCTATAGAAATGTGAAGCATGGCCATGTAGCATTGAAACAATGCTCAGAGAAACCTGGCTCTACTTGTGGAAACAACTTTTGTCTCTTGGTTTAAGTGACTGTTTTTGACGATCTCAATACTTTTTATTGATTTCTAAAAAGCTACAGAATGCGATATCCTTATGCACACAAACCATTAAATATAATACTAATAATTTGAATAGGACCTCCTATGTGCCACACACTGTGCTAAGTACTTTAATGATCTCATTTGATCCTCATAACAATCCAGGGATGGAGGTGCTACTATTATCCCCATTTTACAGATGAGGAAAGTGAGGCAAACAGAGATTAGATGACTTAGGGTCACATAGCTAGCGAGTATCTGAGGCCAGATTTTAATTCGGGACATTCTGACTCCAGGCCCAGTGCTCTAACCACACAGCTGCACCCCCAATATAGTGGCCATGAACGGTTAAATAGAAAATACTGGGAAGAGAATGGGGACTGGTCTCAGGACCATTTCTACTGCCTCACTGACTCCAAGATGAGAAGAATGAGGTGCTGACAATGCAGGGACATTTATATCATGCTATCTTTCTATCTACACGTATATATAATATAAATATATCTCACGTGAACACATGGCACTTTATGAACATTATTCCATCTCACCCCAATAACAACCCTGTCCCACATCTTATTAGCCACATTTTAGGATCCTAGGCCTAGAGCTGGAGGAAGCATCACAGTGGGTCTCCAGTCTAGCCCCTTTATTTTACATATGGGCAAACTGAGGCCAGTGGTGCTGAGGTGGCGCCATAGTGCCTAGAGCAGGAGGCTGGAGCCTCAGACACTAGCTGTATGACCCTAGGGCAAGTCACTTCATGCAGTTTGCCTCAGTTTCCTCACCTGTAAAATCAAGATTATAATAGCACCTACCTCCCAGGATCAAATGAGATAATGTCACTGTAAAGCATTTAGCGCAGTGTCAAGCACATAGTAGGTGCTTCATAAGTGCTTGTTCCTTTCCTCCCCACTCAGTTACCCCATCTGCCAAATGTCACAATAACAACCTTTACTTCCTGGGTTTGCTATGATAAGAAAATGAGAAAATATTTGCAAAGTGCTTTGTAAACTTTAAAGTGCCATATGAATGTTAATCATCATTATTCTTATCACTACTCCAAATACAGCACTCAGCTGCCTTTGCCCTCTGACTGGAAAGCTGGAGGGCAGAGCATAAAACTCCCCCCAAAAGCCTTCCTTCGGATCAGACCTTTCTAGCTAAACCCTTCATTTTCCATCAGTTGCTCTGCTTGGTTCTTTCCTCTTTTTTTTCTGCTTGGTTTCAACTCCATGAATGTCACGTCCTGGCCATCAGGGACCTTGTGGACCCCCCAACCCTTTGCAGCATCTTTCTCTGTATTATTTCCCTTCATCAGATTGCAGCTCCCTGAGGACAGGCACTGTCTCTTTTCCTTATTTGTATCTCCAGAGCTTAGCACAATGCCTGACATATAGTTGGCATTAATGTTTAATGACTATTGCATATACTTCAATGCGTACATCCTGTATCTCTCCCTGCTCCCTCTGCCTCCCCACCACCACTGATAGAATGGCATCTCCTTGAGAGCAGGGGCCGGCTCATTCTTTGTCTCTCTATCCCCAGCACAATGCCTGGCACATAGTAGGTGCTTGGTAATTATTTGGTAATTGATTATACCACAGTCCCTTTCTAATGGAGACAGGAAGGAAGCTGCGCTGGCTGATTTAAACAGTGTGGGCTTAGCCCGATGAGACAAGAGGCTGATGAACCAGGAGACCTGGGGCAGGTCCTGGCTCTTCTGCTTCCTGGGCCTGCGGCCATGGGCAATCATTTCAATGTTCCTCGGTTTCCTTCTCTGAAATATGAGGGTTTGAGGCCAGAAGCTCTTCAAAGTCCCATCTGGTTCTAATGATGGATGATTCAATGCAATTGACAAAGATGTGGCAAGAATGCACCCCATCAGGGCAGCTAGGTGGTGTAGTGGATAGAGCACTGGCCCTGGAGTCAGGAGGACCTGAGTTCAAATCCAACCTCAGACCAGACACTTGACACTTACTAGCTGTGTGACCCTGGACAAGTCACCTAACCACCATTGCCTCCAAAAATAAAGAATGCAATTCCCCAATAGGAAGTCCTTTCTAAGGATACAACTCTGGAGCTTGGCACTGAGGAGCTTTATAAGAAGCAGACCCCCTGGGGTTGGAGGAGGGGGAGACAGGGAGTGTCCATTCATTAATGAGCACCAAACTTTAATGGAATGAGTCATTGGCAAGACTAACAAAAATTTGTAATTAAAAATCCCATTCTGAACCTCAGCTTTCTCATCTATAAAATGGGGAGAATAATACCTGTGATATTTCTCTCACATGGCACTCATGAGGATCAAATAAAATAAAGTCTGAAAAATGCTTTGTAAATGTTAAAATGCCAGAGCAATATCTGTTATTGATTCTATTGTTGTCAACAAATTTAATAATGCAAACACCTCTTAGTTTTTCAAGGCAATTTCACATCTCTCTGTATCCCATTTGGTCCTCACAAGACCCCTGAGAGGCACCTTCGCACCCATTTCACAGGTAAGGAAACCCAAGTGAGCCTCCATAATGTGTAGTGATTCCCACCAAAGGTCACCAAATGAATTAGTAACTAAGGCAGGGCTAGAATCTGGGGCTCCTGGATCCTCACCTATTGGAGGACATGGTGCTCACATTTGCATAATACTGTGAAGTCTACAAAAGGTTTTCCTTAACAACAATGCTGTGGGAAGTAAGTAGTGCAAGTATTATTATTCTTATTTTATAGAAGAGAAAACAGAGGTCAATAACCAGGAAGTATCTGAGTTGGGATGGAACCCTGGTCTCTCCTGACGCCAAATCCAGCACCTTTCCCACTAGCCACTGATAAGGACCACAAGGGCCAGGTAGAATGAGAAGAGGCAGGTGGAGTTACTCAGGGAATGGGCAATGGGGGCATTAACTCTTATGTGGTAAGAGCAGAGAGAGAGAGAGAGGGAGAGAGAATTTCCCATGGAAGAAATGTCTCAAATAAAAGGAAGTGGTGGCAGCTGTCCAGTGGATTTGGTAACAGTGAGCAGATACCCTTAGAAAGGACATCTCTGAGCTGGCAAGTGCAGACCCACCTCTAGACTCTCCCTCAGACACCTGCCAGTTATGGAAGGCTGGGAAATGAGCATATCTATAAAATGGAGGCAGTGCTTGTACATGCTCACTCAGAGCTGCTATGAGCAAAGACCCTTTCAAACAAGGGGCTCCTAGAGGCAGGAGACCTCTGGAAGTTCATTTCTATTCCCTACACAAGTGAAAACTCCTATACGCTTCAGAGAAGGGGCAAAGAAACCCTAAGTCAGCAAGTCAACAAACACTCATTAAGCACTTACTATGTGGCAAGCAGGGCGCTAAGGGCTAGGAATGTGAAAAAGGCAAACTGCGACCATCCCCTCAAGGAGAATACATTCTAATGGCAGACTGAAAGCACGTCAACAACTATGTCTCAGAAAAGTATGATTAGAGAAGGAGGTGGGGGGAGGGGATAGAGATAGGCTGTAAGAATGGGGAGGAAACAACATGGATTACAAAATATCACAGGGGAAAAAGCAAGACGTTACCACCGACACCCACATTGACAAAAAGGACAGGAAGTGAATAGATTTCAGATCTAGGAGAGGCATGCTGTACATGGACTTGTTCAATTCAACTAGAATTTCTTTAGCACTTGTTATGAGCAAGGCACTGAGTGATACAGTGACAAAAAAGAAATAGGACCTACCTTCAGGGAGTTTATATGTCACTGGAGCAGGATGAGGAGTATGATACATTTAAAAGTGAGCAAATACAAAAATATATAAAGTAACTTCGAGACAGAGAGAGTGTTAACAGCTCACAGGGATAAGCAGGTCAGGAAAGACCTTGAGTAAGATGTGGTACCAGGAACTGTACTTCAATCAATCGATCAGCACACAATTATAACACTTACCATGTGCCAGGCACTGTTCTAAGTGCTGGAAGAAATATGGGTATGACACAGGGAAGAGATAAGGAGAAAGTGCATTCCAGGAACAGCAGACAAGGCAAGTGGTCAAGAGAGGAATGTTAGGGAATTGACCGAGAGACTGTAAACGGACCTGGGAGATGGCAGTACCATTGATGGTAACTGCCAAGGTTGGGGAGGGGACCATTAGGAGCTCTTTTAACGACATGTTTGATATCAGGACCCTAGTGCGTGGCTCCTGCTGAAGAAAAGGTCAGGGTGAACATAGCACCTTTCACAAAGTACTTCCAACCCACCTCACCAGACTGCAATGCAACTCCCCTTCACGCACCCTGGGGACCAGCCAAACTGGCTCGAGTGTTCCCAGATGGGATGTTCTTATCTCTTGTTTCTGTGCCTTGGCACTAGCTCTAACTCCCATGTTTGGAATTCCCTCCCTACTAATCTCCTCTTCTCAGAATCTCTGGATTCCTTCAAGTTGTAGTTCAAACTCTCATGCTCTTTCCCATGAAATCTGATTTTCACAAGCTGCTTGTGCTCCCTACTCCTCACCCTCACAGAACGACCTTGTAATGATTTTCTCTGTTTTATACCTACTTGGGTGTGTATTTGTTGCTTCTTTTTGAATATCCAGTATTGAGCACTGCCTGCCACATAGGAGTTTAGTCATTTTTTTAGTTGTTATCGAGTCATTTCAGTGACCCCATTTGGGTTTTTCTTGACAAAGATACTGGAGCGGTTTGCCATTTCCTTCTCCAGCTCATTTTACAGATGAGAAAACTGAGGCAAACAGGGTGAAGTGATTTGCACAAGGTCACACAGCTAGGAAGTGTCTGAGGCTCGATTTGAACTCAGGAAGATGAGTCTTCCTGATTCCAGGCCTGGCACTCTCCTCTGCAGCACCACCTAGTTGCTTAGCTGCAAGAAGTATTTGCTGAGCACCAAAGAGATGTGTGGTACAGTGTTAAGCACTGGTGTTGGAAAAGCATAAATTAAACTGTCCCTGCACTAAAGGGGCTTTCACTGGATCTGGGAGAAAGAAGTACACATGTAAATAGTTATGGCGAAGTCAATACGATTTTGGTGGGCAGACACTAGCGATAATGGCTTATAATCAATGAAATCTGCCTTTTCCCCTTCTCCTACCACCATATTCCTGGCATTCCCTCTCTTTTCCTTCTCTTTCCATAATGCGCTCCTCTGTCTCACCATCTGTTCTTATAATTGTCAGTGGTTCCAGTAGGCTACTCCTTCCATT
Organism: Notamacropus eugenii; assembly: GCF_028372415.1. Taxonomy (NCBI): domain Eukaryota; kingdom Metazoa; phylum Chordata; class Mammalia; order Diprotodontia; family Macropodidae; genus Notamacropus; species Notamacropus eugenii. The sequence continues at coordinate 525,438,579 of NC_092873.1, forward strand.
TGCATTGAGTCAGCAGGTGCCTCCTCAGTCCACCCCACCCCCCCATCTCCACTTCCCCTACAGCAGAGATCTATCTGCCATGTAAAAGGCATGTGAGGGGAGTCAGAAAAGAGGAAGCAAGAACCGCAGAACCTTCCCTCTTTAGACTGTGAGATGGGGAAAGATTCAACAAGAAGAGCTGCCAGTGAGGCCCTGGCCCCATCTGCATCTGCTCTGAGGTCACATCCAGCTGATAATGACCCTGACCACCCCTCACTGTGTAGTAGCCAGGAGCACACAAGCACTTTGGGGAAAACAGTGCTGCCAGCTGATGGCCTTTTCCTATGAATTGGCTAACTTTGCATAAATTAAATACAGATGCTGTCCATCTCTGGAAGGCTGGCCAGAGGCTTGGTTGGAGGAAAGACTTTGCTAGGATTGACCTTTAGGGGCTCAGTGAAACTCAGTGACTTGGAATTGACTAAGAGCAGGGCTGTTTTTGCCTAAACCTCAATGAAATACTATTTTCTTGGGGAAGAAATCCGAGGTGAGCACATGGCTGATGCCCATTTCAATTCAACTCCATCTATAGCATCCTCCGATGGGACATAGTCAGAGGAGCATTGTCAGAAGGGACTTCCCAGGCCATCTAGATATAAGAGTAGGGATTACGAAATAGAAGGAACCTTGCAGATCATTTAGTCCAATACACTCATTTAACAAATGAGGAGAAGTGGGACCGAGGACCATCAGTTAAATGACTTGCCCAAGGTAATGTTGAATTGAGTACCTATTAGGTCCAAGTCCCAGTCAGTCCTAGGCCCTGGGAACCAAAACACAAAAATAAATCAGTCTGGTCCCTCAAAGAACTTCCTTTCTGCTTAGAGAATACAACGTAGAGAAGTAATTTCCAGAGGACAGAGAGAGCACTGGCAATTGAGGGGATCGGAACAGGCCTTTCAAAGCCTACGTAGATAGACTTCAAAAGCACTCAAGGATGGTGAGTGGGGGATGGGGGCATGGGGGCAGAGGCAGGACATGGAATGTGGCAAACACAGGAATGAGAACAGGACAGACAGACAAGGAGGGCAGGGGGGAATAAGAGTAGAAAGGTTGGGGAGGGCTTCGAATGCCAGGCAGAGCATGGGAGTTTTTTTCCCTCATTTTCCCCCCATGGCCTGCTTTGAAGACAGAGAGGAGGAGGAGGAAGGGAAGCCACGGGCACCGTACCATCTTCTTGTTATCCTGCTTGTTAATGCTGACCATGGATTCCTTGATGACAACATGGGTGATTTCGGGGAAATAAGAGAAGCTGTTCCATTCCTCCCTGGCCTTGTTCTTCTCCTCATCTTTCCTGTGTTTGCTCTCCTGCTTCTTCCTCTTCAGCTTGCTTTTCTCCTTCTCGACAGGAACCACCTGAAAAGACAAACAAGGAAACCCCTCATGGAGGTGGGACTTGCCTTCCCCTCAAAAACAGAGAAACACATCTAACAAAACATCTGAGGGCAGAGCTAACCATAGTCCTTGGCCAGTCCCAGAGAAGTGAAGCAGCCTGCTCAGCAGAACAGAGCAGCTGGCCCAGGACCTGGGCAGAGGATCGAACAATCTCTACTGTTGGATGGGCCTCCGAGAGCACCCAGTAACAGAGACGAACTACACCAATCCGAGATCCTTTGTAAATACACATGCATAGGCACGTAGAGGTCTAAGACTGGAAAGGACCTGGAAATCATTCACTCCAACAGCCACTTGAGCATGCAGTTGCTCAATCACATCCCTGAACATTTGAAGATCTGAATTAAATTTTTGGCTACCACATCAAAATCTCTCTCTCTCTCCCTTGCTCTCCTTCTCTCTTTGTCTCTGTCTCTGTCTCTTTTCATCTCTGTCTGTCTCAATATATGCATATATATTACATACAAGCATATGTGTGTGTATACCATTATGTAGATATATTGTATGTGTATAAACACATGTGCATAATGCAGAAAGAGGCTATTTATACCTATTTATATAGAGATCTATAAATTTATATAGAGTGATTTATATTTATATGTATATTATATATGTGTAGATATTCATATACATAGTATTAAATGAATTTCTACGGGCAGTGTTGAAGAATGGCTAGAAGTCTGGAAACCTCATGCCATTAAGAAGTCCAATGATCACTACTGAAACTGTGATCATGTGACCTCCACAAGTCATTGACCATCTCGGAGCTCTAGGTGGATCTGGAAGATGACAAGTTGCAGAGAAGGTGGCAACCTTCAACAACAGAGGGAGTTCCCTCAGGCAGGAGCTCACTCTAGCAATGAAGTCACACATCCAGTCCCAGTCCATGAATCTGATCTTTGTAGATCAGTAGATCTACCACAGCTTGTGCTCCAATGGCAAAGCTTTCCAGAACTACAGCCCACCCTCCACACTCACAAGAAGACACCAAAGCAGGACCTTAGTAGAGTGCACACACACACACACACACACACACACACACACACACACACACACACACACACACACACACACACCAGCTAGGCAATAGGCATTGGTTACCAGTGTCTGCCATTTTATTTCTCTGATAATATATAGGTTCAAACTAAGCATAAACTTGGTTGTGCTAAACAAAATTTCACGATCCAGGATTTTCTATTCTGCTCATTCACGCACATCCTTACATTTGGTTTTTGCCTCCACTGTATTCCAAGATTTCCAGTCACCATCACTTCATAACGTATGACGTTCCCACAGTCTTTTGAATTTAATTTATTCATTTCATTTTCAGACGAAATCAGCAAGAGTGAAGTCTCAAAAATCTCAGCTCCATAATGTTTGGTTAAAGTCTCCAAAGTCGACAAGTATTTCACCTTCAGATCGTGGGGAGTCACACTACTGTCACAAATGGTCTTGTTGTTAAATTCCTTAAGGAAATCCTTGAAAACGTTATTTATTCGCATTCTGGTTAAGAGATTCCTCTGTCTGATGGTCTTGTTCAGTGTTTCGGGAATATATCGCTTGTAACTGAAAAAGGAAAATGGAAAGAGAAAGAAAAAAATAAAGGGAGGAAAAGAGAGATGGAAAGTGAAAGGGAGAGGAAGAGGAGAGGTGAGAAAATGTATCTATTTATATGAGCAAAAATTGCCACAAGGTACCCATTCTCCAGGAAGTTTAGAACTTCACATACAGACTCACACATTGTTAAACTTTGCCCTTATTTAAGCAATCTAATCTGTATCAGTCTGCTCCTATCAAGAGCAGGAACTCAACATCAAAAGCTAGTCAGGAAAAAGGAAACCCATGGGTCACCCTTCCAGAAGCCCTGTCTTGGCCGGCTCTTTCAAGTCTTGCCAAAATGTTTCATCAGGAACTCCGATCCCTGCAAAATCAACTGATCAGTGCTCACATTGCCTTCTGCTGCCTGCTCACGTATAACATAACATGCTAAGCAACCACCTTATGGCAGTTCTCATGAAAATGTGGAGTGGGGAATGCTCTGGAAAGGACATAGAGTCAGAGGACCCGAGTTCAAATTTCGCCTCTGCTTCATCTCACCTCTATGATACTGCACATCACTTCATTTCTTTACCAATTCTTCTTTGGACCTCTGCTGCCTTGTTTGTAAAATGAGGGGATGGGACTAGAAGATTACTAAGGTCCCTTTAAAACTATAATCTTAATACAGTTTTATAAAGGTTCACTATTATCTCAGTGAGAAGCAGTGTGATGTAATAAGATAGAAACCTGGCTTTGGAATCAGGAAGGTCTGGGTTTAACTCTCACTTCTGACACATAGTCTGTGTGAACCTGGTCAAGCCACTTGACCCAAATCTGCTTCAGGTGTTTCATCAGTAAACCGGGGATAGCAACAGGACCTTCCTCCAGGATTGTTGTAAGGGTTGAATTATTTAATATTTGGAAGTTTCCCGTAATTATAATATTTCTGTTACCTACTGAGTTTTGGTGACAAATAAAGTCACTAGCTTGGGAGGGAGGAGATTTGCAATAGGGAAATTGTTCTACTGAAGTATGATGTTAAACTAGGAACACAGAGTTTCTGGGCTTTAGTTTCCTACTTGGTAAAATGAGAGGGACCAGAGGGATTGACTTTTAGAGACCCCTTCCAGCCTGAAGATCCCTCCGTTATTTGATTCTGGAATGCTGGAACACAGCTTGGTCTAACCCTCTGAAAACCTGCAAAGTGATGATGTTGATACGTGGGTGCATCTGCCTGTCCTCGATGTGTGAGCACCTTCCTCAACATTCCAGTACACCTCCTCAACCAGTAAAAGTCGTGCCCTTGTTGTCAGTGGATCCTCCACAAAGGCTTCCTCTACCTCTTTTTAAATTATGTGCCTAGAAGAGAACATCCCAGAATGCCCATGATCTGTCACTGACCACATGGTTGCCCCCTTCTTTTCTGATCATCCATTTCTTTCTGAATGATATCACTTATACCACTTCTTACATAGATTGAAAGCTGGAAGGGACCTCCAAGACTATCTAGTCCAATTCCCATTTTACAGATGAGGAAACTGAAGTCCAGAAAAATTGCTTGCCCAAAGTCACACAAATAGTAAGTGGCATAAGTAGGATTTGAATCCAGGTCTTCTGACTCCAAATCCAGCACTCTTTGCCCTTAATGCCACTGCTTCCCTACATGCACTCACAATGTATCTTTCCATGGCCAAGGTCACTCACAGATTCCTTAAAGAACTTGGCAGTCAAGGATTTTCCACCATACAACATTTCTGGAGCACACACTACACCACATGTAGTACTAACATGTTAAGAAGGTGTCACCATCACTCTCCCGGGGGAAAGGTTCAGCCTTACCTGACGTCCTTTGGCAGGTCTGGAAGCTGTATATTATTCATCATGGCATAATGGGATATGGCCAGCACTGCCATCCCCAGACATTCATTTTCAATCTCATGCACTTCCTGGTCAGTCTTCGGGTCTCGGACGGGAGCCAAGCACTTCACCAAATCATACTGCCCCTTCAGGGGAAAGAAAAGTTTCTTTTAAGGAGGAAGTAGGACATTCTTGGGAGTTCAGGTGATTGCCCAACACTTGGTTCTCCCACAGGAGGACAGCTCCTGGGACAGCATGTGTAGAGAGATACCTACTGTCTCAATTAAGAAATTCTCAAGGAACAAAACCTCTTTAACATGTTCCCCTCCTCTTGGGGGAGAGGTGATAGATTCTAGTCACTCATGTTGACTGACTGATTGCTGTAGGTGCAGAATAGGGTGTACATTTCCAGATGTGCCCAAAATGTTGGGATTTTCCTTAACTGTATTTCTTTGTCCAGGTCAAATGCCATCTCCTACGTGGGGCCGTTCCTGATTTCATTCCAATACTAGTGCCCTCTCCCAATGACTTTTTATTTACCATATAGTTACCAGGCTAAACATTGGAGTATTTTTCATTTAATAAAAATCAGTACTATCCACCCACCTTAAACACATAGTTTCTTGTTTGGGGTCAAGAAGGTAAGAACACTATAGACCAGGAATTCTTAACCTGGGGTGCAAAGTTCTTCAAGACACAGGAGAGTATATGAACTTGGATGAGAAAAAATGACATCTTCATTCTCATTTATATTTCATTTTCTTTAGAATTCTATGTATTTTATTTTGTATATTTAAAAAAACGGCTCTGGAGAGGGGTCCATGGGCTTCATCAGACTGCTCAAAGCATCCAGGACATCCCAAAAGGTAAGAACTGTGCAGCTAGAGATGTATTCCTGCCAGTAAAGATGGAAATTCACCACTAGGATTCTTCCAAGTCTTCAAGAGGTTAACCCTCAAGGGGACTGATACAGCCAGACTCTCATTGGCAATTGATAACAAAATCCCCACATCAAGCATTTGTAAAGTATTTTGATGTTTGCAAAGCACTTCATACATGTAAACTCATGTAGTAGTGATGAGGAGGAGGATGATAACAGCTGCATTTCTATAGTGCCTACTGTGTGACAGGCACTGATGCTAACCTCTTTACAAAAATTCATATTCAAACCTTGCAACAACCCTGTGAGGTAGGTGCTATTTTATTTGTTCCCATTTTACATATAAGGAAACTGAGGCAGAGAGACGCTAAGTCTTTTGGCCAATATCACACATCTAGTTCAGATCTGAATGAGGAACTGAACTCATTTTCTAACAATTCCAAATAATCCTGACTCATCTCATGCCCTGACCACTCTCTCCCAGGTCTGGTTAAAAAACAAAATGATCTAACAATTGGTATCCATCAACCTGACTGTCAGAGAGGAGGAACCAGAGAAATCTTGGCTGGTCACTCATTGGACCCTTGTTGCCACATCAAGTCCGTACCTGTCCACCTGACAGTCAAGGCCTTAAATAGTGTAATGCCTTCTCCTCTGCCCAGTCTCATCTCAAATGATTCCCTTTCATCTTATCTATACTCTACAAAAAAGGACATTTAATATGACTTCTCCCACCTTGGTACCTTTGTTCATGACATTCCTCAAAATGCTCTCCTTTCTATCCTGGCTTTTACCTGCTGAAATATAGTTCCCCTTTCCAGACCCAGCTTAAATGCCATTAAATGTCAGTAGAGTGGAAAGAGTCAGAAAAGCTGAACTTGAATCCTGGAAGTTCCACCACTTCCTAGGTCTGTGACCTTGGGCAGCTCAGTTTAGCTCTCTCTGCCTCAGTTTCCCACCTATAAAACACTGTCATTGAACTAGATAGATAAAGCATGAAACCTGGAGTCAAAAAGACCTGAATTCAAAACTGGCCTTAAACACTTGTCACTGTCTGCCTCAGTTTCCCTAATTATAAAATAGCACTTATCTCAAAGCATTGTTATAATTTGGGGATGGGAGGGAGAGAAGGGGAATGACCAAGGAAGACCTCCTCCAGAGAAGGAGCTCTTTGAGCTGAGCTTTGAAAAAAGGAGAAGAGCCTATGAAATACTTCAAAAATGCTTCATGATGGATTAATTGATAGATTATTTCCTTGTACTTCCCATGAACCCTCATCCAGACCCCTGCACACAGCAGATACTTAAGAAAAATTTATTGATTTGTTTGGTCAAACACAGGCCTCTGGTGAATGCAGTTCCCCAGAATTCCTCTTGCTTGGAAGGGAGACAGATGAGGAGGAAAACCTGGGGTCAACACAGGCAAGTCACTTTCCCCTCCAAGGGAGTCCCATCTGGAGCTTTCTCACAATGTGATAATCACACAGTTGGGGTTTTTTTTTTAAACCTAAAGTAACTTCTTGTTTTTCTTTGGTACAAACAGTCACTCACCATTTCCTCTGACACTCGGTGAGTGACCAGTAAGAATGAGAACAACGTAGACAGGCAACCAGGGCCCCTGTATTTATAAAAACAAAATAGAGCCTGTATCTGCCACTGAGATCTGGATCCCTGGGCCTTAGCATAGTTCCTGACAAACAGTAGGCACTTAATAAATGCATGTTGCCTATGTGTCTGCCTCTGGAGCTGTCAGCTTCTTAGTCGAGTATCTGCTATTTGAAATAGGGTGCCTTCTTGTGGGCCTTTTGTTTTGTAAACCAGGAAGCAGTGTTGTTCAATGGTAAGGGCACTGGTTCAGGAGTAGGAGTTCTTAACCTTTTGTTTCTGTTCCTTGGCCCCTTAGTGCAGTGTCTAGTGAAACATTCTTCTCAGAAGTAAAATACAGAGAATTACAAATTATGTTCAAATATAGTTATCAATGTTGTTATAGTCAAGATGTTCAAAATATGTAATAAAAACAATATTCAGAACATTCAAATACACCTTCAAAAACACCACCACCAAGTCCCCAAGGTTTGCTAGGAGCAGCTGAACCAGATCTTCTCTGAGGAACTCTTCCAGATCAAAGGTCTCTGGTTCCTTGCAAAACTCCCCCACACTGGAGAAAACAACATTGATCTTCCAGTTTGGGTCGAATACAGATGTGTGTAGAGAAGAACTAGGACCATAAGCTTTTTTCGGAAATTTTCTCAAATTCTGAACTTAACCAACACAGAATAAAATGGGTATTTCCATACACTCAGTAGAACACAAAAGAAGGTTGTACGTGAAACGTCTAATCTCCATTATGTACAGGTTGCTTTCAGAACTATTGTTTCAATGATATGGTCACATCTGGGCAATTGCTCGATTTCCTAGAAATGACCTGCTCCTACCCCACCACTCACCCACTTCCCTCTGTCTTCACTTTCCTAGAGTCATTGAGACCTCCGGATCCTACCTGAGCAAATAGATACTCCAGTGAATTGGCATCAAGGAGGGGTGTGGCATCGATGACCCGTCTCCTTTCGTAGCCGTTTTTTTGCTTCTTTGGGGAGTGTCTCCACACTGACTGTTCATTCTCATTGGTCCCATGCCAGTTGGTGAAATAAAATCTGAAAAGGAAGAAAATCCACAGAAATCACCCTCCCAGCAGTGCTAGTGGTGTCCAGGACCCATAAACTGGACTCCCCACAAAGGAGAAAGGGCTTAAAAGAGAGAACCAAATGAGCTGCTCTCACATCATTTCTAAGACATAATCTCTACACTGTTGTTCAGTCATTTCAATCATGTCTGCCTCTTCATGAGCTCATCTGGGGTTTCCTTGGCAAAGATACTGGAGTTGTTTGTCATTTCTTTCTCCAGATCATTTTACAGATGAGGAAACTGAGGCAAACAGGGTAAAGTGAGTTGCCCAGAGCCACACAGCTAGGCAGTGTTTGAGGCCAGATTTGAACTTAGGTCTTCCTGACCCCAAGCCTGGCATTCTGTCCACTGTTAAACAATGACCTTGACATTTTTCTGTGGGATTCTCTCAGTTTTCATTTAGTCAGTTGACCATTTATTTTCATTGGAACCACTTATTTTGTCCTAATTGAAAATTTCAAGAAACTCTACCCTATCTCCCGTAGCATATATTATGGTTTCGTTAACCAGAAGGGCTCTCCAGCAAAGGTGTCAAACTGAAATAGAAATGGAACTTGGAAAAGTAATAGTATCTACAGATTATCTCATTTTTACTTCTTTTGTTGAACATTTCCCAGTTACATTTTAGTCTGGTTCAGGCAGCACTTGGTGTTTTGGGAACCACAGGAAGTCAGTGCCTCACCCCATACCCCTACTCCTTCCCCACCCCACCCTCATTTGACACCTCTGCTCCACAGCAGGGTGCAGAAGACTCACAGATATAGAGCCGTAAGTCCCACTTCTGATACTACCAGTATGACCTTGAACAAATCTTTTCTGAGTCTCTGTTTCTTCATATGTAAAATGAAGGAGCAGATCCAGATGGCTTCTCAGGTCCCTTCCAGCTTTAATTCTATGAGCCTATGATCATACCTGGGTCTTATAATCACTCTGTGAAGTGAGAACACCAATCGTTTTCTTCATTTTACAGATGAGGAAACTGAGGCAC